>NC_066389.1:1338650-1638650 GCF_013377495.2 Cygnus atratus | reverse complement strand
CCCGTGCGCCCCCGTTACTCAACTCTCTACCGGCGGCCCCTCGTGCACGCCGTGGGTGTGCGGCATGGCCAGGCTCCTCCCGCGGTGGCACATGGCGGCTGGGCTCCCCACCTCGACATCCTGCAGCCACCCGCTCCTGTGGCCGGGAGAGCGGTGTCAGCGCCGCGGTCCTCCCCGTCCCCCCCCGTCCATCCCCCCGCTGCGTCCATCCCCCAGCTCACTTGTCCCCGCTGGCAGCCTGGGCAGGCTGGCAGGAGCTGCGGGCGATGTGCCAGGCGCAATAGGGGTCTCGTGCCAGCATGCACTCAGCACAGCTCCGGTGCTGGCTGCAGTTGGCCAGGGGCACTTGCAGGATGCCGCCGGAGTAGCCGATGTAGAGGATGCCCTGGGGAGGGAGCAGTGTGGGGCCTGAGCCATGGCTTGGCCGTGTCCCTGTCCTGTTCCCATCCCTGTCCCTGTTCCTATCCCCATCCCCATCCCTGTCCCCATTCCCAACCCCTCTCTGTCTCACCGTTCCCATCTCCATCCCTGTCCCATTCCCCATTCCCATCCCCATCCCTGTCCCCATCCTCCGTCCCTCTCCCTCTCCCCGTCCCCATCCGTGTCCCCATTCCCTACCTTCCCTGGGGCCAGCAGCAGGTTCTTCACCGGCTCCGGCGTGCTGAAGAGCTGGATGCTCTCCACGATGTGGGGGCCCGCAGGCAGCTCCACCGCCTTATGCAGGAAACCCTCCTCTGTCGAGGTACAGGGGGGGTCACCGTGGGGGCCGTCTCCAACCCCAAAAGCGGACTGGGGCAGCACAGGACGGGCGAGCGGGCTCCCGTGCACAAACCCACCGGTAGCCAGGAACATGACACGGTACACGGCCCCCGAGATGCCGTGGGTCTCGTCCACCGCGATGCGCGTGTACTTGACGTCCGTCTTCACCAGTAGCGGCTGCCCCTGGGTGGGGGCCACCTTGCCGTCCATCAGGAAATGGTCCTTCATGAAGGTCAGGGCTTTGTCTGAGGAGGGGCCCATGGAGCACTGTGGGGGGAGAAGAGTTGGTGCTGGCACGGGGAAACTGAGGCACGGCCACCAGCACGGGCACGCTGGGGTGAACTGGGGGCCAGGGAGGGTCTCGTCCCTGGGCAGGCGGCACTTACACTCCCGGGCCGGGGGCTCACGCTGGGGCCGCTGTAGACGGTCCAGCGGGAGCTCTCCTTGTTCAGCTCCTTGTACTTGCCCTCGAAGACCTTCTCCAGAGCCTCCTGGCTGTAGACGCAGACGGCCGCGCTGCCCGCCCTGCCCGCTTGCCTGTGGGGACAGCACGGTGCCCACTGTGCTGAGGACATGGGTCCCTGGCACCCCCACGGCACCCGCGGGTGCTGGGGACTTACCACTGCGAGGTGAAGACGGCGTAAAAGTCGGCGCCGCCGCCGCGGCGGGGCAGGGCGAAGGCGTGGTGGATGACGTTGAACGGGAAGCGGCCGGGCTGCGAGCACACCAGCTGCGCCTTCAGGAACGTCGTCCACTTCTTCTGCAGCACCTTGTCCCCCCCGACGTCGCTCTGTGGGAGCGGGGCGGGCACTCAGAGTTTGGGGGCGGGGGGTGCAGACGTCCCCGCTGCCCCCGTCCTCGTCCCACCTTGCAGACACGGGCCACCCGCGGCACCAGGAGCCGCTCGAAGAAGTCAAACTCGTCGGCAGTCTTCCTCGAAGAAGAAGTAGACCTTGTCATCGCTGGGGATGCTGACGGAAGCCACGAAGGCGGCATCGGCTGCGGGGCACGGCCAGGGGTGAGGTGCTGCAGCTGGGGGGGGGGGTGTCCCGCAGGCCCCCCCAGTGCTCTGGGGTGGGGGGGGACGGTGGGGACCCTGCAGGATCCAGGTCCCCACTCACCCGAGAGCCAGCGGAGGAAGGCGTCCGTCTTGAGCAGCGTGCGGCTGCCCAGCGAGCGGGAGATGATGGGCTCGTTGCCCTGGAAGTTGTTCATGGTGCCGGCGTAGAGCTCGCCATCTGCTCGGGGATGGGCACGGGGGTGAGCGGGCATGGGGGTGGCCCCCCCGGCCCCTCAACCCTCCCAGGGGACCAGCTGGGGGCTGCCAACCCCGTACTCACCCACCAGCAGGGCCGTGTAGGTGTGCTGAGGGTCGAAGGGGCACTGGCCCTTGCCGTCCAGGAAAGGTTGTCCTTTGCCGCTGGACACCAGCGTGAAGTTCTCCAGGTGCTGCGGGGAGGGGAGGAAAAACCCATTTTCAGAGTGAAAATGAACCCAAAGCCTGCAAAAATACGGCTGCAGGTGCTCTACGGACTGCGGAGGAGCTGCAGTGCTCCAAGAGCGGGGAAGCGGAGGCAGGAGGGGTGTCAGGACCAGGAACTGGGGTTCTGCCACCCACATCGGACCCAGCAGGGGCAAATCCTGCCAACAGTTTTGGCACCGACAGCGCAGGAATCACGGGGCTGTGCCACGGCAGCGGGGGGCACCCAGCATCCCCCTCCCCAGCCCCAGCCCCGGGGACACTCACGATGTAGGTGCACGCCGGGCTGAAGGCGTAGGTGCCACAGACGTAGAGGTGGGTCTGGTTCAGGGCCACGAGGACCCGGATGAAATTGAAGCACTCGGTCTGCACGGGGGAAAGAGCAGAAAGGGGGGGGCTGAGAGTCCCTCCAGTGCCAGCCCTAGCGTCCCCCCTGCCCCTCCCTGGGCCATCCCGCAGTGCTTTCTCACCTCCCGGCTCTTTTTCTTGAAAGCGCACTCCGAGGTTTTCTCAGCCGTGGGTCCCCACGTTATCTGGGGAGGGAATTGAGAGGGTCCAGAGCTGCCAAGCAGGCAGGGAGCCCAGCCACAGCTGCCCAGCCTGAGCAGGGAAACTGAGGCATGGCGGGGGGGGGGGGGCACCCCTTCACCCCGCCGCTCACCGAAGCTTTGGCATGGATGGTGCCCGGGGCGCCCACGGCCAGGGCCAGCACCCTGTCACGAGCCCCCACGTACAGCTCCTCCTCGCCCTCGCTCAGGAGGAAGATGTCGTAGTGGGAGACGTTGTCCTGGCTGAAGTGGGTCAGGGTCCTCCGGGGGTCCCCTGGCAGGGGTAGTGAGGGGTGAGGGGACGCCGAGGAGGTGCACGAACGCCCCAGCGCCGCCGCCGGTCCGGATGGATGCGGCGGCAGCAGCTTCTTCCCCGGCCCACGCTGTGCAGTGCCCACTTCCCTCTGCGGGTCCCCGCTTCCCCTCCTCGCTCCCATCCAGGCCCTGCAGCAGAAGCCGGCCTCACCACACCGCGAGGCCCCTACAGCCCGTGCCCTCGGAAGCTGCTTTGCTGCCCTGAAAGATTTGGGGTGGTTTTTCCCTGCAGGCTGCAGGGTTTCTGCCCCTGCTGCTGCGGGGCAGCGCCTGCGGGGCCAGCCTCGGGGTTGGTGGGGTGTCTGGGGGCTTCGCAATTCCCTGCGGTGTCCCCACGGGCAGCCGGGCTCCGCAGGCTGCTGTTTGCCGGAGAAACAGGGAAAAAGAAAAGGGAGATTTTACAATTCTCCAAATGGCTGCGTGGGGAAGGGGAAGTGGCAGCGCAGGCAGGACATGGCTGCGGGGTGCAGACCTCGGACACGCCGCCGGGCCGCAACTGTTCCAGACACCTCCAGAACCTGCCTGTGCCAAACCATCCGTACAGACACGGGCAGGGCACGAGGACCCTTCCGGACCCCTCGCCAGCTCCATCACGCCCCAGAGGCAGAAGCTGCCCTGGACGGGGTGGCCCTGAGCAGATCCCCGGCTGCCAGGTGGGTGCCAAAATCCCTCTGCCAGAGCTTGGGTGGCAGCCAGCCTCATCTCACGTGCCCCTGCTTCAGCCCTGTAGCCGTCTGCATCACCTGGCTGCCACCCCTCCCAGCCCCACGGCCATCGCCCCACTTCCCTGGCCCCACACAAGGCTAACGAGAAGTCTAACGAGCTGGGGACCAGCCACCGCCCATGGGTGCCCAACACCAGACGCTCCTCCCAGGGCACAGAGGCACTCCCAAGCCCATGCTCCCCGCTCCAAAGCCACCTTGTCCCCGTCCCCTCCACCGCTTTTCCTCTCTCCGTGCCCCACTCACCGCTGGGGAAGGCGACGCGGGGCAGGGGCTCAGCACAGAGCATGGCGGCTGGCACCACCACGCCGCAGAGCAGGCGGAGGGCGGCTGCGGGCATGGCGGGGGGCGGCAGGCTCGCGCCTCTCGGGGGCCCCGGCACCGTCCCTGTGGGAAGGGTGAGGGTTAGGGAGCTGCAGCAGGACTGCGTGTCCCCCCCCGAGGCGAGCGGAAACAAGCCAGAGCTCAGCGCGGGGGGGGGGGGGGGGGGGGGGGGCCGGGGCCCCAGCGCATCGAGCTGTGCATGGCCTCAGATGTGGGCGAGAGCTTCCCGCTGCCACCGCAGCGCAAACGGCGACGTCGCCGGGCCCCTTGCACCGCGAATCCCCAGCACGGGGGCGTCCGGATGCACCTGCCTTGGGCCCCGGAGAGCCCATCCCATCCCCGTGAGGGACCCCTCCATGCTGCTGGTGGCGGGAGAGGCCACAAAAATAGAGGGGAAAGCGCGCAGCCCCCCCCTCCCCACCCCTCGCAGCTCTTTTTGCAGCTCTTGCTGGAACGGGTAGAGCAATGCCTCAAGAGCCGTTCAGTCCCTAGGGCCCATCGCAGGCGTCCCCAGCGAGCGGCATTACCTCTCCGGCGGTGAGGACAGAGCCAGCTCACCTCTGTCCCCTGCAGCATTCGGTGCCCAGTGGGTGCCTGGCCCCAGGGGGCTGTGGCTGGGGGGCCCCCGCGGGCCCATGCCCAGCACCCAGCCACGGTCCGGCCGCGCTGCCAGGCTCCAAGCCCGGCTCGTGGCAGGGCTCGCTGCAGCCCAGCCCAGCCCAGCGTGGCCCCGCCAGGGCCTCTGGGAACCAGAAAGTCCTGCTGGAAGAGGACGAGCCTCAGCAGGTTGGGGATGCAGGCGCCTGCTCCCCGCCTCGCCTGCGCGTTCCCCCCAGGAGGGCAGCGAAGCCTAGTGGAGGGAGGCAGGATGGGAGCCGGGGTGCTTTCCACAACCACCTGGGGATGAAGTGGGGGGATACGGGGTGCCCGGACACACGGGCTCCCTTCCTGGCTGGGAAAGCCTTTAGGGTTCGAGCGAAGTGATGCCACATCGCCTGCCTGCCGGTGTGGGTCAGCACTGGGCCTGAGCTTCGTCCCGTGGAGCTGAGCATCACCCTGCAAACAGACTGTGGGGCCGAGCATCACGCCACGGGCAGCCCTGTGGGGCCGAGCATCACCCCACTAGCAGTCCGGCCGCCCCGCTGGCTCCGTTCTCCAACCCAGACTCCTCTAGGACAGCTGCGGGTCAGAAACCCACCAGATCCAGACACCCTCACCACCGCACCTGCACCTGGGGTGCCCCAGCACCCCGCTGCGGACAAGGTGAGGGGACAACCCCGGCCTCCTGTCCGCATCCCGTCACCACCGGGGCCTCCCTACCTGCCTCCCCTGGTGCCGCCATCCGCCCGCCGCGACACCGAGCCCCGGGCGGGCAGCGCTGTCCCCGCCACCTTGCTTGGCCGGGACAGAAAGCTCCTTGTGAGCACAGAAACTAGGTTACTCTGCCCCGGATTCTTGGCGTACGCTTGGCTGAGAAACGGGGGCTGCACAGAGCCTCGGACCGGCCACATTGTTCTGCCCTGGGCCGGAGCCACCGGGGCTTGGAGGAGGAGGAGGAGGATGGGTGGGAACGGGAGCAGCAGCTCCGGGGCAAGGCTGGAGGCTGGGGGGGGGGGCACAGCAGGGGCTGGGGAGCCCCCGCGGAGCCTCCCCGGTGAGGCTGCTGAAGCCTCACTGGGAGCCAAACCCTGGCCCAGCACCGTCTCTCCTCTGGATCTCCCAAACCAAAGCAGTTTCGGTACATACAGGGAGCTCTGTTACAGCCCCCCCTCCCCGCACACACACGTGGGAATTGGCACAGGGAAGCGGGAGCCCCCCCCAGGGCCTCTCGGCATCGGGGTGGTTCAATTTTTCCCTGGTGCCTTCAAGTTTACCCCGGCGGCCATGGCGCTGCGGGGACTCGGTGTCCCCTCCCACCCGCTCTCCACATTCACTGCACGCCGGGGAGCGTTGGAACACCCACGCGTCCTCCTCGCGAAACGAAGTTTAACTTTAACCTGTCCGTGGCCTTCATGCTCAGCCTGTGAGGCGAGGAGCGGCGGCGCCGGGCGAGCGCGAAGCCAGCGGATGTGCTGGCACCGGTCTCCTGCTGCTGAGGCTTTCCCCGTGCCTCAGTTTCCCCTAGCGCAGGGCAGGACGCGAGCGGCTGGCGGCGGTGCCCCCCCCCATGGGGGGAAGGACACGGTCCCCCTGTGCCACCTGCTCACGTCCTGGTGGCCAGGGGCGCGTTGGGGATGCTTCCTACACCCAGGGGCAGGGGCAGCCCGGAGCAGACCAGGGGTGCTCCGATTGCGTGTCCCCAAAACGGGGGGGAGATGGAAAATAGGGTGGCGGGAAGCAGGGAGGGTTACGGGAGGACACGGGAGAAATCCTAGGGGCGCTGGGGAGGGATGTGAGGGGGGGAAGGCAAAGGGAGGCAGCTGTGGTGGGCGTGCGGGATACTAGGAGGGATGTGGGGCGACACAAGGGGAGATGCTGGGCGGGGGGTGTGGTGGGATGCAGAGGGGAGAGGGGAGGAAGAAAGGGGGATGTGGCGGGGGCGGGCTGCAGGAATGCTCTGCTTGGCTTCAGGATCTCATCCCCTTTGTATAGCTGCACCGGAGATGTCTGGGGAGTCCCCAGAGCCCAGCCCCGCTATGGCGACTGCCCCCGGCCCCAGCAATCCCTCACGCGTCCCCCCCCCCCCCCCCCCCCAGCCTTCCCAACCAACCCCCCCCCCCGAAACCCCAAGGAGCCCCCGTCCCCATCCCGGTCCCAGCCACCTTGGTACCGACCTGTGGCAGCGCCCGCGGGCGGGCGGCCGGGGGGGCCGGGCGGGTGCAGCATCCCCGGTGGGGGCCGCCGGATCCCCGCTCACGTCTCCATGGCTACGGCTTACCTCGGCCGGCTGCGGCCGGCCTCACCCGCGCCCGCCGGGCCGGCGTGCACGGACACACGGACGGGCTCGACAGCCGGACGCGGCGCCGCAGGCCGCCCGCCCGCTCGTGTACGGGCGCTGCCACGCGCGGCCTAGCACCCGTGGAGGTCCAAGCACCCCCGTCCACATCCAGCCCTCTCTGCGGTGTACTCTTGTGCCCCCCATGCCCCCATATCGGCCCCCCACATCTCCCCAGCAGCCCCCTGTGATGCTCCGTGTCCACACCTGCACCCCGACGCCCCCATCTCTGCCCCCAACCCCATCCCGCCCCAGCCCTGGCTCCGGGCCCCCAAACTGGGGGGGCTGTGGGTGCAGGAGACCCCCGCACGCCTCTGAGGCTCCCGCTGCCCAGAGCACCTGGGTCTGGATCGCAGCACGTCCCGCTCCCCCTCCGTAAAACGTCCCTCAGGGAGGCAGCCCGGCCTGCTGCCGCTGGCGGATCCCACTTCCCCCCGTCCGCCTTCCCCCGTGGCCCAGCCACGTGGCATTGGGGTGCCCACCCCGTGGGATCCCCCTGCTGCTGCTTCCTCCCTCCGCAGCTGCCTGCCCTTTGGGACTTCTTCCCCAGCCTGTTGGGGGGCTGTGACCCTACAAAATGTTTTTTTTTAATGGCACATAACGGGGCTTTCAGCTGAGCCCTGCCCAGGCAATGCACCCAGGCTGCGCAGTGGAGGAATGGGGAAATTGCACAACGGGGCACGGGGCACCCCGGAAGCGTGCCACAACCCCGTGCCGATCTCCCCCCCACGGGCATTGAGCCAGGAGTGCACCCGCATGGCGATTCTGGCCCCATCCCACCCCAAACCGGGGGCATCTGCCCCCTTCCAGGGCTGGGGAGCGGACCTGGGGGTCCTGTCCCCTGCCCCCCCCCCTCCTCCTTTTCCACTGCCCTGCTTCCCACGGGGCTTGAGAGGTTGGAGCTTTTGCCTGGGTGCCGTAAGGAGCTTGTCTCTTCGTGCCTGCCCGCCCGCCGGCACCGGGGGCTTAGCCAAAGCCCGCGGGAGGCAGAGCTGCTCCAGCCCCTTGGGGTCGGGGTGGGGTCCCCCCAGCCCAGCCTGACTCTCCCCATGCTGCCCCCAATGTGCCCCAGCGATGGGCGGCAGCACCGCGGGGTGCGACCTTGGGGGTGGCAGCGTGCGCAAGCTCCCACCTTAACCCCCCACATAGGATTAGCGGGGAGGCCTGACCTTAATCCCCCTGGGCACGCAGGGGGCTGGACGGGGCTGGTGTGGGACTTGTGGGGCCCCAGGCACCCACTCAGACAGGCCCTGGGCGGGCAAACCCTGGTGGTTCTCAGGTATCGGGTCAGTCCTGGCTCTGTCCCCAGTTGGGTGCTTGGTCCAGGGCCCCCAGTACCTGAGGGCTCCCCCCCAGCACCCTTGTGCATGGTTCCCGTGGGGCTGTGCACGGTCCCCAGGGGTCAGGCACGGTTTCCACGGGCCACACGAGGTCCCCAGGGCTGCGCACGGGCACTGATGGTGACAAAGGGCACTGAGCAACTGCCAGCTCAGCCCTTCCCAGCGTGACTGAGACACGCTGTGCCAGGACTCTGGGGTCCCGCATGGGGTTTTGGGGGGCACCGGGACATCTCCCACTGCTCGCAGATGGAATCACGGCCAGGCTGGAGCATGAGATCCCTGCGGCGTGTCCGGCTTTGCCCCATATTCAACAGCGCAGAGCCTCGTGACTTTTGGGGCGCTGGGCTTGGGTGGGTTCCCACCTCGTGGCTAGACGCAGCACTGATGGGTGCAGAGGGGCCCTGTCACAACTCCTAGGCACCGCCAGGTTTGGGGTTCACCCACCCCAGGGGTGCAGTGTGGGTGTCCCCGAGCCACCAGCATGCAGGGTCCCCTGCTGACATGGGGCTCAGACATGTGGTGGTGCTGGCACCGGAGCCAACATGTGCCCAGCCGCCCCAAGAGCGGGGAGAGCACCTGATCCCGAGACCTCCACCGCAATCCCTCCTCCTGGGGGGATGTGTGTGTGTGTGTGGGGGGGGGGGGCGGAGATGCCTTGTGGGTCCCCACAAACCAGCACAGAGTTGCATGCACCAAAGCCACATCAGCTCCCCCTGTCCTCAGCCCCGCTCGCACCTGACTTTGGGGGTGATGGGACCCCAACACAGTCAGGAGGACCCATGCCCAAGCCCCTGGTGTGCACTGGCAGGGGGGTGGGTGTTTGTCCTCCAGGGTGGGCACGCCGGGCACCTACCTGGCTGTGCCTGCGCCCCGGCCGCCCGCCGGTGCTCGCTCACATCGCGGCTCCCCAGCGCCCGTGTCCAGCAAAGCCGATTACGCGCCGGCTTTGCGGCTCTCCCCTTTCCCCAGCGCCCCTCCCACCCGGCCATGGTGCCTGGCACGGCCCCCCCGGGTTGGGGGAGAGCAACCTGCAGCCCCCTCCGTCCCCATATCGGGGGAGCATCTGTCCCCAGAGTCCCTGGGGGAGGCAACCCCTGCTCCCTCAGCCTCTTGAACCATGTCCCCTCAATCCCCCGGCTCTTACTGGGAGGGCTCCTGGCTGCCCCCCGCTCACAGCATCACACCCCGGACACCCCCCCCCCCAGGTTCCTGACAGGGACAGCAATGACAACAGCACACAGGGTGGGAAGGATTCTGCTGTATTGATTTCAGAAGGCGATACAGGCACGGGTACAGAAGCTTTGCAAGCACAGGTCCGAACGCGGGGTGGCTCGTGCTGGGGGCCTGAATGTGCCCCAGGGCCACACTGGAGACAGAGGGGCCAGGGGCTTCCCCCCAGCGGGGCGACACGTGGAAATTTCTGCTGGTAGCTGGCTGGAGCCTTGCAGGGAGGGGAGCTGCCCATGCCAGACCCCGAAATCCCCCTCCCTCAAACAGCCATCCCGGCAAAACAGCCCAGCCCGAGCATCGTTGGCCTCATCCTGCCCTGGAACGGGCGCCCGAACTCCTACACTGGAGGAGAGCCAGGCTGGACACGGCAGGGCTGAAGCCCGTCAGGCATGGGGCCGGATCCAGCCCCCAGAGCGGGGTCCGCTGCCCCCTCAGCCGAATCCGCCAGGAGCGGGACGCAGCTCGGCCGTCCCCTGGGACTCACCTCGGAGCTGCGTTGGTGGCGGGGCTCCTGGCTAAGGCACAACTCGGCTGCTGAGAAACCCGCAGGGGGGAAGCGGTGCCTGGGGGTGCCACGCGTGGAGCCAGGGGGGGGCTGGGAAGGTGGCAATGCCCACGTGGCCACGGAGCGAGCCAGGACGCTGCCCACAAGCTGCTGGGAGCCCCCCTGAGATGTTGCAGTGGAGACATAACCAAAAAAAAAAAAAAAAAAAGGAAAGCATGGGGAAATTCGGATATGGATTTTAAAAAAAAAAGGGGGGGGGGATTACAAAGGCTCTGGGCTCTGCTGGAGCCAGCAGCCCTCCAAGGCACGTGCCCAGGAGTGTAGTGGGGGTCACTGCAGCAGCGCTGGTGTGGGTGGCCCAGCCTCTGCCCCAGCACCTCTGAGTTCTGGTCCAGCCACCGCGCAGCGGCACATACCCGGGCTGGCTTCGCTTGTCTTAGTCCTATATAAAAAGCTTTGGCAAAAAAGGTATCAGCTAGAGAGCTATTAAACTACAATCTCTTCCTGCATTGCTGTTCAGTAAACACTATTTGTTGATTTCTTTGGCTGAAGTTTTAAAAAAAGTTGTGAAGCTGAAAAGCTTTTTCTTTTTTATAGAAATAGATTTTTCTTTACAAAAAAAAGCATCTTTTAGCATTTTTAATATATATATATATATAAAATTCCTGCTATAGAAAACAAAAATTTCAACCTTGGTTTTGATATCTTCATTTTTTTTAAAGGAAAAAAAAAATCTTTTGCTTTGGGAATAAACTAGCTCGAGATGGCCAGGAAACACAGGAATGGTGCCGCAGAGTTACATGATGCTGCAGTTTTGCGGGGCCTGAGCCTGGGAGGAAGAGGAAAGAAGAAAAGAAACAAAACCACCACTGTTACCCTCTGCTTGCTGCGGCCGCGAAGGCAACGCAGGCGGCAGCATCCAAGTGGGACCTCCCGGATGCCACGATTGCCCACGGAGCCCTCGGCACCCGCTGCCTACTGACCTGCCGGCGGGGGCTGGAGCTGCCCAGGATGTAGGACCTGGTCACCAGGTTGTCCCCAAGGCTGCTGCCACCTCCAGAGCCGCCGACGCTGCGGTAGCTGCGGGTGACGGTCACGCTGGAGGAGGAGCCTGAGGACATGGTGCTGAGGCCAGCGTTCTGCGAGCCCGACTTGTCGGCCGGCTGACCGCAGCTGCTGCACACCACCGTGCGCGAGCGCAGGTTGTACTCGCCGGGGTCCCCAGAGTCACCGCAGCTGCCCTGGATGGGGAGGAACATGGAGAAAAGGGCCCTGAACACCCACCCAAGCGTCTTCTGCCTCAAGCATCCCACCCTGAGCATGGCAGCAGCACCAGTGTTTGGTGCTGGGCTCCCAGGTTTGCCTTCAAAGAGGGGCCATGCTCCTCCCAGCCTCCTGCACAGCGCTAAAAGACACTGAAATAATCCCCCCAAAATCCCAAATCACTGGGTCTGGCGCACGGCACAGGGTGGGCGCTGCCCCCGCCCCACTGCTGATCGCAGCCCCAGGATCTCCACTGTGCCGCAGGAGGCGTTTCCACCATGCTTGTCCTGTGCTCAGAGCATCCTCTTCCTCACTGCCTGGCACAGCCCTGGCTGATGGCTTTCCAAAGGGAAATTTGCTCTTGGAAAGGACTCGGGGCCTGGCAGACAGCAGCACCAGCCCAGGGGCACCTGGGTCCTGCATCCAGGGATAATTGATGCTGGGCTTGGCAGGGCTCTTCCAACCCAGAGCAATTCCCAGGCAGTGGATCTGGAAGCCTCCAGCAGTTTTTTTTTCGAGGAAGGACAGGGGCACCTCTGGATCTGGCCCAGAGCCCTCATGAAGTGGAGAGGATGGTGCAAGTGCCGCCGGGAGGCGTCATCCATCGGCCTCCCACAGCCTCATCCTTCATCCCCAGCCAGGCGGGACCAGCTTAGCCTCCCTGCCGGCTCCTCCCAGCTGCTCTGCAGCAGGCCGAGGTCCCTCTGGCTCGGAGGTGTCTTCCAGCAAGACCTGCAGAGCCTCTTTGGCAAACAGAAGTCTCCTCCAGGTGCCTGAGTTCTGCTAGCTTTTCCCGTGTGGTTGTTTCCAAAGCACCCTCCCACCTGCCTTCTGCTGCCGGGCCAGATTCTGCCTGGTTCTGAGCTGCCTCCCACCTAGACCAGGCCTGAGCCGGGCTGCCCCAACATCCCCATGACAGACGAGCGCGGCACTCACATGGTGGTGGCGGTGGCTGGTTTCATCATCCTCGTCGTCGTCTTCGTTGTTGATGATCACGGTGCGGACCAGCTTCCGCATGGCCACCTCCTAGAGCGGAGAGAATCATAGAAGCATTAGGGTTGGAAAAGCCCTCCAGGACCATCTGGTCCAACCACCCTCTACCACCAATGTCACCCACTAAACCATGTCCCCAAGCACCACATCCAACCTCTCCTTGAACACCCCCAGGGACGGTGACTCCACCACCTCCCTGGACAACCCGTCCCAACGCCCGACCGCTCTTTCTGAGAAGAAATGTCTCCTCATTTCCAACCCGAACCTCCCCTGGCACAACTTGAGGCCATTCCCTCTGGTCCTATCACTGGTTATCTGTGAGAAGAGGCGGACCTTCCAGCTCCCCACCACTTCCTTTCGGGTAGTTGTAGAGAGCAATAAGGTCTCCCTTTCTAAAGAGCTTGTAGCCGTCCATTGCAGCGCCCCAGTCATGGCAGTGGTCCCACCACATTTCAGGGACCATCATAGAATGACTCTGGTTGGAAGGGACCTCAAAGACAATCTAGTTCCAACCCCGCTGCCACAGGCAGGGATGTCACCCCCTGGATCAGGTTGCTCGGGGCCTCATCCAACGTGGCCTTGAACACCTCCAGGGATGGGGCATCCACAAGCACTCTGGGCACCCTGTTCCAGTGCCTCACCACCCTCCGGAAGAAGGGACGCGGCTAAGTCATAGTTTGCCTGCCGTGCAATGGCTTCCAGCTCCTCCTCTTTGTTGCCCACCCTGCGTGCCTTTGCCCCTAGCCTGCAGGATGCAGGGTCAGGATGGGGCCCGGCATTTGTCCCCCCCCCCGGACTCTCACCTCCCCGTTGGAGTTGATGAGGGCAGTGCGCAGGCTGTCCCCGCAGCCCCAGCTGCTCTGGTTTTTCCACACTACGTCGGTGGGGGGGCTGTGGGTCGCCCCAGCCCCCGAGGCCCAGATCTGGGGAGAAGAGCACAGAGAAAAAGAAGGTCTCAGGACCGCAGGGCACGGACCCTGGGGCCGTGGGTTGCCCCCCCTGAGGAGCCATCAGGAGCGACTCACCGTGACCGTCTGGCCAGCCTTCAAGGTGAACCTCGGGGGGAAGCGATAGGTGATGATGGGGTCGTCTCCATTCTGCCGCTTGATCTGCCAGTTCCCTATCGCCTGGTCCTGCGACAGCGAAAACAACAACCTTGAGACCCCGCCGCCTCCTCCCCACCGTGTTCCTGGTTCACCTTCTGCCCGGGGGCTGAGATAAAATGCTGGCGAAGCCCCAGGACCCTTCTGGAGATGAACCCACCTCGTTGGACTTGTTCTTCAGACGGACGAATCGGCCCTCCAGGTCCACCTCCTCCTACACCGATGCGGCCGCTTGTCCGGGCATGGTGGGAGAAGCTGGTCCGGCTCTCGCTGTCCTCCAGCTTCCTCTTCTTGGATGAACTCGAGCCGGAGAAGTGGATCCCATGTCCTTTGTGGGAGGACGGGCTGGGGGACAGCCTCAACCTGGGCAGGAAAAAGCGAGAAGGAGCCCATGAGGATGTGAGGGATGGGACCTGCGCAGCCCACCTGGGGCACCAGGGGCAGCGATTCCCACCCACCTCTCCTCCTCGCCCTCCAGCAGCTTGCGGTAGGCATTGATCTCCATGTCCAGAGCCAGCTTGATGTCCAGCAGCTCCTGGTACTCGTCCTGCTGCTGCATGCGTGCCCGCATCTCGGCCATCTCCCGGTCCTTGTCGGCGAGCAGGCGCCGGTTGGTCTCGCGCTCCCGGGACAGAGCTTCCTCCAGATCGTGCAGCTTTGCCTCCTTGGCAGACAGCTGAGCAGGGAGGGAAGGTCAGGGCAGCCACCACACCTGGGGCCGTCCACACGAGGGGACCAGCCCGGGGCGGGGGACGGCCGGGGGAGCCCCTCGGTCCCGACTCACCTGCTTCTGCAGGTGGCTGACTTCGGAGGAGAGGCTGTCAATGCGGATGCGGACTTGCTGCAGCTCTTCGTGGGCAGCACCCTGCGATGTTGCTGTTCCTCTCGGCAGATTGCTTGGCGTTCTCCAGCTGGACGGTGGCACAGGGAGGTTAGAGCCCCCGGTCCCCTCTATACGCCAGTGCCCCGTGAGGCGGAGGAAAAGACACGGAGCAGAACCTTAGCGTGGGGCAGGGTTGGAAGGGGGCACGGTCGCTGCTCACCTTCCACTGTAGGTCTTCTCCAGTTCTTCCTTGTACTGCTTGATCTGGTTCTCGTGCTGTCTCCGCAGGTCCTGCAGGGCCTCGGACAGCTTGCTCTCAAACTCCTGCTGCCGCCCGTTGTCGATCTCCACCAGCCGGGTCTCGTGGCGGCGTTTGGTCTCCCGCAGCTCCTGGGGATGGGTCAGGAGACACGGAGTCAGCTGGGGGTGGCACCAGCTTGGGGAGAGGGGATGGAGATTCAGCGTGCGGGGCTTGTCCCAAGCACGCTGCGTGGATCAGCCTTCTGCAGGGAGGCACCGGCAGGGAATTTGCTCTGTGGCACACCCCGCAGGGCAGCTCTGCCCGCTGCTGCAGCAGCACGCGGCTGCTCACCTCGCTGTAGATGTTCTTCTGGAACTCGAGCTCTTCCTTCAGCGTCTGCAGCCGGTTCTCGGCATCCACACGGCGCAGCATCTCATCCTGCAGCTGCTTCTTGGCCTCGTTACAGGCGCTTTCCAGCTGTGGAAGAGAGGGACTGTCACTGCCTGCTCCCGGGGCCAGCCTGGCTTGGCCTCCAGCGCCTCCCACCTCCACCCCGCAGTCCCAGCCCACGGGGGACGGCTGCAGGGGACCCTGAGGCAGGATGGGGACAGGGCTGCCACTGCTCACCTTGGCCACCTGTGCCCTCAGGTCCCGCACTTCGGACTCCAGGTTCCTCTTCTCGCTCAGGGCGGTGGAGAGCGCAGCCTCCTTGGAGTTGAGCAGAGCCTCCAGGTCCTTGAGGCGCGCCTGGGCGGACAGCAGGTCCCCTTCCTTCTTGGCGTTCCTGCAAGGCGCCAGGAAAAGCGTTGGCGAGGAGGGGACCACCCTGCAGCTGCGCCCCTCCGCTTGCCCCCCAGCATCACCGCAGGATTGGGGCCGGAGCGCGCCCTGCGCGCCCCCGCTAGGGGTCACTGCGGGCCCGGCTGAGCCGGCGGTGCCGGGGGGGGGGGGCACCACCCGCGTCCCCCCTCTTCTCCCCTTTATCCAAGCCCTCTGACAGCAAGGTCAAGGCCGGCTCTCGCAGGCACCAGGCGCATCGCTGCGGAGCCGGGGAACCTGAGCCGAGCAAAGCAAAAGGCAGCCCGGCGCTATTTTGGTCGGGTCTATAAAAAGAAAAGGTTCGAGGCTTTTGCTGCAGCATCGAGAGGGGAGGGCGTCGACACTGCCAAGTTTGCACCGTCGGCTCCTGACAGCGGAGCCCCCGCTGCCCACCAAGTGGGGTGCACGAGGGACGGAGCCGGCCGCGGTGGCCCCACGATGGGCGAGCAACGGCCACGTGCCGGCGAGCGCCACCGGACATTCCCGGGGCAGTGAGCGTGCACCCACGCCATTAGATCATGGGTAAAGTTAGACACGGCGCTGAGCCTGCCCCAGCTGCAGGATCTGGCCCGGGCAGGACGGGGATCACCAAGAGCCAGGCACTGAGGAGCCGTTCGCCTCCCTCCGCACCGGGGTGAACAGGGACCGGTGACCCCGACACCTCTCAGCCAAGGCAGATTTTCCTGCATTTCCTTCTGCTTCGCCAGCTGAGCACCGGGACGTTGTTTGGAGACCTTTACACCGCTTAAAGCCTTGGCCACACTCAAGCAGCCCCACAAGCCTGCCGCCCCCCGGCACCCCATTTTGTGGCCCAGTTTGCCAGGGCCGGCCGCCCAAGCGCTGTGCCGGAGGGTTCTGCCTGCGCACCACCACACTCCTTCCGTGCCAGTGACTCATAGGACAAAAATGCCATCTGGGAGCGGAGCCCGAGCCTCCGCGGCTGAGCACAAACACCCCTGGAGGCTGAGCTTTCCCAGCTGGCAGCAGCTCTCCCTTGCAGCCAGCGTGGCTGGCTCCCTGGCCACTGCTGGCACGGTTTAATCCCGCTTCCCCTGATCGAGTTAATCGCTGCTTAACTCCGGGGAGAGCTTTCCCTTCGCTTTTTGCATCTGGAGCTCTTTGCTCTTCCTTTGAGGCACCGATTCAGGCACTGCTTGGGCTGCTGGTGCAGGGCTGGGCATGTCCTGCAGCCTACAGCTCTTCAGGGGACACCACCGGCACCATCAATAATAGAAATAGGGAGGGGAAAACTGCTAAGTGTATGGTCTACACTCGCGTCTGCACAATGATTAACAGGTTTGCACTCTCGAGGGACCAGGAGGGCTGCAGGGCTCAGGGGAGGACCTGTTGATGCCTGGAGAGCCCCGAGCTAAATCCCAGAAGACCTGAGAACGAAACACTTGTCCTGAAAACCTCCCACCATCATCCTGGGTGAGGCTGGAGAAGAGTGGAGAGGGGAGCTTGGAGCCCAGTCTGGGCCATGAGGCTCTGGGGGACCTGAGCATCTCCCCAAAACTCCAGCACCTCTGGGTGAGGTCCCCCCTGTACCCAGCTCACTCCTGCTCCAGCCCAGCCAGGGTTTGGGGTTTCCCTTGCCCCACACAGCCCCGCATGGCCGCTGCCTCCCAACGGGTCCTGCTATTTCCCCTGCAGCCTCTCGGCTCCTGACAGCGGGCTAAAAATAAGAACGCTTATGGCAGCTGCGCCGCTCCCGCTTTCCTAAGCAAGGAGACAAGAGAGGATGGTCCTCCCATCCCCACGGAGGGTGCTGTCGGTCTCCCCATCCTGCCTGCAGGAGCCTGAAAGATCCCGAATTCTCCACCAGCCAGAAGGGAAGCGCGGGTGCACCCCGAAAGGGCTGAGCGACTGCAGCGGGGAGACCTGGGCTCCACATCCCTGCAGCACTCAGTCCCCCGTGCACGGAGAACCAAGCAAGTAAAAACAAGCATTTATCAAAGCCGAGGGCAGAAAGATGCAACGGAGGCACCAAATCCTCAAGAAACAAATGTCTCGAGAGAAAAGATGGAGGGAGAAGGGGCCTCAGGGCGTTTTTATTTTTAGCCTTTAAAAGCAGGAAGGAGGAAAAAAAAAAAAAAAAAAAAGAAAATTGCAGCTGAGCTGCCAGAAAATGCAAACATTAATGGAAAGTTGGATCTGCTCTGCCACTTAGTGCAGACACAGGGAAGAGCCTGCAGAGCTGACACGCCGGCCTCGGAGCGGGCCGTGGCTGAAGGGGCCCCAGGGTGCGTGGTCCCCGTGTGCAGGCACAGCTCCGCTGCTGCTCCCCCCAAATCCCGGCCCAACTGCTCAGCCCAGCGGCTCTGGGCTCCCCTCTGGAAAGGCCTGAGAGAGTTTGGAGCCGTCGGGGCTCACGGGAGGCAAACGGCTTTGGGCACGTGCGCCGGGCTGGCCGGTGAGCCAAAAACCCCGCTAAGTCCCACGTCGGGAAACACCCTTTGGTTTCCCCCGGCCCAGACAAATCACTGCAAGACAGTTTCAGAAGCGTGGGGCTGCTCCCACGGACCGAGCAGCTCCTGCTCAGCGCGCTGGAAGGGGCCCAGCACAGTGGGAGAAGCAGGCGTTCCCCCGCCTCCGAATCGCAGATGCCCCACCCCGGGGACAGAGCCAAGCCCCGGGGAGCTTGCGGGCTCGTGCTGGCTCCTGGTCTATCGATCTCCTGCACATCTGCAAATCCCTGGGGACTTCGGCTTCTCACCTCGCCGCACAGCCCTGCCGCGAGGCTGGGGGCACGCTGTGCCAGAAAAGGCTTACGCCGTACTGACGGGTTGGGAAACTGAGGCACGGGGCAGCACAGTGTGCCCAGGGAGCTTTGTGAAGGACCTGGTTAATGGGAGGACCCAGAAAACCCGCTCTGCCCCACTCTTGGGTTTGCTGCTGTGCACGGTGCTGCCTCTGGCATCGAGGATCTGTTCCCCATCCCAGGGATCTGTTCCCACCCCAGGGATCTGTCCCCATCCCAGGGATCCGTCCCCATCCCAGGGATTTGTCCCCATCCCAGGGATCTGTTCCCACCCCAGGGATCCGTCCCCATCCCAGGGATCTGCCCCCATCCCAGGGATCTGCCCCCACCCCGGGGATCTGCCCCCACCCCAGGGATCTGTCCCCACCCCAGGGATCTGCCCCACATCCCGGGGGACTGGCAGGGCCTGCGGGAGGAGAGGCGGGCTGGGTAAACCTCTGCGGTGGGGCAATGGGAATGTGGCAGAGCCGCTTCTCCCAGCTCCTGACTCATCGGCGCTCTGCGGGGCCTTCGCCAAATCACCAGGATAAACAGAGGCTGGTCTCCTAGCAGGGAACTGTAAATAGCCAGCGCAACGTATAGGGAGGACAACATCAGCGCACAGCCGGCATCCTGTTAGGCACCAAACCCGGTGCCAAACGGCAGCCAGGGGATCCCAGTGCTGGCCGTGTTCAAAGCTGCGTGGAAACGGCCCCCGCCCGCCGGCACCAGCAGTGCCAAAATCCCTTCCCGGGGCCAGGGCTTGGTGCCAGCCACGCTGCACAACCCTGGCACGCTCGTCCCCGTGGCCGAAGGGCTCGGCTGCACGTGGCCAGAGCAAACGGCTCTCACGTCTCATGAGAGCTGGGGTTCCCCGGCCCGTGATTGGGATCTGGTCCTTCCCTGCATCCCCCAAATGACCCCAACCACCGCTTCGCTGGGGACCAGAGGAGTGGGCTTCACAGGGATGCCAAGGCAGCTTGCCACTGGCACAGGGGGGGTGTCGTGGCCGTTTCAGGCTCCCAAAATCTTGGATCATTCCCGTCCCACCACAAGCCCCATCCCCAGGAGCCTTGCTGGGAGCCCTGGGCACACAAAGCCCTGCACAACGGGACCCGAGCCCGGCCAGGATCTGTGGACAGCAGCCACAAACGCTCCCCGTGGAGCCCGCAGGAGCTTTCTCCTTTCGCTGGAAGCACGAGGGACAGCAAACACCCCACGCCCACACCCCCCTCCCTGCAGCCTCGCCTCTCACAACAGGGGAAAAAGCAATTTGTGTTCATTCGCGCTCTGAGACCTCGACGCAGGTGGCCACAGCGGGGGCTGAAGGGTTTCTTCCCCCTCCCTTGCTACTTAAAAGGGGGGAAACAAGCTGGCAAAGCATCGAGCTCGCTGAAAAGCCCGGCGCAGCCCGTGCCGGCTGGGAGCCCCGGTGTCACTCGCTCCCTTTCCCGTCTGTCTGCGCCAGTGCCGATGACTCACCCCAGCCCTTGCCGGCGGCACGAAATGGAAATCCCAAGTCACCGAGCGACGGTGCTGTTTGGGCTGAGCCCCCCCCTAGTAACAGAAGGGCTCGTGGTTTTGGTGGCAGTGCTGGCTAGAAAAGGGGGGTTTTGCCGGTACCCCTGAATTGGGATGGGGCCAGGCCCCTCGCTGCCCACCCCGCACTATCGACAGCCACAGATGAGATTTGTGGGAGTGTAAATCCTATAAATCGCCTGCACGGAGGACAGGCAGGATTTATCCTCCGTGGCCACTCAACCCCGGTGCAGGGCTGGGAAAACGACTTCCAAATGGGTCTGCCGGTGGCTTGCCGCCTGCGAAGCTCCTTCCACTGCTGCTTTAACTGTTGCAGGGTGCAGTGAGCCGCAGGAGGCGGATGCGAGGAGATGCAAAGAGCTAGGAAAGAGCAAGCGAGCATCAGCTGCCAGAAGGCGGTGGTGCTGGGGAGCACGCACAGCCGTGCCAGAGCTGCTGGTGCTGCCAGCGGCCGCACTTTGTGCCGTCCGGAGACGTGCAAGCAAAGCGAGGACGGGATTTCCCTATCGATTCCTGGCTTTGCCACCAACCCCTGGGTTATCTGCAGCTCAGAAACCCAGCTGGGTAGGCTGGGGTTTCCAAAGGCAGGGCCGTTTCCTACGCCTGCAAAAACTTGTGGTTCTCATTGTAAAAACGGCAAAACCTTCAGAACCCTGAACTTCTTGACTCCTCTGAAAACTACAGTCAAACGCTGATCCCTTCCCAACTTGCCAGCCATGTCACACACATGGCGCTACCCCAAACACCACCCGAAAGGATGGAGACAAAGTGTATGTTCCCAGAGTTTCCTCTGGGGGGTTGATTACGAGGGTAGGGCTTATAAATGAAGTTAAAAAAAGGGAGCTGAGTCACTCCCGTTAAACACATCTTTGGGATTGGGAGCGCTGGGGGGGGTGGCAGCTGGCAACGTGGGGTAGCAGAGGAGCAGGAATGCAAATCCTGGCCCTGCGAACCGGGAACTGTGGCCACCACCAGGCAAATACCGTGGCTGCGCCCCACGGCCCAGCAAAGGGAGCAGGACCCCGGAGAGGGAAAGCAGGGAACGAGCTCGAGCTCTCCTCTCCAGCAGCTCACCCCGTTTTCCATAAATCTGGGTACACAAAATTTCCGGAGAGCAAAATTTGCTTCAAAAACAATGCAGGGGATTGTTGGATTCAGCTGCCACCCATCGCCCTGGGAACAAAAGGCTTTGCTATGCGGGCTCCCGGGGGCACAGATAAAGGCAGGCGAGGTGTTTACTCTGCCCCAAGGCCGACGGCGGGTTTACTTGGAGGCAGCGAGGCTGAGGCTGCACTGGAACTGCCTTGTTCGCCCACTTTGGCAGCTGAGTCACTGCCCCTGGCCACGCTGCCTCTGCTGGGGAGGGTCCGAATCTGGTGGCATTGGGAAAATGCAACCGGGTGCAGAGCCAGGCGGCAGCGAGGACAAGCACGGGTGCTTCGCTGCCATCTGTTAGTGGCAGAGCGCAGCAGATGCTCCCAGCACACCTCTGTGGCCGTGCCAGGCTGAAACCTGGCCGTGGTCAGTGCAAGAGCTGCTGCAAATCGCAGAGCGAGAGCCCCAGCCCAGCAGCTTTTTGCACGGGGGCAGAGGAGCCGAGGCTGGGTCGCACAAAGCGATGCCGCCCGCTAGTCGGGACACACGCTGCGGGTTTGCGTCTCTGCCCCTCAGCCGGGGATGCAGGACACAACCCAGCCTGCGAAAGCAAGGAGCCAACTCCCCAGCACTGCAGCCCCCGGCACAAAGACTCGGGTTTGCAAAAAAAAAAACACAAAACCCAAACCTCATTTCTCCTAGGGCTACAGGGAGACAGCTCGGGGAGCGAGCCCAGCGCGATGCCCTGCGGGGCCACGTCCCTGCACCCTACAGACCCCGCCGGCAGCGGGTGGGCCCCCCCGGCATGTGAGCTGCCGTGGCACCAGGAAGGAAGGAGCAGGCGAGCGTGGCTGATGGAGTGGCCGGGGCCTCCCGAAGAGGCAGAGGAGCCCAGCCCAGCTGCACCCTGCCTCAGCCCCGAGGCTCGTGGCTCAGCGTGACTCACAGCCCCGCTCCGTGCCTCCTCCTGCCTCCCAGCCCTGCGGAGGCCGGGGTTTAAACACCCACAGAGAGAGCCTGGGCTGTTATCTGGGTGGGTCAGAGCTAGGGCTTTTTAAGAGCATCACCAAAGTGCTGTTAAATAAATCCCCCAAAGTGGGGCTGATGTGCTCAGCCTCCATCCAAGCCTCGTCGGGGAGCCCCGGGGTGGGCACAGGACGAGGACACGGAGGTTGGAAGCAGGAGCCGGAGCAAGTGGCCGGGGTGGCCCCGCTGTCGGACGCACCCCCCCGGAGACCTGCTTGGGAGCTGCTCGTGGCCTTGATGAAAGAATTCGAAAGCTCTAGGAAAGCCCTTGTCCCAGCCCTGGCATTTCTTGGCACGGATATGGCACCATCACCTGTGGCGCCGCACCCCTGTAATTGAGCAGTGTGAAGTGAGGTTTCAGGCGCATGCCGCCCTCCCTGCCAACACCGTTGGGGGACTTTGTCCTGCCAACAATGGACTTTTCAGCTCCGAACCTCCGAGCGGTGCAAAGAACATCGTAGCCGGATAAGCTCAAAGACCCTGCCTCAGCACCCCATCGTCTCTGTCAACGAGGAAAGGAAACGGGTTCGCAATAAACCAACACGCAGTCTGGGTTTTGACTCAGCAGCACCCGGAACTGAGGAGCCTTGACCCCAGCTGGGTTTTGCGGTGTCTGTGGGGTGGGTTTGATGTACCTCAACCAACAACCTTCCACCCAAGCAGCCTCTCCCAAGTCCCCGCAGCCCCAGGGCGCACCGCAGAGCCTGCAGCTGCCACCGCGGCCCGGGGGGGAGCACAGGCACCCCCAGCAGTTGTTCAGCCTCACACTGAGGCCATTCAGCTCTCAGCTGGGAGGGGAGAGAAGCAGGGCAGGTGGGCAGCCAACCCATATCACGCTGGCCTTGGCTGCTCGGAAGCGTGCCGAACCGACGGGCTTAACGAAGGGCACAAACAGAGCGCAGGAAAGGGGGCTGCAGCCAGGGCTGGGGGCGATTCCCAGCTCCCAAACCCCCCGGGCTCCCTGGGGACCCTTCCCATGCCAGCCTTGGCTTTGGATGGGACCCTAGGGAGAGCTCCGGTGGCTTCCTCCTGTCCTGGTTGGCAGCAGCAGGGAAGGAAACTGCAGCTCCCAACGTGCCCAAATTTAAGTTAAAAAAAAAATAAAGGAGCTGGCAGGAGCCCGGCGGCCCCACCCCAACTCCCCTCGCGTGCCTCTGCTGAGCGCAGCTCCAGGAAAGGGCTCGCGCTGCCGCCAGGCTCTGAAATTTCGGCGTTAATGGGATCCAGAGAGCTGAAGTGACGTGTGCGAGGCTGAAAAACACTTGTGGCAGCAAGCACGGCCAGGGCGGGCTGGGACCCGCTGCGCGGGGTGGGCGCTTTCCCTGAGCGAGGAGCTGCGGCCCCGTGCCAGAACCAGCCCCATTCCTCTGCAATCGCTCCTCTTCGGCCCTCATTTCTGGGGCTGAGAAACGCTGAAGGCGACAGGATTTCCTCCCGTCCTGCTTATCCCTGTTAGAGCAACAGGCAGGGAGCAGGCAGGCGGCGATGGGAGCGGAGCTGCAAAACGAAAGTGCCGGGGCGATTTCCTCTGCCTGCTGACCGCGCAGAGAGCTGGGAGCGAAGGGGGACGGGTGCTTGTGTGGGTGAAAAATAACCCCCCGCGCTGCTGGGAACACAAGTAGCCACGGGCTAAAGCAAGCGTCAGCCTCGGAGCAGCGGGGGTTTTGCCACAGAGCCCCTTGGCCAGGCCGAGGAAAGGTGTGGGTGGGAAAAGAAACGAGCGCTGGGGACCTGGAGCCGAGGGGTCGGTGGCAAAGCGTGGGCAGAGGCACCCGGGAGGGGCTGGGGGCTTGGGGCAGCCCCAGCGCGGCGCCGCCGGCTCCCTGCAAGCATCGGGGCCGCACAAGCGGTTCTTTGTGTGCTCCAAAAGGGCAGGTCCCGCTGCCGGCTGCTCCCTGTGCCGGCTTCTGCGGGATCAGGGGAAGCAGCCCCCGAGCTGGAGGTTCCTCCCCACGCAAAACGTTCTGGGAGAAAGACGCGGCTGTGGGGCACGGGCAGCACCAGTTCACGGGTACATGGCTGCTTTCGATCTCCACCGGCCTCAGGGTTGCCAGGAAGAACCCGCTGTGGGCAAAATCCACCCCAGCGTCGAACAGGGCAAATTCCACCCGTACCACCTGCAGGGCTGGAACTGGGGGCGGCTGCAGGGGTGACCACAGCCCCTTCCAGCTCTGCCACCGGGGCATCGTTGCTCTGCCCTTAGCAAGCTTCCCCCCTCGCCAGCTTCAGAAGACAGGAGATTTGTGGTTTTTTTGTTTTTTTGTTTTTTTTTTTTTCCCTCATTAAGGCCCGGGATGAGATCTGGGCCCGTGGAGGAAGAGACGCTACCAAGGCACCGACTTAATCGGGTTAGGGGCTGCAATTCAGGAAGCCATCGCTCATCAGCCGCGCTCCTAACAAGGGCCTGGTTCCTGTTTCAGAGGGAGCTGTCTGCGGCACAGCCAGCCCTCGCCCGTGGGGCTCTGGAAACCTGCGGGCTCCTCTCCTGGGGCACCCAAGGGCTCTATCTGTACTCCCCCTGTGCTCCCCGATGGGGGCTTACAAACGGTCTGCACCCCACAAGCCAGGGGCTGATGGGCAGACCGTGCTCCAGAGGGACCCCATGCCCAACGAGACCCCCAGCAGCACAGGCTGGGGACACCGGTGACACCCCGAACACCGTGTTTTTGGCCCAATCCTGGCTCACCACATGGCTCTGGAAAAAACAATGGGAGTCTCCAGGCATTGCCAGCCCCCGTGAGTCACGGGCTGTCCTCGCCGCACCCTGCGCCTCGCACGCAGCACAGCCGGCCCCGTAGTGGGCCGGGAGCCGAGAGGGAAGCCCAGATGCTGGGGACACCGGTGTCACCAGACCCCACGGAACAGCCACTGGCACCCCCAACATCACCGAGCCCGCAGGACCCTTGGGTGCATCTCTGCATCCCTTTCTATTCGCACACCCAAGGGCGAGGGGGCTGCTCTCGCACCCTTGCCTCGTGTTCCCCCCCCCCCCCCCCCCCCGGCACGGAGCCCCCGCTGACTCAGCCACACCGGGCACCCTGCCCACGGCTCGGCTCGCCGCCCCCCCGGCCCTGCACAGCCCAGACAACCCCAAGCAAGGGCTGCGGCGGGGCTGTGGGCGCTGATAATGAGGACCGGGGCGCCTGCCCCGCTGGAGATACGCGACACGGTCCCGGTTAGGATGTGCCGGGTGCCACCGGCGGGGCAGGCGCCCCAGGGCTGACTCGCAGCCCCCCCGGGGGATTTTTTTTGGGGGGTATGGGGAGAGGCCCCGATGCAGCCAGCATGCAAGGGACAGCACCGGCTTCCCTGCACGGAGCTGTTCCCATCTCATCCGCTGTGACTCAGAGACGACACGTAACAGCGCCTTTCTCTCGGGAACCGCAACTGCAACCTGTCCTCCGAAAACCCAGCGAAACCCCAGAGCTGCTCACCAGGAACACCCCCACCCCCCCCCACCCTCGAGGGAGTGCTTTCCAGGTGCCTGGGGAGCACGGCCCCACTCAGGACAAAACCAAACATATTTTCGCTGTGCGGCCAGGCAGGCTGAGCACGCCACTCCCAGCCAGGCGGCGTGGGGACGGCTGCACGCCGGGCATTTTTTCCAGGCACAGCCCTCGAGAGATCGCAGCCAAGATAGTTCGGGGCTTGCATAAGGCAGCAGAAGCTTTTCCGACAGCTCAGCTCCACATCTCAGCAGCTCCCAGCCCACGGCCGTGCCCGCCCCACGCGATCCCAGACCCCAGGGACCCGGCAGGCAGGGAGCAGCCCGACGCAGGACGGGCGCAGCCGCCTTATCTGGGGACAGAGCCGCAGCAGCGCACGGGAAACTGAAAGCTAAATATAAAATGCTGCACAGTTTTCAGAGGCAGCTGTGGAAGGCTGCACAGTCACTCCCTTCCCAGTAGGTAGATTATTTATGGCATATTCTGAAGAAGTTAATTTTAGCCTCGTTAGCATATCGGGATCGAAATGAGGTGTCCAGTAAAAGAGGCAAAAGAGCAATCGGAGGAATAGGGATGTCGCCTGGCCGTCACCCAGCCCGAAACCCTGCCTTGGAGAGGAAAAGGACCCGTGGGGAGCCACGGCCCCAGTGCCTCTGGGTTTGGGTGCGGGGGCTGGCGGAGCCAGGGGGAAGCCAGGGGCTGGTCCCCATCTCCCGGGGGGATCCACGCTGGGTGCCTGCCACAGCCCCAAGGAGGGGAGAGCAGCAGCAACTGACAACAGCAGAAGGCAGGGGGCATTTTCCATGGCAGGGAAGGGAGAGACACAAACCCGACAGGAAAGTGGCCGGAAGGATTTGAGCCTTGAAGCAGACCTGGAGCGTGGCACCAGGCACGCGGGACGCAGGCGCTACCCCCCCCAGCAGGGGACCCCACCGAGCGGGGACAGCTCGGCACAGGGAGGGTTAAGGCAAACAAAACCGGAGCAGGTCCTTTAACCGGTGCCAAAGACAGCAGAGGAAAATAGGACGAGCAGGCGAGGTCTGTGGGCAGGACGGAGCCAGCTGGCTGGCACCGCTTCCCCGCTTGCGCAGGATCGCGCTTCGGAACAGCTCCAAGATGACGAAAGCCGAGGGGCTGCGAGCTCAGCACCCGACCAGCGTCGGACCAGCCCCGGCTCCCCACCACCCTCCAAGGGCATCCCGGCCACCCCGGGCGAAGATGGCGCTGCGAGACGGAGCGGGAATGCCGGGAGAAATTCCCCTCCTCTCCCGGCCCCCGCTCCAGCCAGGTCACGCGTTTCCCCTCTCCCTGCCCGTCCTGGATCTCCCCTGCTTCCCTCTCCGCTCCCCAACGGGCGCAACCCCGGGTGCTCACCGGGCTTTCAGCTCCTTGTGCTCCTCCTGGACTTTGCTGAGCTCCAGCTGCAGCCTCGCTCTCTCCTTCGCCACCGAATCCAAGGTCTTGCGGGCGTCCGCCAGCTCCGACTCGTAGGCGGCTTTGATGCCCGACACCTCGCGGCTCACCACCTCCTCCGACTCGGTGATGCGGAGCCGCAAGCCGGCATTCTCCAGCTCCAGCGAGCGCACCTTGTCGATGTAGACGGCCAGGCGGTCGTTGAGCTCCTGCAGGTCCTCCTTCTCCTGCAGGCGGGTGATGCGGGTGGGGGACAAGGGGGTCCCCGAAGCCCCGCTGCGGGTGCTCCTCTTCTGTGAAGGCGTCGCCATGGTGCCCGGCGTCGAGGCGAAGGACACGGCACAGGACACGGCACGGGACACGGCACGGGTCCCACGCGACCCACCCGGCTGTCTCGGCTACCCCTGGTCCTCCGGGTGACTTGCTTATATCCCAGCTGGGCTGTGCACCGCGAGGAGGGGCTGCGAGGAGGAGGAGGAGGAGGGTGGAGTTACCCGGGCTGGGGTGGAGACAGCCCGCTTGCGTCAGGCCACGGCTTCGCTTGGGAATGGCTGGAAAAGCATCCCTAGGAAAAGCAGCCCTGGGAGAGCAGCTCTGGGGTGGGCAACCCGCAGCAACCCCGTTGCGAGCCCCACACGTTCCCAGTGTACGGCAGCAGCTCCCCAAGAGCCCGGCTGGGCAGTGCCAGGCTCTTGTTGCACCCCGACAGCTGACGGGGGTCCTGGGGTGCTGCAGGGTCTTGGGGTACCCCTGCTGTGGGACCCCCGCGCAGCACCAGACACTCCAGCACCCCAAAAGTGGGCTCTGGAGACCCAAAAGCACGGGGGGGCCTAGGGCGCTGCTGGGCAACTCAAGTGCAAGGCAGCAGGTCACGCAGAACCCCGCTGCCTGGGGGAACCCCCGAGCCCTGGGGCATCAGGGAACCCCCCTGGAGAAGGGGGGAGCTTGGTGCTCCCCCAGTTTGCCCAGCACCATTTTGCCCAGTTTCCCCAGCACTAGCTGCACCCCTTTCCTAGCCCCCCCCCCAGCTGTAGCCACCCTCAGCTTTATCCTTTCTCCCAATTTCCCTGTGCTAGGGTTTTAATTTCCCCCAGATTTTGAGCACCAGCTGAGCCCAGTTCTCCCTCCATTCCCCCGTCTCAACCGTTCTCCCAGTATCCCCAGTTCCCGGACGCCCCAGCTGCCACCCAGGCTGGAGTGCGGCTCAGGCTGTCCCCCCCCCCCCGCTCAGGGCTGCGCCTTCTCCAGACTTTGTCCCTCCTGCAGGGGACGGGTGCCCTTCGTGCAGCAGCGGGATCGGGCTGGGGGGGCAACCTCTGCGCTCCCCCGAAAAGGAGCTGCGGCCGGCCCAGCCCATCCTGCCCGGCTCGCCGTCCAGCCCGATTCCCTTTCCAAACTCGCCGAAGTGCGGCGAAGCCCCGGGGAAGGCCGGGAATGACTCACGCAGCAACAGGAGCAACAGAGGAAAACAGGCGCACGCAGCCGCACGCCTGCGCGTGCTCGTTATGAATGATTAATCCGGCACTGATGAGTCACCGCCAGCGGCGACCGGGGAAGTTGGGGGGGGGGGGGTGTGGGGGAAGAACGGGATGGAAGGGGACGGCCGCAACGAAAATCCAGGGTCAAAATTTCAAAAATCAACAGCCACACATCGAGGACGCTGCCTCAGAACTTGGGGGGGGGGGGTGGGGGGGGGGTGGCGCTGGACGCAGCGCTGCTTGGGGTGGGAGCACCGCAGCCCCTTCCCTGTCCCTGGGAGGGTGTCAGGGCAGTGAAGGGCCCCGGGGGCTCTCCGTGCACCCAGCGGCACCCTTGGGTGCATGGTGCAGCGGGGGGGGGGGCTTTCCCCACACAGCCGCCCCCTTCTCCACGCACACGGGGAGGGGGGGGGAGCGAGGGCCACATGGGACCCAGCCCAGCGCCCCGTGGGACCTGGCACCGCTCTGAGGGGATGTGGCCACGGATGGGGACAGCCGTAGGGGGGGGGCCGGGGGGCTCACAGCCCCCCGCCGGGACGCCCGCGGCCTCGCTGCCGAAGGCGGGGTCTGGGTGCGGCGGCGGCCAAGCCGCGGGGCAGTGTGGGATGCAAGCAGCCACCGTCCGCTCCCCAGCTTTGTGCGATTTTAAAAAAAAGCAACCCCGGGGTCGGGAGGGCAGCCCTGTACCCCCACCCGCGGGGCTCCCCAGCTGGGGAGGGGGCGCCGGGGTCCGGAGCATCCCCTGGGATCAGGGCGGCAGGGTTAAAGGCGGCTCGTCCTCACGTGGGAAAGCGCAGCCGCGGGGAAGGCACGGAGGGATTGGCTTGGGCAAGAGCTGAAAAACACAGCCAAGGGTCACCGGCGCTGCCGTCCCCTTATTCTCGGCGTCCCACAGGGATCCCAGTCTGCTCCCCCGCTTCGCTGCCCCGGGGACGCGCTCAGGAGGGTTTTTGGGGTTGGGGCAGCAGGGTGGGCACCGGGGCAGGGTGCTGCTTGGGACGCGGCCGCACACTCGCAGACCTCCTCGGGGGGCTCCGGCTGCTTCGCATGCTTGCTCCACGCAGAGCCCCTTTGGGGCAAGGATGGGGCACCCCTGCAAATCCACTCCGGGCGCAGGTGTCCCCAAGCACAGAGCCGCACGGCCTGACCACCGCCGAGACGAGACATCCCCTAACAAGGGGGGACAGGCAGGGCTGCAGCCTCCCCGGTGACTCGGAAGGCAGGAGGCACTCACAGCCCTGCAATCTCAGCCCCGTTTCCGCCCCCAAAGCTCTCTGGCCTGCAAAAAGCGTCGCTGCTCCAAGGGCTGCACAGGGCACCCTGCACAAGACAGCGCGGGACGGCAGCGTGCCGTGGGGCCAGCCCTGCGGGCTGCCTCTCAGCTGCCTTTTCCCAAAGTTTTCCCTGCTGCTCTCCAGTTTTGGTGCTGTCTGAGGACGCTGGGACCCATTTCCCACACCCTGCAGGTTTTTTGCCACCTGCAACCCAGGACGGAGCCAAACGAACCCCGAGCTGCCTTCCAACTGCTCCGGCTGAGGCGCTCTCCGCACTCCCAGCCCCAGCTGTTCCCTTTCCAAGCAGGCACAAAACATCTCCAGGCGGGGATTTTCCCTTTCCAAGCCAACAGGACATTGTCACCCGCATCCCAACCACCCCATTACCAGCTCCCCAGCCCCCAGGTTTGTTCCCAGCACGGGGCTGGGATTGTGCAGGGTCCCCCCCTACATCCAGGGACCTGCCCGAGGCTAACGAGCGATGCGGTGCTGGGGACAGGAGGGGACCCGGCTCTCCCTGCCCCATGTCCCACCCCATCCCCTCGCACCATGCTCAGCGCTGACCTGCAAGGGCCCAGCTGCGGCGGGCTCCCCCCCAACAATCCACCCACATAAGGGGGTTTTGCGTGTGTGTACAGAGGAGTTTTAATTAGCTAATAATCTTTAATAGGGTTTAATTGCCTTGTTATAAAAGGTAATTACAGCAATACATCAATTAGAGCTGTAAAATTAATAGATTTACCAGCTCTATTTGTTGAGAGAGCCGAAACTTGCAGCGAGCAGTGGCCGGGGCAGCGCTGGCGGGTGCGCTCTGCCAGCGGCAGTGGCAGCAGCAGCGATGAGAGAGGCAAAGGAGCCATGGAGCCGCTCGAATCCTGCTCCTGCCCGCTCTGCGCAAGAGCCTGAGAGCTGCCGAGGCGTTACAGCAGAGCAGTCAGAGAGACAGATGTGCCGAGCAAGGGGTCAGGGCTCTGCAAGGGCAGGCTGAGGCTCACGGGGTCCCCATCGCTGCTGTGTCCCCCCGGGACAACGGGAAAAGTTCCCCCTGCTCTGCTTGGGATGGGAAAGGCTGCGCCTGCTTGGGCTGGGGCGCAGACGAGAGCACCGTGGCGACAGCCAAGAGGGTGCCCGTGTCTCCTGCGAGCCCTGTGCTTTGCTCTCAGAAGCAGAGTGGGCGAAAAGCATCCCAAAACCCAGGCTTTGAACCCCACCCCGCAAAGCAACAGGGACCCAAGGGCGCAGGGACCTATGGGTGCAAGAGCAGAGGCCCCCGAAGCAGCGGGGCGGGGGCTCTGTGCTCCCTGGTGCTTGCCAAACCCCAAATGCTGGGGCTGCCAAGCCGCGAGGATGCAGCAGCCCGATGGAAAAATGCATCTCATGGCTTCCCGCGAGGGCAGGGCTTTAAAGGAAAAGCTGCTTTGGTGGCGCATCACTCCGCTGCCCCCTGATCCGGCCGGTGCCCACCGAGTGTGCCGGGGATCACGGGGGGATGAAGGCTGCGCCCTGAGCTCCTCTGTCCCCTCCCAGCCTCACTGAGGGTCATTCCTGCAGAGCAGGATCAGACCATTTCCCATAAAGTCCACAGACCACACATGCATCCACCCTAAATATCCCATTTCACTGCAAGCAGCAAGTTTTGGAGTGAAAAAACCCTGAGCAAGCCACATTTTCTCCTCCCCGTGAGCCCCCCCCAGCGCCACTGGGCTGGGGTCACAAATATTTTAATGGACATTTTTTTCCTCTCTGCCTGCCCCAAGCAGCCAGCTTGGCGCGCACAGGAAAGGCAAGCACAATGAGCTGGCGGCAGCCCAGGCCGGTGTGGGGCAGTGGACGGAGGCACGCACACGCGTCCCAGCCCAGGACGTGCCCTGCTAAATGCCAGCTCGGGAAAGGCACCCGCACCCCAGGGACCCAGAGGGCTGAAAGGAGTTAAAATCCCCATGCACCTCACTCAGGCACCTGGGGCAACTGGGGGAACCTGGGTGATGCTCTGGATTAATCGCTGCTGCCCGTGCAGGGGGATCTGCTGCAGTGGGGGGACCAGAGGCTTTGCGAAAAAAAGAGGGGAATAGCTCCCGGTGGTTCCTGGCCACTTTCCCTATTATAAAAAGGTGCCATAAGAAAGCCTCAAGCAGCCACATCCCGCATGGCCAGGGCTGGGCCGTGGACTGTGGGGCTGTGGAGGTTTCCCCCCAGGCGAGAGGCACCAGCTCGCCCTCGCATGCGAGGCGGCGGAGCCCGGTGGGATGTGCAGCCTGCTGCGGCGGCAGCTCATCAACTATAAGAGGTGCCAGAGGGGATTTCTGCGCAGGATGGAGCTGGAGAGGATCAAGGACATCCGCAGGGCTCAGCCTGCCCCGTTTCTCCTATTTTCCATTTTGCCCACGGACATAGCCATGGGATATACACCTGGGACAAAACCCCCTTTTACTGGAGGCTGTGCGAGGCCAGGATGCCCTGCAGCAACAGAGCAGCCTCTGGGCATCGCTCACTCCCTTCTGCAGCCCTGGAGAGGGGCTGGTGACAGGGACAGGACCTGGTCCCAGCACTGTCAGCCCAGATCGCAGCAGCAGCAGCCCAGATGGGACGGGGCGGATGCACCCTGCGGTTCCCAGCAGCGTCCCCCCTGCAGCCCCTACCCAGAACGGGTACCCCTTCTCACACCCTGGCAGAAGGAAGCCCCAGCGCCCCCAGCTATCAGCAGCTCAAGGTCTTCCGAAGGCAGAGATGTTTCGCAAACTCCCTAAGTCCTCCAAAAACACCCTGCATCCCTTTCTCGAGCCGATTTGTCCTTCTGGCCACCCTGGTCTCCTGCAGCAACCAACTCCTCGGTCGTTGAAAAGTGCCAGACTTTGAGCTCATCAAACTACGCTGTTCGCCTCTTTCAGCTCTGAACCACAGCGAGACGGAAATCTCCGCTCTTGCTTTCCGTCCTCGTACAGCTGCAATCCCTGCAGCTGCAGAGGAAAGCTGAAAGTGGGACCGAGCAGAGCTGGAAAGCTCAGAGAGCAGCGCCCCAAGCCTGTGCTGGCTGCGAGGCGGCCGCTCTCCGGCGCGGTTCTGCCTCCTCTCCCTGCCAGCACTGCTGGGTTGTGGGCTGCTGGGATTCACCTCGCTGCTGCAAAAACAGCCTAAAAATAGTGCAGAGCGGAAGTGCTGGGGTAGTCCCGCAGATTAAAAGAGAAAAAGAAGCAGGCTTGGAGGCAGAAATGAAGGCAGGCGGTGGCACGAAGCAGTGGGAGGCAGCGGTCAGGGCACGGCGCGGTGCATCCCGGCGGGGTTTGGCACCTCCTTGCTCCAGCCCAGCCCCACAGCCTCTGTGCTCTGGGCAAAAAAAAAGTCTGTTCCTGGAGCAGAGCGAACAAATTTGCCCCGTGTCCTCTGCTGTCCTGAGGATGGGACCGGAGGAGCTGGCATTTGGGAACAACCGGGCAACCGTGCACGGGGCACCAGGAACCATCCCCTGTTTTCTTACATGCTTTCCTGAAGGGTTTTCGGCCGTAAAAGGCAGCAGAGGCTGGAAATGAAAAGATTGACATTGAAGGAAAAACGGGATGCAAAAGTGCCTCGGCTTGGGCCCGTCCCAAGCAGGGGAGGCCGAGCTGCCACATGGACCTTCCCGTCCTCACTGTTAATTAATGACAGGTTGTGGGGTGGCCCAGCTCGGTGCCAGCCTCTTTGTTTGCCTCTCGCCAACCGCCCCGTGGCTGCAGGCTGGGGTTTGCAGCCCTGTGGTTTCAGCCCCACGGAGGTGTTTTATTTTTTTGGGGGGAAACCCTGTGATGAGGTGCCCCTTCCAGTTGCCTCCACTTCTGCTTTTGCACTTCCACGGCCCCACGGACCTGCCGTGCCCACTCTGCAGCACTAATTAAGCAGCCCCATCAAGCAGCCCCTCCGCCCTGCAGTGAGCCCTGAAGTCCCTGAAGCTCATCTGTACCCACGGCACACCCAAACGGGTCCGTGCCTCAGTTTCCCCACTTGCCGGACTGGGGGAATGGTCTCCTCCCAGCCCTCTTCCCATCTCAGCCACCAGCTGGGGCCGTTCTCTGGATGCTGACACTTTCTTCGTTAGCGCACAGCCAAGCCCTGCTCCCACCCGAGGATGCCAGAAGCTCACGTACGGCGAAAAATCCACCAATTTGGACCGACTCAGCACCGCTCGCACCCTCCGGCACGGCGAGCGAGCAGCCGGGCGGCTCCGCGGCCCCTTCCCGGAGGCAGCAAGAGGCGTGTGCTGGGGGGCCTTGGGGGCAAGGACGGGGTTCAGCTCCGGGACCCGTCTCCCTCCCAGTCCCAATCCCCATCCACGTCTCCCATCCCCATCCCTGCGCAGCCGAGCGAGCGGCAGCACCACCTCGTGTCCGCCGGGCGAGGTGCGTGTGGGTGAGCCCCAACCCGGGCCAAAACCGCTGCCCCCCGGGGACCACGACCCACTGGGCGGGGGGGGGGGGGATTGGGGTTGGTGGGGGGCTGCCAGCACCACAGCCTCACCCAGGGGCCTCTGGACGAGGCTGGGACTCGTGGCGGAGCTGCCACGCGTGACATAGCCACCACTTGTCCCCAAGAAGTCCCCCGCCGGGAGCTTAGGGTGGCATGGGGACCCGCGGGGGTCCTGCCGCTCACGGTCCCGTGCTGCTGTGCCCCCCCAGGGCCTGGCACTGAAAGCACCCCTGCGGTTTTGTAGGCGCGGTGCCCGGGCTGCTCTTTGGGACAGCCTGGAAGAGAACGGTGCCAAGATCCTGTAACGGGCTGGCATCCTACGGAGGGATGCAAAGAGGACGGGGAGAGGGGACATCCCTCGTGGGGCACGTCCTGGATGCAGCATTTGTCCCCGGGGACCCAGTACGGTGGCCCTAGGGAGGGGAGCATCCCCTTTTTTCCACTTGACCCCACTCTGGGGGCTCCTCCGTGGGGAGGAACACCCGTGCCTGGCCACTCCTGCCTCTCCCACAGCACCTGGCTGATGGGGCCGTTTACTGCTCGGGGCCATTTGCCAAGCAAAGGGAGGAGAGAAGGGAAGGGAAGAAGCTCCCCCAGACAGCAGACAGTCCCGGTGAGCCGGCCAGGAGTGGGACACGCTGCCAACGGAGCTGCTGGCTGAAAGCAGGACTGGGAAACCAGCCGTAACCTCTGGGCAGAGCAAGTCCAGGACCAAACCCACACCACAGACCACCGGGGTCTCAGGGGTGCAAGCAACAGCTCCCGCATCCCGACCCCTCTGCAAGGAGTGTGCCGGGTGCGGAGCTGGGGGGTGTCCCTGAGCCCTGGCTGCCCCCCGCTGCCCTCCCGGCCCAGCCACGCGGCCCCGGCATCCTCCCCCAGCTCGAACCCCCCCCCAGCTCTCACCAGCACATCGCTGGCGCCGGGATCTCGTTGCTCCCGAGGCAGAGAGCCAAGCGATGCGGACGGGAATAGTTAGCGGGGCTGACAGCCGGGCCGAGCTGCAGGTGTTGGGCTGACAGCAGCACCTCCCTGCTGCCCAGGGAGGCGGCGGGGGCAGCGCCAAAGCTTCTCTGGTTTCCAGAAAGGAGATCTCCAGGGAGGCTGCCCTGGCCCGGGCACCAACTGGCGAGCGCCGCGGCGGGGACGGCGTGGCGGCGCGTCGCCCCTGCCCTGCCTGCCGCAGGAGAGTCACCCGGGGTTTGCTTTCGAGGAGACCCTGCAGCATCCGTCCTGCAGGCCCTGAAGCAAGACGACGGCTCCGGCACGGTCCAGGGAGCCCGCTGCAGTCTCCAGGCACCGGGATATAGGACGGGGCCCCACGTGTCCTGCGAGGCCGGGAGGGGCTCGGCCAGCTGAGCTCTTTTCCAAAGCACTGAATGGTGCCGCGTGCGAGGACTTACAGCTCCCTGTAATCGCCCACAAGGCAGGCTCCAGCCAAGGAGGGAAGAGCAGGGTGAAAACCCGGTCCCAGGGTCGCTGCCCCGAGCGTCACTCTGCCGTCCAACCCACTGCCCCCTCCCAAAGCACCTCGTTGCGGGGATGGGACAGCGCAAGCCACCTCCTCGCCCCGAGTTGCTGGAGCCAAGAGGTCAGGCCGTGGTGGGATGCAGTGAGGGTCTCGGGGTTTGCAAATCCGGAGCCGAGAGCTGCTCCTTGGCCACCCCAAAAAGGGCTCTGAGCACAAGGGAGAGGCAAGACCCCGGGGGCTGCCTCCTGTCCCCTTCACACAGCCCCACAGCCCCGGGCACCCACGGCTGAGGCGGTGCTGGCGTTTCGGGGTGTAGCCGAGCTGGGGTTTGCACCAGGTGGCCCTTTGCTGCTCGCAGAGAATCCAGCCCCTTGGCAGGCTCTGAAATGATCCCAAGCCCCCCTGCTTTGTTATTAAATCAAATCCATCTGGCCTCGACCGCGACGCTTGTTATTCGAGATCCCTCTCGAGCGGAGCTGGGATTAGCTGCCGGGCATGGGGGGATTCTCCCTCCCTCTCCCACCCGCTCCGGCCCCTCCTGCTTTTACTCTTTTGTGTTTCTCCACTTCTTGGAGGAGCAGGGGGAGGCGCAGGCTCTTAAGGCAGCTTTTGTGCAGCGCGGGGGTCCCCGCGGGACCATTATGCCACCGCGCTCCCGGCGGGTCCGGTCGGGACGTAACTGCCTGCACCTGCCCTGCCCGTGCATGGGGCAGGCCCTGGCCCCAGGGACACCCCAAAGGGCTGACCCGGGGCTTTGTCCCTGCCACCTGCTGTCCCCACTGCTGAATCCATGCAGCCTGAACCCCGGCAGTGCCAGGGCAGCTCTCTGCAGAGAGGCTCAGCAGGATTATCTCCCACCCGGCCCCAGGGAATGAGCCATCCCAGGAGGCAGGCACTGGGGTGAGCTGGAGCGGTGCAGGACGTGCTGCTGCTGGACAAGTGTTTTTAAGCGTGGCTGCTCGCCTGGGCCTTTCCTGCTGGTTTTCCTTAAGGCTGCAGCTTTCTGACTGCTGCTTAGGAGCGGCTGGGCCGAGCAGCCGCCTCTGGCCCTAACCTCCACCGAGGCGGCCGATTTCCGCTGCTCTCACAACCTAAACAGTGCCGGGGAAGTGCAGCTGCTGCCGGCACGACGCAGAGGCTGGGACACTTGGTATGGAGAGACTCGTGCCTTCCCGCTGCCATCCTGGGGCCAGTGGTGGCCATCGCCACCGGCCAGGGACGAGGTGACAGCATGTCTCTCCCCGGACTCCGCAGGGACCCCTCAACGGGGCAGGGATCCCCCCAGCACCAGGCTGCCAGCAAAATGCCAATTAGTGCAAGAGCTTGGGCATGGGCTGCTGCTTAACAAGACAGGGGGCTCAGGCATCCCCCCTGCCCTGCTGCGCTCGGCGGAAGTCCCACCTGAAACCCGAAATTAATGCACTAATTAGCAGCAGGTTCGTTCGCTCGTGGGTCACACACGCACGCACGGACCAATGCTACCGCACCAACTCTGCTCTCAAGAGGATCCTCAGCATTTTGGAGCGACGTCTGCATCCCACAGGAACTTTTTAATGGCGCAAGGGACCGCTCGGTGACAGTGGCGGTGCTGTCACCATCACTGGGGAGCCCCAGCTCCCCCCGGGGTGCTGCTAACCCGCTTCGGGGGCGGCCGGGAACACGTCCACTTGATGTGCCTGAAAAGCAGCATACATCTCCCCGTTGCTATGGGAACACTTCTTTTAAAGCAAATGAATAATAATAATTAACACGATCTATTAAATAATAGTAATAAAGGCGTTGGTAATGACTTGTAATTGGGAAAGCACCCTTAATGACAGAGGCTGGCTCCGCGATCCGGCGCAGGATCTCCCACCCCAAGGGGAGCCCGGGCTGGGGCGAGTGCCCTCCGCGGTCAGCCTGCAGTGGCAGGAGCTTAGCGGGATTCGGCGAGGATCAGACACTTATCTGGATAATGAGGATGTCTAGACTGATAAGAAGAAGGGTTAAATTGGCTCAGGGCCTGATTCTGCCTCACTGTGCAGCCTGCGGTGTGCTTGGGAGTCACCTGGGGGGCGAAATGTGGACGGGTCCTGCGTGCCCTGTCCTGTTCCTTGGCACCTGGGATGGACGCAGCCCTTTTTCCTCCCCTTTTTTTAAGCCCAGGAGGCAGGGGCAATGCCAGGAGCCTTAACCTTGGCAGGCAGAGGCAGGACAAACACTCTGACACCTTGACTGTGCTCTAAATTGCTTTTCTGCACTCTCATTTTTCTGTCTTAGGCATGCCCTCGCTATCCCCCCGCTCTCCGTGGAGCAAACCTGTGGGCACGGATTTGCATGACACTCAAAGGATGTGATATCTCCGCACCCTCCATCCCTCTGCCAAACTTGGCTAAGGCCAGTCAAGAGGTTCAGAGGGGGAGGACAGATGGACTAAAGCAGGGATCTGGTGGCCTCCCCAGGAGACCACCCCAAAACCCGCTGTGAGGTGCTTCTGAAAGGACCTGGGGCTGCTGAGAGCAAATAAAAGCAAAGAACCGATGGTGTCGCCTCTTGGTTAGTGCCAGGAACACCAAACCAAAGCTGCAGCCCCGAGGGCAGTGGACCCTCCCGGCTCGTCCCCACAGAGGCGTGTGGTGAATCTTACCACGAGACTAAAATTAATAGTGAGGGGAAGAGCTCCGGAGCACAGCGGGGTGATTGCAGCACCCCTGGGAAGGAGGCATCACATGCGGCGTGACACCCGCCTCGGCTCTGGCACGATGTGGAGAATAGTTTGGGTAAAGATTGGAGGGGAGGAAGAGAACGGTGCCCCTACATGAAACCAGAGTGACACCGCTTGTCTAGGGTGTCCGGAAAACCTGGGAGCGTGGGCTGTGCCATGCTGGCCCGATTGCTCACAGGCACAAAGAACTCTAGGATCAGGCATGCTGCTGCTGCCCGAGATTCATAAACTGCTTCGGTTACAGGTAAGTAACAAAAGTTTTTTTTTTTTTTCTTATACATCTATTTAACTTTGTGTGTTTGAGAGTGCTTTGTGAATAATTACTGTCGTTGCTTTCAAGCACAGTCAGTGGGGATGAGACACTGATCTCTTGCTGCATGCAAGGATACCAAATCCAACCTTCTGAGCTCTTTCTTGGCCTTGTTTAGGCCAAAAATGTGACTGCAGCCAGCCCCATCACCCTCATGAATGCTCCTGAAAGGCAAAGGGACTTCACTGGACCTAACCCCCTAGCAAAAACCTTCCCCATTTCCATTGAAAACCCCACATGGTTGGAAAAAGCATTAGACCCATATATACTCCAAGCCTCAAAGGTGGAAGACGCTACTGTGGACAGAGCTTGCTTGTAGCCCTGGAAATCAGATCTGCAGCCCTGGTCCCACCCCGATGGAAGCTGGTCGGGCTCCATGATTCGGGTCCCTGCCTTGAGGCTGGAACCACGGCACGTTGCCCCCCCGCAGGCACACTCGCTGCAGACATTTGCCACGGTGACGGGAGACGGGTAAGCCCCTCGGCCAGGGCTGATGTATTTCTGCACCAGATTTCCTGGCCAGAAATCCCTGCGCATGTGCCGCGCAGCTTGATGAGGGGCGTGCGATGGATGCATCCAACACAGCTTGGACATGCCGGCTTTGCCGGGCGCACGCACACCATCTGTCCGGCACACGGCGTGTGGGGCCGGCACATCCAGGACGCGTCCGACCACGGCGGCACCGGGCGCCTGGTAGGAGCGCCTGCGTTGAACCTGCCCCGCTGGCGTCACGGCGGTGCGATGCCCAAAGAGCCGACCTGCACGTGTCCTGCAGCTGCGCCAGGACTGCCGAGGCTGGCGGGGGTTCAGGAATGCTGGATAAATGGCTCGAAGCCTAGCATCCCACCTGGCAATATTTCTAAGAGTTAGGGGGGCGATGTGTCCAAGGAAGCGTACGGCGATCCTGACTTTCTGTAAAACGAAATTGGGAATTATCTGCTTGCAGAAGGTGGGGTTCCAATGGGAAGAAAAAATATTCCTTGACAAACACAAACCACATTTCTAAGCAGCAGGAATATGGGAGAGCGTGACCGTGACACTGAAAGACCCTCTAGGTCCCAAATCTAAAATCACTGAGATTTCCACTTGAAAGAATTTCAACAAACTTAGGGCATTTTTTCCAAAAACCTCGTGTCCAGAAGTCCAAAACCTCAACTCTTACAAGCACGACCAATCCTGCAAATCGCTCAGCACCAGCAGTCCCACCACCAGATTGTGCCCATAGCTTAGCGCTCCATCTGCAGCCAATATGCTGAGCTCTTAACAAAATTGAGGGTTTTTTTCAATCAGGTCTCCTGAGCCTGATCCCATGGACATGGACTCAACAAAACCAATGGACTTCAAGGAGCTTTGGAGCAGAGCTTTACAGTAATTTACTTATCTCACAGAAGAGCTTAATTAACAAATGTTTGCAAAGCACTTTAGGATCCCTGCATGGAGGGAGAAGAGAGCTTTTGCTATCGGGCCGGTCTAGAAAGCAAAAGGGTTTACGATCGGTACGTGGCACCCCGCAACCACCGCAGCTCCGGCACACGGGGAGGCGACGTCTCGGAGCTCTCGCGGCAAAGGTTACCAGCGCCGAATCTCTTCTAGCAGCTGCCATCCCACAAACACCTCTTTCCCCCAGCCGCAGGTATATTTGAGGAGAAAAGGGATGGAGGGCTGGGAAGGGGAAAAACTTTGTTTCTTTGCCATGCTCGCTCTTGGCGATGAGCGTCAGTCGCTGTTTTGCCTGTTTGCAGCCAACGGCAGCTTTATTCCTGCCTGCAACGGGGCTTTCTGCGACACGCTGTAATGCCCACACTCCCCCCCCGGCAGCTCTGGCATCAGCAGCAGTTGCACTTCGCAGTTTCTGGCTTTTTTTTTTTTTTGGACCATTTTGCAACCCATCGCCTAGGAAAGGCGCGAGGAGCACGACACCGCCACTGATCCCCACCCCTCTGCGTGGCAGAGCCTTCCTGGTTGTAGTTCATCCTTTCTTCCCTGACAGTCATTGAGGGATGTGGATTTTAAAACACTTGGACATACCAACTTTTGAACTAGAAACACCGCGCGGCTGCCAAAAGGAAGTAGGGAAGTTTGCAGAGTGGCTGTAACCGTGCACGGTCTATGCCCGCAGCAAAGCGCTCAAAGTGTGCAAGCTGGAGCCGGAAAATTACTTCTTACAACGATGCCAACATCCCAGCCTCTGACTGTCCTGTGATAGGAGCTCTTCCAGCTCATCGAGTCAGTTCTAGAGCACTAACTTTAACCCAAATTGCTACCAAAACCCAGCCACCCCAGAGGGCAGCAGCACCAGACGGGAGGTAAGATCATTCCTAAGCAGCTGATATCACCAGGAGGAGGATCAAAGCCTTGGTCGGAGCCCAGCTACGCCCCCAAAATATTGTATGAACCGAGCAGCGCAGCTATCAGGGACCCATCAGAATTAGTCATGGCCCATGGTGCCAATTCTCGCAATTTTGCTGTGAGCATTCATGTTTGTCTGAAATTCCCAGCTCCGTGAGTCATGTGGATATGTGCGAGTCTGAATTTTCATTTTTAAAAGCAAGTTTCTAGACCCTGTGGCTGTGCAGAGAAGTGAGGTGATGTAATTCAAGTGAAATCTGGAAGCCCTGGGAGAAGGTGAGCGAAAAGCGGCCCGTATTCTCCATTTTTATGGAGTCACACAACTTTTTAGCTAGTTTTATTATTTCTGGGCCTGTCGGAGAGCTCAGAGCTGGAGCTCTGCAGTTCTATCTTTGTTTTTTTTTTTTTTTTCCTTTCCCTTTATGACTTCAAGGGGCTTTCTCCTCCTGAAGGCTACAGGACAGAACCTAAAATGGAGGTTGGAAGCAAACCGGTGTCCCTCAAATGATGCGGTGCCCACAGGCCAGGCGCCGCCACCACCTTCATGAACGTGACCAAACTTTAATGAAAATCCAGCTGTAATATAATTTACAGGACAAAATATACGTTCCCAACAAGACAATGCAATGCACGGGTGTTTGTGCGCGTGGATGCACGTGTGAACGCACACCTGCATGCGCACAAAACGCTTCATATAAAAACCCATTCCCACTTTATGGACGTATTTGGGGTAAATGCTCACCCCTTGCACGCTCGCTTCCCAGGTCTGCATCTTGCACGCGCGCGTGTTTAGGCAGAGTCTCACACCCAACCTTGCCGCGGGTTGTTAGGCGTGCGAGTGAGCCGTACCTGGCAGCGGGTACGGGGACACCCGTGGCCACCAAACGCCCACCTCGACCCTCTCCGGGCCATGCGACGTGCACGGGGCACGCGGGGCCGAGCGTGGCCGCGCCAAACAAACGCTGCCATGCGTGCGCAGGATGAGCCCCTGTCCGGTGCCCATGTGGGACATTGCCCGCGAGCAGACGCCACCTCTCAGACGAAGGAACCCCTCCCCAAGCTGCCAGACCTCAGCAAGTCCCAGCACCGTGCAAAGGTTAAAATAAAATACGAGTAACTCAAGACGCTGCTCCACACTCGTGACTGAAAGGAGACGCGCGAAATGCAGCAGCACGAGGTGGGGTTTTTCTCTTCTTAGCTCTACTTTTTTGCTCTTTTTTTTTTTTTTTTGGAAGCTCGCAGCACGGATGCCAACACCTCCAGCCCCAAGGCTGCTTTGTCGCAGGTCCTGCAGCAGAGGGAACCTGCCCCGGCCCCTCCTGCGCTGTCCCAGCATCTGCCCGACTTCGCGCTGCGGCTCTGGGTGGCGAAAGGGAACAAAAGCAAAGCACCCATTCCCAAAGTGCCTGGGCAAAGTTGCCGGGAGAGCTATAGCAACACCTTACCGTCTGAGTCACTGGATGAGACATTTCCTTGTGCTGTGTGCCCCATCTGCTTAGTTCATCTGCAAGCTGAGATCTTCTGCTGTAGACCCAGAAAGAGAGACAGGGGGAAGAGAGAAACCTCGCAGCGAGGATCTGAGAGCCAGGGAGAGGAAAGCAGAGGGAGTACGGGGAAGGGGGAAGAAAATTCCTGCCTGGGTGACAAGGCACCAGTGCCACCACCCATCGCCCTGCTCCGTCCCCAGCCAGCGCCGCAGCCGTCGCCTCTGCCAGGGCTGCAGCGCGGTGTGGTGCAGGGGGGAGCCTCGCACCGCTCTGCATTGTCTCTCCCCAGTGTAAGCTCGTTGCAATCCCATTTCATGGGAGAGACATCTGGTTTGATTCAAGAAGAAAGGGGAAGAGGGGAGAAAGGCGCGCACAGACACACGCACACACACACACACACACACACAGGGCCCAGCCCCAGCCTGGCTGGCGGGGAGCTGAAAAGCTATTTTCAATGCTTCCCTGCGCTGAACCGCTCCTCATTTCAATGAGAAAAGGGAGAGGAGGAAGAAGGGCTGGCCCCTGGCTCTCCCCCAGCAGCCCCATTTGCCGGGGGGGGGTGGGGGGGCTTTGCTGGGGCTGGGGGGAGGCTTTGCTGGGGGCTGGGGGGAGGCTTTGCTGGGGTCTGGGGGGCTTTGCTGAGGTCTGGGGGGGGTGTGGGGGTTTGCTGGGGTCGGAGGGGGCTTTACTGGGGTCTGGGGGTTGGAGGCCAAGAGTGGAGGCTCTGGAGGCCGAGCCTCAGCGGTCCCCGATGTGCTCGTGCGGCAGCAAAGCCTCGGGGTACCGGAACCCCGCGCCACCCCCCCCACACACCTTTTCTGTGCCCTCGGATCCCCGCGATTTCCCCCCCCCCCCCCCAAAAAAAGAAAAAAAAAAAATCCCTCCAGGCTCCCAGCCCCACGCCGTGGCCCCCAGCACCCCCGTGGGTGCCGCTGGGTCGCTAAACCTCCCCCCCCCCACTTCCCCCCCAGGATGCGGCTCCCCTCGCCTCTCCCCCACGCCCCCCCGGTGGGTTCCCACGCCCCCCCCCCTCCACTCGGGACCCCCGCAGCCCCTTCCACGCGTGCCCCCGGGACTCCCCACGCCGTGTGCGCGTCCCCCACGGGGGCCACCGAGAACAACCCCCCCCACCTTTGCCCGCCCCCCTCCCCCCAAGCTGTTTCCCACCCCGGCCCCCAGCGGTTCCCACGCATCCCCCCTTCCCACCCGCGCCCCGTTCGCGGAGCTCCGCGGGGGGGTTGTGCGAGCAGGGATCGGGGACTACATCCCCCAGCAGGCCGTGGGCCGGGGCAGGCTCCCGCTGCGCCCAGCCGCCTTCAAACAAAAGAGTTTTTCCCCCCGCAACCCCCCCCCCCCCTCCGGCGGGGCTCCGCGCCCCCCGGCCCCTCCGAGCACCGGCGGCGGCTGGGAGCCGGGGGCGGAGGCGGCGGCGGGGGGACCCCGGCGGGCTTGGAAGTGCCTGGGCTCGGGTTACAGAGAGAAAGGGGCTTGGCCAGGCGGAGGGGAGGTGGGCGGAGGGTCCTTTTCTCTCTCTGTTTCTCTCCCTCTGCCTTTTTTTTTTTTTTTTTTTTTCCCCTCCCGAGCTCTTTGTGTGTCCCCCCCCCCACTCCCCTCCTCTCTCTCTCTCTCTCTCTCTCTCTCTCTCCCTCTCTCTCTCTCTCTCACACCCCCCCCACCCTCCCCAACCAACCACCACCACCCAACCCCCATCTCAAGTCTTTGTTAGCCATGCCTAGCCTGGTAGTACCAGGGATAATGGAAAGGAACGGGGGTTTCGGCGATTTAGGCTGTTTCGGTGGGAGCGGCAAAGACAGAGCGCTGCTGGAGGATGACCGGGCGCTGCAGCTCGCTTTGGACCAGCTCTGCCTGCTGGGGCTAGGCGAGCCTTCCTCCTCCTCCTCCTCGGCCGCCGTGGTGCTGGTGGAGGACAGCAACAACAACAACAATAACCCGCAGCAGCAGCAGCAGCAGCAGCAGCAGCAGCCCCCGCCGCCGCCACCGCCGCCGCCGCCGCAGCAGCCGCCGCCGCCGCCGCCTCCGCCGCCGCCCCCGGCCCCGAAGGGTCCCCCGGTTCCCAGCGCCGGGGCGGCGGAGCCCAAGTTGTGCGCCCTCTACAAGGAGGCCGAGCTGAGGCTCAAAAGCAGCTCCAACACCACCGAGTGCGTGCCGGTGCCCAGCTCCGAACACGTGGCTGAGATCGTGGGGAGGCAAGGTGAGCAAAGCCGGGGGGAGCCGGGACAGGACCCCCCCCCCCCCCCCCCCTTTATGGCCAGGACCCCCCGCCTTTATGGCCAGGACCACCCCCCCCTTTATGGCCAAGACCCCCCTTTTGGCCAAGGCCCACCCCCCTTTATGGCCGGGACTCCCCGACTTTTCGGCCAGGACGCCCCCACTTTTTGGCCAAGCCCCCCTTTTCTGGCCAGGACCCCCCTTTATGACCAGCACCCCCCGTTTCTGGCCAGGACCCTCCCGTTTCTGGCCGGGACCCCCCCCTTTTCGGCCAAGACCCCCCCCTTTTTAGCCAGGACCCCCCCTTTTTAGCCAGCACCCCCCTTTTTGGCCAGGACCCCCTTTTTAGCCAGGACTCCCCTTTTGTCGGGAGGCACCGTGCAACACCTCCTCCCCCCCCACCCCCTTTAGCACCGGGAGCGCCCCGCTTAAAAAGGGGGGGACCGTGAACTTCCCCCCTCCCCGCACCGCTTTTCCCCCTGCCATTGTCCGAACCGAGCCGAGCCGAGCCGGGCCAGCCCCGAAGGGGGGACAAAGGGGAAGGGGCGACCCGGGAGCACTCGGGCGCAGCGGGGAGCCGGGGCTGAGCCCCCCCCTTCCTCACCCCCGGTGGAGGGGTGATGGGGAGCGCGTGGGGATGCCCACGCGTGTCCGTGTCGCTGCGCCCTGAACCCCGAAAGGAAAAAGCCGGGCTAAAAGCGGCAAGGGGGGAGGCAGGGGGTCGTGGATGGAACGGGGAGGAAAAAATCCCCTTTGTTGGGCTCGGCGTGGAAGCGAGGGGGTGTGGTTGGGGAGGGTTTGCCGGGCCGGGCGGCAGCCCCCGGGCCTAGCGAGGCCCCCAGGAGAGGATTAAGGAAAGTTGAACTCGTCCTGGCACCAGGGGACAAGCGGGGACCCCGCCGTGGGACGCAGGACCCCGTCCCGAGTGGGGTGTCCCCGTCCCCCCTTGCCATCAGCCGCCAACCGCCCGGCCCCGCTCCGTGACAGTGATGCTTTTGTTCTCCTCGCGGCTCTGTTCGGAGCGAGGTGGAATGGAGGAGGGCTTTAAAAATTATATATATATATATATATACACACACACACACACCACACCCACTCTTAAGTCACCCCTCGCCCACCGCTCCGGCTCCGCGAGTGGGGGGCGCAGGGGGGTCGGCGCGGAGCCACTGCGGGGCTGAGGCTCGGGGCTGGCGAGAGAAGTTTGTGTCGCTTGCAGAGGGGGAAAAAAAAAATAATAATAGTGTGGCTAAGTGGGATTTTTCTCTCTCTCTCTCTCTCTAAGCAAGTAACTTGACGCTCTGGAAGTGTGACGGGCAGAGACTGCGGCTCCAAATCCAGATGCTTCCTCTTGGGTTGGGAATTGAAATTGCCTGAGCTGGGAGGATTTTTTTTTGCAGCCCCGCCGCTGGGGTGGCAGAGGGGAGCGGGGGGGGGACCCGGCGGCTGGGTGAGGCCGCTGCCGCCAGCCGGGGACCCGAGGGGCGCGAACGGGCTGATGGCCGCGCGTCGCTGGGCCGGAACGCGTTCCGGGAACAATGGGGCCTCCGGTGGCTCGGCTCGCCCGGGGACGAAGCCGGGGATGGCGGGGGCGTGGGGGCCGCCGTCCCCTCCCCGAGCCCTGTGTGGCGGCGGCGAGGTGTCCTGCTTTGGTTTTCCATCCCCGCCTCGTGCCAAGGGCTGGGGCAGGGGCGAGGGCACGGCCAAACCCCCTGGGCAGGGGGTTTTGGCAGCAGCCCTGCGCGGCGGGGGCACGGCCGTGGAGAATCAGGCCCCCTTTGTTCCCTAAAGTTGGGAGAGAGACGGGCTTTGGTGGGCGGCGTGGGGGGGAGACGCTGGGCGATGCGGGAGGTGCCCCCGCTGCTCCCCCCTGGGCCTCGCCGCTGCCCCGACCTCAGGTGCCAGGGTTTTTTTTTTGGGTTTGCTCGGCAGGCAGCGGTGTGTGCGGACATGGAGACCTGGGTTTCTTCCACCATTTTTCGTGTGCGTGAGGGTTTTCCCACATCTGGGAAGCGTTAGCAGCCAGAGCCCTGGCTGGGTCAGGCTGCGCCCCGCGACAGGGCTCGGCGGGCCAGATCCTGTGCTGCTGGAACCCAAGGGTGCTTCGGCAGAGCCCAGGCAGCTGCAGCTCTGCACCCCAGCAGCCATCCTGGACCCCGCTCGTTATTTTCAAAGGCCTTCAGCCGTGTCTCCCGGGTCTCGTTTTGTCGGGAGGCTGGGCTGTGCCGGCCGCCTCGCCGACGTAGCTGGGTGCGGACGCTGCAGGGACCTGGCGCCATCCCTGGGGGCCAAATCCTGTGCCCTGCCAGCCGCCTGGCTGGGGCTCAGCACCCCCGGTGATGCTGCAGATGGGGAGGTGTGAGCTGGCTCTCTGGGGAAGTGAGTGGTTTGAGGGTACTGGTGAATAGGGTGAGGAACATCTTGGAAAAGAGGAGGGGGAAAAAAAGTGTTATTAAAATAAAAATCGTTTTGGGGCTTTGATTGATAACAGGGTTGAGCTTTTTCTTTAACTTCGTATTTTTTGATCTGATGAGCCGCTCCATTCGTGATATTGTAAAATGTTTTCCACCTCTGAAAGTGTAACTTGCTGGCACGAGCGCACGTGAGTGGCCTGGACCTGGGCACAGGGTCCCTTGGTGTGCCTCTGGCAATGCGATTTCCACCTGCTCGAAGACTGCCCTGTGCTTTGCTGGAGCTGTGTGCAGGCACCTTGGTGTAAACGGGGCTCAGCCCCGGGTATTTTAGTTGGGATGGCCGTAAGTGTGACTTGCAAAGAGGTTTTGGTTGGGGGGGACCCTTCTTTGGCTGGGGGGTGCTGCAGGAGCTCGGCCTGAGCTTGCCAGCTCCGGCGTGCCCCAGGAGCGGCCGCCGTGCCCTTGCGGAGCCGATCACTGGCTGGAGACCTCGTCTGGGTTTGCGGCAGTGCTGGGTTTTGCACCGAATTCAAGCAGCGCTTCCTCGGTGGCACGAGCGCCTGCCGGGAAGCATGGGGGCTCTCATCGGGACAGCGTGGAGCCCCAAAAAGGGGCACTTTGGGGGAATTGGCCCACCGGGAGCCGCTCCTCCCAGGGCGGCCGGTGCCAGGGAGCAGGAGCAAAGGGGAGGACACCAGAAAGGGAAAGGTGAGGGGACAGGGATAAAAAAGTTCCCTTGACTGGCGTGGGACCACACTGCCCTGCCCGTGGTTGGCAGTAGCTCCCCTTCCCTGGCTGGCGGCGGAGCCGTGGCCTCCAGGTGTGCCCCCATTTTATCCACTAGGGCAAGGAGTGGGGACATATCGCGCAGGTGGCTGTGTGGCATGAGCGTGATGTAGGTTCTGGAGCCGTCGGGGTCTGCAGGGTGCTCCGGGGTGCTTGGTGGCACCCACATTTCACTTGCCACCTCCTGCTGTGGGCACCTTCCCTACAGCCCCCTCCCCGGGACCGTGCCTGTCATCGGAGCTGTGCAGGTCGATTTGCCAGGGTGTAAAGACAAAGCACCAAAGTGTCTTGGAGGTGATGGGGCAGAGGGGTTGCAAGAACCTTGTCCTTTGCAACCCAAGGGTGTGGTTGTAGCGGAGAGGGGAGCAATGCTGGGAAGGGCGGAGGATGTGCAAAGGTGTCATGCTTTGGCCTTTCAGACCGAGAACTTAAAAACAAGCAGAAATCCCCAGCCCCCAAGACATCCAGGTTCTTCCTAGAAATCAGCGGAGGTGTGGATCAGCGTGGCGAAGGCACAGCTCTCGCTTTGCTGCCAGGGTTAAATCTGCTCCCTCTGGCAAACTGGACCGTTGTCAACAGAGCCAGGGAGGAGGCTGCAGGACTCGAAGGGAAGCGCGTTTGAGGTTGGGTCCCGTTTCTTTGTGCACTTGGGGTGTGCAGGCGTGGGGAGAAGGTGCTGGGTGGGTTTGGCTTTCCGCTGGTCGGAGCACAGCGGGGCAAAGCCGCCCGCTCCTGGCGGGTACGTTCCCTCGGAGAGCATTGCACCTGGCGTTGGTGGCAGCACCCGTTGTCACCTGCACCCAGAGCCACCCTTTGGTGAAGCATCTCCCAGCCTGCTCTAACTAGCCCCGCTGTCAACAGGAATGAGATTACACGAGAGAGGAGCTTAACATAAATTGCTCTTTCTTGGCAAGGTGAAGTCAAATAACAAGAGGCCCCACTAACCCCAGGTGATTGGGCTCTTTGTGTAGCTCCAAACATGCTCCAACGCTTCCAGCATTTAAAAATAGTCCAAGGAAGCCTTTCCCATTGAGGAAGTCTGATGACTGCAGCTCCCCCACCCACCATGTGGAGGTGGATGTACAGCATCCGAGAGGCAGCGAGGGGGTCAGATCCTGGCGGCTGCTGGCTGCGTAAAGCTCGGGGCGAACGCCATCCATCCGGCCCGGCGGGGTCCCGGAGCAGCCCTCCGTTACGGCGCTCCAGCAGCCGGAGACGGGCCTCGCCGGGAGAGCGGGACTGCAGGCGGTGGCAGCCTGTTTCGAAAGTGTTAATGAGAATCCGTCTGAATTTACACCGGGGAAAAAGTGCGGAGCGGGATCTACTTTGCGCGGTTTGAACTGGAGGTGGGAGGAGAAAATGGGTCTGGGAGAGAGACAAAGGGAATTTTCCAGGGAGACGTGCGCGCTCCGCGCCCGAGATCCGGCTGCTGGATGCCCGCGCGAGCCCGGCCGGCCCCGAATCTAGGGCAGTGGGAGTGCGCTGCCCCCCCCCTGCGCTGCCCCCTCTGCGCTGCCTTTGTCTGGCAGCCCCCGACCCGCCGTGCCCCCCACGAGCCGTCCGGCGCCACGCGTGCCGCGGCGGGATCGTGGCATGCGGGGGCCGCGGACACACCCACCCCGGTGCGGCGTGGCGATGCCGAGACCTGGGGGGGCTTCAACACCGTTCCGCCCCCCCCGCTACACAACAAGGCGGTGATTGTCTGTGGCGGACGGGCTGGTGGGGTCTGCCGCTGCGGGGTCGCGTTGTTTTTTCCATGGTGCGTTTCACCTTTTTTTTTTTTTGTATGTCTTTTTTTCTTTTTTTTCTGTTTATAACACAACTTTGATCGCTACGTAAAATCACCACACCAAAATGAGGCAGTTGCTTATTTTCCTGGCATATTGGTTTCTCTTTTTTTTTTTCTCCCCTCCTTGTAAACACAACTTGCATCATCAGTGCAATAAAACCTCGATGTGAAGGGATTTAGTTGTTTGTTTGTGGTCCTTTTGTGCGCGCTGGTGTTTTTTGACACCACTTTCATCAGATTTTCAATGCAGCAAAATCTTACCCCACAGATATTCAGGACGGTGTATTTGTGATGTTCTTTGTGTGCTTGTCTTTTAACATGGCTTTCATCTTAAATGGGAAAAGAATGCCCCACCTTACCAGAGATATTGGATGGTTGCTGATTTTATGGTCCTTTAATTTTATGATGATGATAACAGAAAAAAAGACAAAGTCCTAATTTGCCCTTAGGCTCTTTAATACCACACCGGCAATGTCAAAATGTCCGAAGTTGGGTATTTACAGGTGTAACTTACGCCCGAGCAGCGTGAAGGAGCCTCAGTGTAAATGAGAAGAGGACTAAAAATCTTTTGTCTGTAGAGCTGGTCTCGTGTCTGACAAAAACAAGAAATTCAGGGACCCGGAGTGATTTCTGTGGTGTGTCTAAGAGCCGAGAAGATGACCTCGGGGCTGTCTGCTGTAGGTGAAGCCCGTGCAAGGGCTGCAGGAGGTGTGCCAGCTGATGCCAGGTCAGATCCTTCCAGGCTGCATCAGTGGCATCGTGCACCTGCTCAGGATCCGGCCTTCCAGCAGTGGCAATGGGAAGGGTGTCTGTGGGTTTAACCCTGAATTTACACTGGGGTAAAATTCCCGATGGTGGCCACGCCTGGGTTTTTCGTCACGCCGTCCTCCTGCTGGCATTTGCCCCGTGCAGGGGGCACGTGCAAGGTTTGGAGCTGCTCGAAGGCCTTTTGCCACCGCCAGAGCAGCGCACGGGAGCCGCGGTGTAAACCACGAGGTCCCACGGAACCACATTGGTTTCAGGCCGCTCCGAGTGAGGAGAGGTTTCGGATGAGTCCGTTCGCAAAGTAGACGGCGGTCAGGTTGGATGTATCCTACACCCTCGTTGCCTTGGCAAGGTGGCTCGAGCTCCTTAAGCCTTCCTTGTTAGTTTTGATGGATTTGTTTACCCCTAATGCAGGGGTAAACAGAGATCTGAATCACCCCCTGACTTGCCCCCGTCTCGAGTTTGGCAACGTCTAGACCAGATTTATTTATTTGTAGCCAGAGCTAGTGCTGTGTGGGCTCATTCCAGTTAGGTAACTGGTCTGGGTGCCGGAGGCTCAGCAGCCCTCTAGGGTTTGCTCCTGTAAGTTAACGCTTGTGGCTTGCTAGGGTAATTTGCAAACACATTTACTTTGAGTCAATTGGCAGTCAGTTAACCGAAGTTAAAAAGAAAAAGGGGTGGGGGGAGGAAATAATCATACGAGCCTCCTTCGCAAAATGCTTTGGGATCTGTGTTACGGGCAAAAAAAAAAAAAAAAAACAGAATAATAGAAGCTAGGTAGTGGAAACACAAGAAAGAGCTTAATTCTCTAATATAAAAATCTAACTGGCAGGAGTCTGCCAGGGATCAATTAGCTGATGTCTGCACACTGCCTTAAAGAGTAGAATGCTACAGCAAAGTTACACATTATTATAGTTCCTACAGGTCCTTTTCTCCTCTTAGTTTTACATTTTTAACACCACCTACTTAGCAGTTCTCTCCGCTTTTTAATAATCTACCAAGCAAAGCAGTTTGTTGCATGTTGTTTCCAAATTTCTGTTACGCACAAAGAAAGCCTTTCATTAAAAAAACACACAGGGCAAATTTCGTTTTTTAAAAAAAAAAAGCACACTAGACTGTGCTACTGATCTGACCAGGACATGAAGGGCCATATTCTGATCTTGGCACGCTCCGTCAGAAGCAGAGCGGTGTCAGAGAGCTCAGCCCCTATTTTGCGGTGTGCGGCAAGGTCGGGGTTGGGGCTGGGATAGGCAAGGAGCCGTGGCAGTGAGCGGCTACATCAGATTGCAGCGCAGCCTGATTTTAGCTGATGTAAATCAGTGCAGCCCTCCTGGAAGTTGGTGGAGTTATCTGGATTTGCGCTGCTTACGGCTTGGCCTGTTGTCTGCGCCAATTTAGAGCTGCAGGAGATCTGGGCCACTGAACCTGCTGGTCTTGATGGAGTTGGTCTCATTTCCTGTGGGGTTATTTTCTCCAGTTTTTAAGCGCAGGATCCCCCATCTGTCTGCCTCCGCAAAGCTGGCTTTCCTGTCTGCAGGCCTGCACAGAGACCCTCCCTCCTCCTCCCCCTGCTTCTCACACCATCGACTGCACCATGCGTCCTTTTGTCCGTTTCTCCATCTTCCCTCCCCTTGTCTTGCCGTTCTCTCTCCTCGCCCGTCTCCCGTTTGCCTCTTTGGGGTGTCTTCCCTTGGCCTCCACACCACTAATTCTCCTCCTTGCCCTGCAGGATCACAGCTTGCCTCTCCCCTCCATTTCCATCACCTTTCCTCCATCCCTGGCTCCCTCCCACCCTCTCCAGCTCATGTAACTCGCTGACGCTTGCCCTCATTCATGTGTATTCCTTGCCACTGTTCCCTTCCATCTGTCCCCAGCGTGGAGCCCCTGTCCTTTGTCACTGCTCTGCTTGCCTGACCCTCCATGTCACCTCCTCGATTGTTCCCTGTGATGCGGGGCTCGCATCCCTCTCCCCCCACACATGGGCATTGTCCCGTGCCTTAAGAAACGCCAACCCCGCGCCCAGCCCTGACGAACGCGTACCTACGGTCCCTGTTCAAGCGAGAGCCAGCCTCGCGGTCCTAGGAGGCAGGACGTGGGTCATGGGGGAATTCAGCAAACCCTGCCTCAGTCCTCAGTAGCGCACGGGACTCATCTCCAGCGTGGATGCTTGTTGCTAACACCCCCATTTCTTTCCATGTGACGCTTCGGTGATATCCCTGGGGAAATGGTGGCATCTTGGTTAATCTTCCTAAGATGGAATCTCCATCTTCGGAGCCAGAGTCACAGATGTGGAGCAGGCGTGCGTCTGCCCAGGACAGGCCAGGAGCAGCCCAGCCTGCCTTGGGGTTGTGGAGGATGCAGGTAACCCCATACAATTTTATCCTGCCCTCCATAGGCTCCCTGGGGGAGCCTTTATTCTCTTACTTTGTGTGCATGTTTTTATCCTACAGTTATGTCGTGCCTAGCACGGTCAGGTCCTGTTCTTTGACCGAGTTTCCCAAGTACTAATAACACACCGCTGTAGGTAGCCGTTGGTCCACATCAACTGTTTAAAAACTTTGCTAAGCAAAGCATTGCAGATATACTTCAGGGTGCAAGCTCCATGGGGAGCAATGTGTTGGCTACACAAGACTGGTAGGGGCTGGATTTGCTTTGGACTTTCAGGATTTGCCTGGCTCTTTCTGTGTCAGATCTTGCGTTTCCATTCCCCAGGAGCGTGAAATCAGTGGCTTAGAGATGTGTTTAATGCAGCAGCATCACCATGCTAATTGTTACAGGAAGTTTTGCGGTAACACAGAGCAAGAGACAGCTATTCTCACCATTTTACAAACCGGGGACCGAGGCTCAGCGAGCCGAAGTAACTCTGAGGAGTTAAAAGTTGCACTGGGAGTCTGCAGCAAAGTCAGGATTTGCCTGCACACGTCCTGTGTTTCTACACCCGTGGCAAAACCCTCTGACAAATGAGGTGGGGGGGGGGGTTCAAAGCTGTACCTGGAGGTTTCGTTGTTGGATGAGGCTGCACTCCAGTGCCCGCGTGTGTTGCGAGAGGGAGTGCGACCCGTCGGGCTGGCTGCCTCTGCTTCGTGCAGCTGTATCTATTGGTTGAACCGTGCGTGGCGCATGCCACCGCTGCAAGCTTGGAGAAATATTCCTGCCATCTGTAGCGGCACCAGGTTCTGTTTTTATCGCTGAAGGTGCAGGGTTCAATTCTTGCTAATGATAGGGGGTGGTGGGATCGTTATGTTCCTGCAAATACCCCAATGTCACAAGTCCGCATCTCGTGAGTCGAGCTGCAGATAAGTGGCAGCACTAAGTGAGTGGCATACCCAAACTCCCAGCTGGGAGAGATGTTGTTATTTATTAGGGTGTGTATAAATAATAATGTTCCAGCCTACCAGCTGAGGAATCTTAATTTCTTGGTCACAAAAGCATCGTTGGCAGGTCATTTTGTGTTAGAAGTGTGATGTCGGCATAGTGTGCTGTGGAAAGCTAGGGTGGTGTCAAATGGTCGCAGGAGAGAAGAGGTGGGCTCATTTTGGGGAGAGGAGGTTGCAGGGATGGGTGATTTCACGCAGTATCCTGATCTTTTTGCTCCATGAGCATTGAGCCAGATGTGTCCAGACACCTGCATGCTTGGGAAGCCAGGGCAGAATGCTCCCCTAACTCCATTTTCACTAGGAGGAATGCAGTACCCTGCAGAAGCACATTTTTTAGTTTTTCTTAGAGACCCAAGCTTGGAGCAAACGTCCTCCCACAGAGGAAGCCCCAGTCTGAATGGGAACTCGGTGCCAGGCTTTGAAAATGCCTTCAGGCACTGAGCGAGGCTTTTGGAGAGCAGGGTCAGAGGGGCAGCAGCGGGGAGGGCTTCCAGAAGTAGTTTAGAAAACTGTGCCACATCTGTAAAAATATTTAGTGGCTCGATGGCATCCTAGTGTCATCTAGGAACCTGGAGTCGCATTGCTGCCTCTAAACCCCATTCTGAAAAAAAGATTTGGAAGCCAAAGCACACTGAAAAGTCTCTTGCCTTTTTTGGAAGAGCAGAAAGACATTTTCTGAGCTGTCGGGAGCAGAGGGAATAGGCTTGGTGGGCTCCGGGGCGTGGGTGTTGGCATCACAAGTGGATGGCATGGGAAGTGATCTTGGGAAAGGGTCCGAGCGCCTGGGCCGCTGCGATGGGGAGGCGTGCGGCACTGGTGTTCGATGCCCCAAAGCAGGGGCCAGGAGCAGAAGGCAGCACTTGGTGGGGAGCAGGGCTGCACGCACCATGGCAGGGCTCTGCCTCGGTGCAGGAGGGCAGCCATGCCCTGTTCTGTGCTTTTTTAGCCCCAAAGCGAAAGGTAGCATCCCGCCAGCCCCCAGCAGTGCTGACAGTGGGGGTGCCACAATGTCTGAGGTGGGAGCCTGAAGTGCTGCATCTCTGCCACTTCCCCCAGGCTTGTCCTGCAAGAACAGAGTCTGGCTTGCACCACAGATTCACACCAAAAGCCCCACACTAGGACAGAAGTCTCCATGCAGAGAGGAATCCTGCCCCTGTACCGAGAGGCACGCTGAATAGTGGCAAGGGGCAACTGGGGCAGCCATCTTCTCTGAGGGGCAACATGGTGGGGCCCAGGTCTTGGCAAGGATGGGCTTCCTCACAGAGACCGCTGGCCCATGGGGAGGGCTCAAGCTCTCCCTGGTTCCTGGGGGTGGGAAATTTCTGAGGGGTGTTTTCTGAAGGATGGCTGATTTCTGAGGGGAAGCATCTGAGGGTGATTGCATGGTGAGGGGCAGCGCACAAAATGGCAGCACCCTCCTGGGCATGGCAGAAGAGGGGGCTCCTGGAGGGGGAGACACTCCTGCTATGCCTTTCTCTGGGGGCAGTGAGGGGGAACCTTTGGCATTTTGTCTGTCCCTGTTAAGGGAGTAAAGGTCTTTCCCTCGTGTTTTGCCCCTGCGCAGTGGCTGCTGCACGGTGCACAGCCTGCTGGAAACAAGGTGGCTTGTCCTGGTTTCCTGAGAAGAAGGGAGGGTGGTGAGAGGGGCGTCCTTTCTAACCTCCCTGCCTTGTTTTCCTTCTCTTCCCCAAGGCTGCAAGATCAAAGCCCTGCGGGCAAAGACCAACACCTACATCAAGACGCCGGTGAGAGGCGAGGAGCCGGTCTTCATGGTGACAGGGCGGCGGGAGGATGTGGCCATGGCTCGGCGGGAGATCATCTCCGCAGCCGAGCACTTCTCCATGATCAGGGCCTCCCGCAACAAAGCCGGCACCACCTTCGGCAGCGCTCCCACCTTGCCAGGGCAAGTCACCATCCGGGTGCGCGTGCCCTACCGCGTGGTGGGCTTGGTGGTGGGCCCCAAGGGCGCCACCATTAAGCGGATCCAGCAGCAGACCAACACCTACATCATCACGCCCAGTCGGGACCGGGACCCCGTCTTTGAAATCACAGGTGCGCCGGGCAACGTGGAGCGTGCTCGGGAGGAGATCGAGACCCACATCGCGGTGAGGACGGGCAAGATCCTGGAGTACAACAATGAGAATGACTTCCTCTCCAGCAGCCCTGATTCCGGCATGGAGAACCGCTACTCGGAAGCCTGGCGGGTCCATACGCCGGCACCGGGCTGCAAACCCCTCTCCACCTTTCGGCAGAACAGCCTGGGTTGCATTGGCGACTGCTCCGTTGACCCCGTCTACGAGACACCCCGGCTGAATGACCAAAACGATTTCAATTATGGTTACCTCTTCCCCAACTACGGCGTGAACAAGCAAGATCTGTATTACGGGGTGCCGGAGTCAGGTGCCCCAATGTGGGCTGGGCAGGAGAACACCAACCCTGTCTCGGTGCTCTTCTCGAAACAGCAGCGTTCCAGCAGCACTGGTGCCATCCACCCAAATTCACATCGCTCCCCATCCTCCTCCATCCAAGAGCCCAATCTCTCTGGTCTCCCCAGGCGGTCCCAAGGAGAGCCGCTCCAAGGGTTTTCCAAGCTGGGGACGACTGCCGCTGCCCGGACGTCTGTCTCCAGCAGCCGCGAGTGCATGGTGTGTTTCGAAAGCGAAGTTACGGCAGCGCTGGTGCCATGCGGCCACAACCTCTTCTGCATGGAGTGTGCCGTGAGGATCTGCGAGAGGACTGATCCGGAGTGCCCGGTTTGCCACGCTGCAGCCACTCAGGCCATTAGAATATTTTCCTAAAGAGACAGAGCAGGGCATTGGGGTGGGGTGGGGGGTAGGAAGGGAGCATGGGGGGGTCCAGGAAAGAAAAGTGATGATAATAATAATAATAATAATAATAATAATGACATCTGAAGAACAAACGAATGAAAGAATAAATTAATTTAAAGAAGAAGAAGAAGAAAAAAAGAAATTATTTTACAAGCAATGTATGTTATTTTTTAAAAAAAAGTGAATAATAAAATTAAAATGAATAGCAAAGCCAGAAATTTTGAAGGGCGAACGATGCTCCAGCCTGCGATGTCTTTTTTAAAACAAGTACTCTGAACGCACACTCGGATCTCGCAAGCAAAGCGGTTTAGTTCAGTTTTTTTTGGTGGTGAGATTGGGACTTCTCTGCATTGACCAAGCCAGGCCATCTCGATCGGACGGGGAAGGGAGCAGGGATGTGGGGAGGGCCCTGCCAGCCTTTCTTCTCCAGCCATGTTCAATCTTCATCTTGGTCTGAAGCCCCTACTCTCCTCCCCCCCCAGGGATGACAGCCCAACTGGGAGCTCAGAAAGAAACAAATAGAAAGAAAGGAAAACGGATGTCGGGGATTTAAAAAAATAAAAAAGACACCATCAACCTCTGGGAACCTGTTAGAACGAGGGCACAACTGTATTACCTCAAAGATTTAAACAAAAAACCACAGCAGCTAAAGAACTTTTATTGTTTTCCTTTTTTTCTAAAAAAAACAAAAACAAAAAAGCCACAAAAAAAAAGAAAATAAAAAAAAGACGAAGAAGAAATAAAACTGACGCCGGTGAAGCTGAAGAAGGTTTGGAAGAACCTATTTGAATCACACTGGGCGATTAGCATTTATTTTATTATTCTGAGCCACCATGGAGTTTGGAACTTTGTTCTTTTTTCCTTATCCGAGCAGGGATTTGTTCATCAGACGAATCAGGAGTCACTAACAGGGTATTTCAAAAGCAGTCCTGAGTTCCCATCCTTGGGGGGAGTGTATTGACTTCCGCGTTTCTGTAGTTCACTCTTCATCCTTTTTTCCAAGTGATGCCAGCTGCAGCTACATGCAACACGCAAGCGCACGTGCACACATGCACACACACACACACTTGTAACATTGTGCTTTTCTTTTCTTAAAAAGTATATATATCACACCAAAACCTAAGAAAGACGATCATGCAATACAGGCAATGAGCCCATATGAAACCAACATGCATCCCAACAGAAAGCAAAAAAGAACCCCGAGTTTATATATATAATTTTGTTGTCGTCGTTTTTAAACTGGACCAAAACTTTTGTTACCCAAAACCGAGTGGGGGGAAAAAAAAAGAAGAAAAAGTATTTCTTTATGGACCAAAACCTCTTCAGCTGTCCTTTACCTGGATCTTCCTGAGGTTGGCCACTTTTATATATTATATTTTTTTTCAGAACGAAACAAAAAAAAAAAAAAGAATTGCCTTGTTGAACATCCTTTAATCATTTCAAGACTCCTGGTTTTGTTAAATCAGATACTTTCTAAACCATTGGGAACTGGGAGAGGACGGGCTTCGAATCTGGCTTCTGTGCCAATGCACACAAGATGCAAGCCAGCATCTTAACATCATCAGGTTTGTTCAACCAGTCTGTGGATGCCAAAATGCCGTGATGGTAAAGATGTGTGTTGGATTAACCTATCAAGTACCAGTATACCTATCTATAAATATATGTGTGTATATATATATATATAGGCACTTAACTCATCAAGCACCTATATATATATATGTATATATAAATTATATATAGAGTTTTTCTCCCACCACCACCGCTTCCCCATTTCCTGCCCCTCGACTTCTGCTCACAGATCCTGGACCCTGATTTAGAACTGAACCAGCAAGTTTCACAACTTGGCAGAGACAGTTCTACAGCAAAAAAAAAAAATAATGATAATACCAATAAAAATCGCCTGAGATTTTTTTTCCCTTCAGTTACAGGAGACTTTATTTTCATCGTAATAATGTTCCTGGGAACATCCCCTCTTCTGCTCGGTTTGCTGCCGCTTGCTGCCGGTGCCGGGGCAGGCTGCTCCGGTGCTCTGCATCGATAAAGGTCTGCTTTCAATCTCCAGATACTGGGTGGAGGGGCGTGAAATGATGTACCTCCACCGTTTGTGCATCGACGGTAAAATATTACGTAGGGGGCGAGATGGAGGGGTGGACGCTGTTCCTAGGTTCTGTAATGGATGCTGATGTTTCGGAAAAAGAAAAAGAGATATAAAAAAAATAAGAAAAAAAAATACTAATGCTGTGCTAAAGGGACACTGTCAGGTCGAATGTGTACTCGCCTCCTCCCCAAAGCTTTAAGAAACCTTCGGCTGCCTGGTTCTCCGTGTCCTGCGGCGCGCGTAGCCGCTGGCGCCCGGAGCGGGTCGGGACGTGAGTGTGTGCCCAGGGGAGGCGCTGCCTTGGCCCCATGGCCAGCCACGTCCTTCCTAAACTAGCCTGGTTCTTGTTCAAAGTCTGGCTTTGGTCTGGTCCCAGTAGAAGAAGGGTAAGGGAGAGAGGGGGGGGAGCATTTCTGCGCGCCGGGCAGTAACCTCTCCCCGCCCCGCACGCCACCGCCTCCGCTCGTCTGTGCCCCGGGGTTGCGTTGGAGCCGTTCTCCCCCCAAAATCCTCCCGATGGTGGCAAGAGAGTGGTTGGGGCAAGAGCTGGGGGAAGGGGGGGGCTCCAACCGCCATTCTCGGGGCGGGGGGGGCGTTCGGAAATGTTCGTGTCGGTACCGGAGGGGCTTGAGCTGGAAACGCAATGGCAAAGTGCTTCCCCGGCTGAGTCCCCCGGGGCCGATCTGTTAGTTGAGTGACTAGTCGTTCTTGGCTGAGTGAAGTCTGTTCGTGGTAATGTGAGCAAGTTTTTGGTCAATGTCTTTCTTTGATGCCAGGTTGTGAAGAGGTTGGGGGGGGGGGGAGCGGGGAGGGGGGAAGGAGACACCCGTGTGGGGGCCTGGGGCGGGGGGGACCTGTGCTAGCACTGACCCTAGGGATTTGGGGGGGTGAGGGGAGGATAAGGGGGGCCCTCGTCCGCTCCTTTTATCTCTTCCCCTTCCCCTAGCAAGCGAAAAGCGATGTAAAAGCCTCCTGCATGCTGAAAATGTTAGAGAAAAAAAAAAAAAACTTTCTTTTTAGAAAAAACAAAAAAAAAAGGAAAAAAAAAGTTAGAAAACAAAAAAAGGAATTAATGACCCAAACAAACATCCATGCTTGCTGATCGGAACCAGGGGCCGGCTGTCCATCTGTCCAGGCAGCGGCAGTCTGCCCCTCTCTGCAGACGAGGTTCCTACTCAAGTCTCCAAGTTGGCCTTTAATAAAATCTTCAGTTCCAATAACCTTTATATATATATATATATACATATATATATACATATACATATATATTAAAAGAAAGCTTGATGTAGCAGTTCTAGTTTAAAATGAATAGAAGTATTTCGGCCCCCGTTTTATTTTGATTTCGATTTCTCCTTTTCCCCTGCTTTTCCACCCTACACCCCCTCCCCCCCCCCAACTCCGTATTTTGATGTAGCAACTTTGGAAGAAAAAACCAGGCGCTGTAAACGCACCGAGAGCTACCTCTGGCCCACGAGGGGCTGCAGGGGGCTCGGGTGGTGGGGGAACCGTGGCCCCGCCGCCCCCCAGCCCCTCGGGGGCACCCGGAGAGGCTCAGACCCGGGGCCTGTCCTAGGGGGAAGCCCGGTTGCGGGGCTTAAAACAACAAATTTGCGTAACTTTTTTTTTTTTTTCTCTCTTTTTAAATATATGTATATATATAAAAAAATCTTTAAAAAAAAATAAAAACAAAAAACAAGAAAAAATGCCCATGACCTTAACTATTTGCTCTGACTTGTATCTTCCTTGATAGGTGACTAAAAAAAAAAAAAAAAAAAAAGGCTTGTTGGTCCAATTCACCAGCAATAACATCCGCTAAAAGCAGAGCCCTCCGGATGGGGGGGGGTCGTGGTCCTGGCTTTGGGGGGCTCCCTCGTCCCCGCCATGTCCCATCCTGCCAGGGGGGCCCAGCCACCCCCGGGTGTGTTTTGGGGGCGCAGGGCAGTGGGACGGAGAGCAGGGCGCCGAGCACCCGGGGGGCTCGGAGTGCTGCTGCGGGCGCAGGGTGCCGGGCGCAGGCAGGATCAGGCCCGGGGGGAGGCTGTTGGGCGCTTGCTGAAATGGGGGCTGTGCTGAATACAGGGTTCGTCCGGCTAATTTATCGGGCTTCCCGGTGCTGGGGACGCAGCCAGGGAGGGGACGGACACGTCCCAGCCGGGCTCTGCGAGGGGACGCCCCGAGGAGAGGCGATGAGGTGGAGCGGGTGGTGGAACGTGAGAAAGGGAACCGGAGGGATGAGATAATATCGTGCCGTGATGTCATCCTCATCGACATAAATTATGTAGAGAATAGTGTGTATTATAATGCATAACAGAAAACGAAACAAAAAAAAAAAAGAGAGAGAACCAAAATTGGATTTATATTTAATGAGGAGATACTATAAAAATATCTTGTCCTAGCTCCCATTTGCAAAAGTATTTTTCAGCTGGAGGGATATCTATTATTTTTTTCTCTTTTCTTTCTTTCTTAAAAAAAAAAAAAATCTCCATACATACAAAGGCTCAGACTGTTACTATTGTGAACCTCTTAAATCAAAATGCTCCAACCTGTTTATTTGGTATTTGAAGGGTTTATTTTGATGCATTTGCTGGTGTTTTTTAAAGAGAGAGAGAGGAGGGAAAAAAAGATTAAGATTTTAAAATTAGAACATTTCTTTATAATTTAATATTCTATTTTAATAAATGCATTTATTACATGTAAATGTAGCAAGGAACTGGGCTAATAAAAATACTTTTTATTAGGTAATTTATTATAAGAAAAAAGGATATTTTATTTTATGATAAAGTGATCCTTAAAAGTTTAGAAGGTTTAGAATATATGTAGGTTAAAAAATACATTTGTATCCAGAGTATTGCTTAAAAAGTGTTTTTAATATATGTTTCCTTTTTCGTGTGTGCGTGTGTGTATGTAAAAGGTGATAGTTATGGTGCAGATAGCCCTTTCCAGGAATAAGAAATTAACACAGTTGGATGTATTTAAAAATGAAAAAAAAAAATGAAAAAAAAAAAGAAATTACAAACCGGAGAAGTGAAATAGACAAAACCACTACGACTCGGAGCCGCGTGGTCGGTTCCCAGGCCCTGTCCTGAGGTCGCTCGGTGCCGTCCGTCCCCGCGCCCGCCGCCGGGTGACCTCGCTTTGCTCTGACGGTGGCTGCTTCGGGGAGAAAAAGGGCTTTTTTTGGAGCAGGCTGGGCACGCTCAGAAAGCCAAACTCACCTTTCTCGCCCCTTCCGCCCTCCTTTCTCGCTCGTTTTCCTGCAGACCCCAGCCTGCCCCAGATTGCCAACGGGGAAATGTTGCCATTGACGTGTTTGGAAGCAGGATTTTGGGCGATCCCGGCGTAAAACCGCTTCTCGCCCAGCGTGGGAGGCTCCGCGGGGCCTGCGGGTGCGCGGGGGCCGCTCGGCGCTGGGGCAGCTCCGGCCTCTGCCTCCCCTGGGCCGAATTTGGCTCCGTCTCCGCAGCCGGCACGGCCCTGGGTGCACCAAACTCGAACCCGTCCCCAACCAGGAGGGCACCGGGACACGCAGCGAGCTGTGCCCGTCCCCACCGGGCTGGCAGGGCCCAGGCCCCGTGGCCGCCCCGCGGACAGGAGCCCGTTGGGGGGGGGTCTCGTCCCGCATCCCACAGTCGCGTGGCGGCGGGGATGCTTCTGCTCTGTTGCCTTTCAAAGAAGCATGTTAAAATGAGATTTTTTTTTTTCTGTTTGTTTGTTTTTAACCAAAAAGGAGAAGAAAAAAAAAAAAAGTTTGCGTTGATGGGTATTAAAAAAAAAAGTTAAAATAATAATAATAAACGCTCAAATTTATTTCATATAATCCTAGAGTAAAGATTAAAATAAAATTAACTAGTTCAAATAGTAGATGCTATCCATATTGTTTAATCTATAGTAGATCCAAGTGATCCCAGACAGAGCAGAATGTAAAGTAAACTTGTAAACAAGATCAGTTATCATTTTTAACTTCCCCAGAAATTCCATCTTTTTTTGGTACTATTTTTCTGAAGCAAACACATCGACGAACGAAAAGCCTAACAAAATAACAGACCACCGACTGGTACCTTCTGTCAAAGTCCTGAAGTTATTTTTATAGAGGGGAAAAAAAAATGGGATCTAATAATATGTATTTTTTTAAAAAGATGCGTTTGGGTTTTTATGTTGCTTTTTTAATAAAAAGTATAAGGATTTGGCTAGTCACTGAACAAAAGAAGAAAGTTTTAGGCCATTATTTTTGCCTTATTCTGACCTCCAGCCTCGGGCCTGGAGCACGGAAATGAAAATTTCAGAAAAAACGCTAAAAGTCAGAATCTCGTTGCTGTTAACTTTTCTCGCGCCGTTTGTGCTTTTGGAGCTCCTCCAGGCACTCGAGGTGTCGGCGGGTCCCTGTGACGGCGGCGGGACCGTCCCTGGGTGGGTGGAAAGGAAATTGGGCGCGGGTGAACTCCCCTCTGTAAGGTGACGGCCAGAGCTGGCGGCAGCGAGGTGCCGGTGCCGAGCGCAGAGCCATGCTGAGCGCGCCCTGCTCTGCGCTCGGAGCACGGGACGTTAGGGTTTGGTTCGTTCCCTTTGGTTTTTGGGCTTTTTTTGCTTGCTTTCTTGGTTATATCTCGACCCAGCAAGGGGAAGGGTTGTGCCGGGAGCGGGCGACGTACGGCTTGGGTTGAGGGTGCTTCGTGAGCAGCTGGCAGCTTGCAGGATGCCAGCTCCGGCTTGGTGGCTTTTTTTCGGTGCTGGAGGCTGCGGTGAGGGAGCCAAGGCTCTGCCCTTGAGCGCTGGGACTGCGGCAAGATGTTCGCCCTCTCCTTTGCTTGTACCAGGAAAGACGAGCCCTGGCTGGTCGGACCCTGCTCCGTGTGTGCCCAGCCAAGCGCTCGGCCCCTCGGAGGCTGCTTTTCGCTGCACTGACCCCCTGTTTACACGCGATGATGCTAAAATAAATGACCTAGTGCAAGCTCCGTTGTTCGTGGAGGGAGTGGAGCATTGCCAAGAAAACACCCTCGCAAGGTGGCTGGTTACCTCTGGGTTTAGCTCTTGCTCCTATCCTCGGGGTCGTGGCTCAGCCGGAGCGAGCCCTGGCTGTCCCGCGGTTCAGGAGCATCCGCCAGGATCCCAAAGCCTTCGACAACCACAGCGGCCACCCCAGCGCCTGCACCCGGGGCGGGACGAGGCAGCCGCTTACCAGCATTCAGCAAAGCCATGCAATAGGTTAGGACAGGAAGCGAAGACAGTTCTCATTCGGTTTCTGCGTATAGCACTGTGAATCCGAGATCGCTCGCTGCGCCCGCCCCGTCAGCCCAGCGCCGGTTCGGGAACGCGGAGGCACGACCCCTCCACCCGGTCCTTCCCCGCGGGGCAGCGAGCGGCCCGTTTGCTCTTTCATTTTCGTTTTACCTCATTGTTTTTGGTTTTGATACTTGAAGTAGAGTCAGTGCTTGACATTGTGCAGCGGCGCCCTGGACTGGAGAGCGGATGCACTTTATAGTCGCTTGTCCATGGCTCGTGGGGGTCCCATCCTGCCTCTGCCGCGTCCCCGCAAAGGTTTCCCTCAGTGTCAGCACCGCAGAGCCAGGATGGGCAGGTTCTTCCAAAAAAAAAAAAACAAAAAACCTTTCTAGGATGTTCATGAGCAGTCTGTGGTGTGTTGTGGGTTGAAACTTGGAGCCGTGTTCTGCTGTCAGTCGGCCCGGCCGAGGTTGGGCAGCCTCAGCTTTGGTCCCTGCGCCGCTCGCCTGGTTCGGTGGGGTTACTCCACGGGAATCCGAAGTCCCTTCGGCCCTGGCAGGCTGTGGCGTCCCTGCTGGACCTGGGCCAGCATCGCTTCAGGGCCGCTAATGAAGTAAATTGAAAGTCACCCCCGGTAAAGTGACACTAATGTGAAATCTGGAGTTGTTCCACCGCTGTCTGCGCAGCTACGCAGGGATTAAAAAAAAATAATAATAATGAAATCATGTCCCCCCGCCCTGCCTGGCGGTGGCGGTGCCAGTTCACCGGGCGGCTGATGGCAGAACGCGTCCTGGTCTTGCGGCGATGCTTGGGGACAACTCACTGAGGACCGGAGCAGCGCCGCGTGGTCTTCCCCTCGGCTCCCAGCAGCTGAGAGGGAGCCGCAGTCGCAACCTGCTTTGCTCAGCTGTGAGATGATCGGCCCTTTTCGATTTTTTTTTTTCCTTTTTCCTTAGGAATTCTCTTCAAGAGAATTGTAAAGAAAGGGGGAAAAAAAAAAAAAAAAGCCAGGGGCCAGATCCTGTTTTGCAATTGAGGGTTTGCTCCTGGGTTAAGCAGGCATGAAAGGCAGTGGGATTTGATGGCTGGGCGCGTGGTGCCGGCTGATCCCGGCATTGGCTGCAATTTCCTCCGGCTCTTCCTGGTATTGGAGGTCCCAGCTCCAGCTCGCTGCCACTGGGGGCTCCAGCAAAGCATCTCTGGGGCCATTTCCCCGTTTCTCGAGCAAAGCCTCAGCCCCAGGGAGCTTCCAGGGGAGCTCAGCCCATGCCAGCCCCGCGCAGCCCTCGCTCGCCAAGTGCCACTGAACTTTCTCTCGCCCTCGCTCCAAAGTGCCGAACGAGTCCACGTGCATCCGCTTTTTTCCACGGAGCTGCCGGTGTCGGCCTCGGCATCCCGACCGTGGCCCCTCCGCTTAAAGTCCATTCCCTGTTACGTTGTGTTTTCCTTTTTTTTTTTTTTTTTTTTTTCCTTTTCTTTTAACGTCATAGGAAACCTGTAGTCGGGATTGTTACTATTGGAAACCGATCACATGTTCCATCCAGGTATTTTCATCTCTCCGGCATTACGCAAAAATAAAGGCCTGAGAGAGAGATATAACCGAACATAGAAGTAGAGTTAGGCTCGTTGTCTGAGTTTTGAGGCATATAGTATAAGGGGAGAAGGAAAAAAAATTAAAATAAAAAAATTAAAATAATGATGTTGCACAACTTGTAGAAAACAAAGAAGGGAAAGGGTTAATGTATTAAATGTGCTAAATTACATTAAGAACTTAATTTTATTAAAGTATTATTACTTAAGAAACTTGGTATCTGCTCTTGTTTTCTGTCTGTTCACGCTCTGGGAAGGGCTCCAGCAGCGGCGGGTGGGAGCGGGGGCCCTGCTCAGAGCAAGGGGATTTTACTTCCACGGCGATCCCATCCCCTGAACCGGCTGCCACCCTCAGCCCTGGCGGCGAGTTCCCGTCTCCGTGAGCTTTGGGTCACCCTTTCTGCCACGCCGTTCTAGCAGGAATTGTGTAAAAATGGGGGAATCGGAGCAAAATGGAGCTAAAAGCCGCGACACCCTGGGGACGTGGCGGTGCCCGGGGTCACGCTGCGCCAGGGGGGCTCCAGCCAAGGGTCAGGTGCTGCCACGGTGGCTGCTCAAAAAGGGGTAAAATCAAGCCAAAATGGGGCTTGCCCCACACTTCCTCCCTACCCCGCTCCTCTTCGTGCCCTTCCTCGCCTGGGGATGCCGCCGAGCTGCCATGTGCCAAGGCGGGGGGAACAACGGGGCCGGAGCTGGCGCGGTTCCTGGGCTCAAGCAACGACCCCAGCACGCAGAAAAAGCCTCCAGCAGCAACTTTATTTTAGGATTCTGTCCAAATTCCTGTTTTGTCAATAAACCATGCCCCAAGGCAAAATCCTGCCAAGTGGGACGGGGTGACCGTGGGCAGATGTGGAAAGAGAGACCCCACACACACCCCGGGGGATGCGTTCCTGGGGCTGGGGCGAAGGGAAGTGAAGGGATGGGATGAAACGGGATGGGATGGGAGGGGATGCGATGGGATGGGATGCGATGGGATGGCCCCTGCAGCCCCCGCATTGCCCCCTGCCCATCACGCCAGTGACACTGGCTCTGTCCCAGCCCTGGGGGGCCCGGCTCTGTCCCCTGGGCAGGGGGATCGGGGCTGGCAGCCCCCTGTGAGCGCAGCACACGCTCCATCTAGCGGCAGCCTCATCCCCAGGCTGCGCCCTGCTGTCACCAAGTCCCTCGTCCTCACCCCACAGCCCCAGAAGTGGCAAAATCTTTCCAAATCCCCCCACCCTGGGAGCCCCTTTTCCCCTCCTCGTGCATCCCAGCACCCGGCCGAAGGACACAGCAGCTTTTTCCTCTGCGCTGGCTGTGCTGCTGGGGTGCCTCAAAGGGGCTCAGGGCACAAAAACGGGGCCCAAGGAGGGAATCGCCCCCTGCACCCCCCCAGCAGGGTGCCCCATCCACACCCAGAGCTGTGCCCGGGGCTGGGTGCACCCAGTCTCTTGCCAGGCAGAAAGAAGGGTGCACCCTGGCCCCCCACCACCCCCAAAACCTTCCCCAAAGGGCTGCACCCACGGGTGCCACAAGAACCCGGGTACCAGGCAAGGGATTCGCTGCGCTTGGGTTTGTTCAGTGTCACCCTAAGGTGACTTCGGGGCTGGAGAAAGCAAGGACATGAAGGGTGGCACGTCCCGAACCCTGGGGAAGAGAGGCACTGGTGGGGAGACACGGCTCAGGGAGAGCTTTTCCTCTCCGTTCCTGTAGGTCCTACATAAACACAGGGAGAGCAGCACAAGGTGGCACGGCCAGCACGCACAGGAGCGGCCGTGCAGAAGAAGCGGCCGCCAGCCCCATCCCGTTCCCGGGGGGGGCTGCAGCGAGCAGAGGTAGAGGGTGAGAAAGGCGACGGCTCCGTGCGCGGGGCGGCGGGGGCGGCGGGGGCTCAGATGTTTTGGCAGCAGGGCGCCTGGCGGCCCTCCTGCTGCGTGGGCAGCACGCGGACGGGCTCGATGGTCGTGCTGGGGCCGAACTCGGGCTCGGGCTGCCCGGTGATCTGCCGCTGCGACACGATGCGGTAGATCTCTGCCGAGAAAGGGGGAGAAGGAGGGAAAACTTTTTTTTAAAAAAACGTGTATTTCAGTGAAGGAGCTTCCCTCTCCCAAAGCGCACGGCTCAAGAGGCTGGGAGCACCCACCCCTCCCCGTCACGGGGAGCAGGATCCCACCCTAGAGCTGACAGAGGTCCCGGGAGGGATCCCAAAGCACCTCCTGGCCCCCCCCTTACCCGTGAGGATGTTGTGGAAAGCTGTCTCCACGTTGGTGGAGTCCAGAGCCGACGTCTCGAGGAAGGACAGCCCGTTCTTCTCTGCGAGGACAGGCTGAGCTCAGGCAGGTGTCGTGCGGGATGGGGTGGGGTGGGATGGGGTTTAGGGGATACCTGCAAAGCTCCTGGCCTCGTCGGTGGGCACAGCCCGCAGGTGCCGCAGGTCACTCTTGTTGCCCACCAGCATGATGACGATGTTGGCATCGGCGTGGTCCTGCAGCTCCTTCAGCCAGCGCTCGGCGTTCTCGTACGTCAGGTACTTGGCGATGTCGTAGACGAGCAGAGCTCCCACGGCCCCCCGGTAATACCTGGGGGACAGCGAGGGGACGGGGTCACGGCCGATTCCCAGGGAAGGGACGTGGGATTCGGGGGGGGGGGGGAGCGGGGACACTCACGCCGAGGTGATGGCCCGGTACCGCTCCTGCCCGGCCGTGTCCCAGATCTGAGCTTTCACGGTCTTGTTGTCCACCTGGATGCTCCTCGTGGCAAACTCCACCCCGATGGTGCTCTTGCTCTCCAGGTTGAACTCATTGCGGGTGAAGCGGGACAGCAGGTTGCTCTTCCCCACGCCAGAGTCCCCGATGAGCACAACTGGGGGGGGGGGGGGGGGAACAAGCACGGCGTCGGCCCCCGGACCCCCAGCACCAGGCAGCACCGATTGTCCCCGCCGCAGCCATGCGGAGCCGCCCCCAGCCCTGCAGGGACCTGGACGTCCCCGTCAGCCCCCATCTCCTTTTCATCCCGAGGGAATCGGTGCATAACCAGGGATTTAAAGAGCTGCTCCAAAAGTGAGCACCGGACAAGGAGGAGGAGGAGGAAGAGGAGAAGGAGGAGGAAAGTCCCTGGGTGTGGGCTGGGTGAGTGCATTTTCTGCCTAGTTCCTGTAAAACCTGGCGCAACAGGCTGCGGGGAGGCTCCGTCACACGGCTCCCCTATCGAGTTTGTTGGGTTTGTGACTCAACAGGTTTGGATTTCTTTTCTTTTTCATTGCTGCTGGCTCGGTCCGTTCCCCAGGGGAATGCTGACTCTGGGGGGGCCTCACCTTGCCCTCCCCAGCTGGGACCAAACCTTCTCGGCAGCAGGGCCACCGCCAAGCCCCCCCCCACCCCGTCACCACGCTGCGGGGAAAGGGAACCCGGCGAGGGACCAGCAGGAGCTCGGGGCTCGACCAGCAGCAGAGGAAGGGAGGCTCCTGACGCCGCGGGGCACTGCGTGGATGCCTGGGAAGACCACGATGGGCTGGGCTGCCCTCGACGAACCACTGGAGACACAGAGGCCAGCAATGTGCCAGGTTCGCTAATGAGCCTCATCGCTTTGATCCAGGCTCGGTGTTTAATTAACGGGAAGTTGCCGCTTCCCTTGGCTCAAGTGCCACGTCTCCGATCCCGGCAGTGCTGCTGCAGCCCGGCTTCCACTGGCCCCGTGCACGCCCACGGCAGCGCTGAATACAGCTGGGGAAACTGAGGCATGCATGTGCCATGCCCCTGGAAGCCCTAGGACAGGGGCCTTAGGAAGCCTTAGGAGCAGGAGGCTCCCTCATCACAAAGTCGGAATAACGCCGCTTCGAACCAAAACCAGCACCCGTTCGGGGGACAAAAAGCCCCAGCAAAGCCCCAGGGACCCAGCGAGCGCTGGCCCAGCTCCGTGCCCCTAAACACCGCGTCTCCCTTGGACTTTGCCCCTGGTTTGGGTGGAACCCACAGGTTCTGGACTCAAACCAGGGTTCTCTTGTTTTTTAAGGAGAATAAGAGAAGAACGGGGAAGGAAACGCAGAGCCCGACCTCCAGCTGCCCTCAGCCCCAGCTCCTTTAGGAGCCCGGCACCACAGGAGGACACCGCTGGGGCCCCCCCCCGAGCCGTGCCTCCGGCGTAGCAGCGGGCGAGACGCAGGGGCCGCCCCTCGCTGGGTCCCAGGAGAGCTCCGGGGAGGATTTTTGAGCCACCTGCTCGGCAGGAGGGGTCCCTGCCCACGGCAGGGGGTTTGGAGCGAGGTGATTTTAAGGTCCCTTCCAACCCAAACCAACTCCGTGATTGATTTCCTGGGCGGGGGCCAGGGGAGGTGCTGGCGGCTGACTCACACCAAGGTCATCCCTGGCTCCCGTCGCGACTTTTGGACGTCCTGTTGCGACTTGGCGACGTCCTATCGCCACTTTGCTCCAGCCAACAGCACCGGGACCCCGTGCTGGTGGCTGGGGAGAAGATCCCGGGGCTCCCGGCTCCCTCCCCGGGGGGTGCAGCGGGGCTTTTCCCTGCTCCTTCCCGCTGCCCACGACTCCCCCCCAGCCTCCTGGGGCTGCCCAGGGGCCGAGCACCCCCGCACCCATGGGTGCTGCCCCCCAGGGGGGGTCCTGCTCCCCCCCCCCGCAGCACTAACGAGAAGCCAGGGGCCAGGAAGAGCAGCTCGCACCCTTGGGTGTGGGGACACCCAGCACCTGCCCAGCACCGGGAGCTGGGCCCGGGGTCCCCGGTTCAGGTCCTGGTCCCTGGTCCTGGGTTCAGGTCCCACGTCCCAGGTCCCGGTCCCGGTCTCTGTCCCCGGTCCCCGTTCCTGGTTCAGGTCCAGGTCTCCATCCCCGGTCCCCGGTCCTGGTCCTTGGTTCCCAGCCCGGTCCCCAGTTCAGGTCCCGGGTTCCTGGTTCCCCGGTCTCCGTCCCCGGTCCCGGTTCAGGTTCAGGTCCCGGTCCCTGGTCCCAATCCCGATCCCCAGTTCCTGGTCCCCGGTCGCGGTTTCTGGGTTCAGGACCCCGGTCCCGGTCCCGATTCCCCGGTTCCCGTCCCCGGTCGCGGTCCTGGGTTCAGGACCCCGGTCCCGGTCCCGATCCCGATCCCTGGTTCCCCGACCCCGGTTCCCGGTTCAGGACCCCGGTCCCGTCCCGATCCCTGGTTCCCGTCTCCGGTCCTGGTCCCCAGTTCCCGGTCTTGGGTTCAGGTCCCTGGTTCAGGACCCCGGTCCCGGCCCGGATCCCGATCCCGGGTTCAGATCTCGGTCCCCGGTTCCCGGTCCCCGGTTCCCGGTCCCGATCCCGGGTTCCCGATCCCGATCCCGGGTTCCCGATCCCGATCCCGGGTTCAGATCTCGGTCCCCGGTCCCCGGCCCCCGATCCCGATCCCGATCCCGATCCCGATCCGGGCCCGGCCCCGTACCCTTGAAGAGGCAGTCGTACTCCTCGTCCCGGCCCCGCATCCTGCCCCTGCCCCGGCCCCGGTCCCGGCCCCGGCCCCGGCCCCGCTCCCCCCGCCCCGCCGCCGAGTTCCGGACCGGGGCGGGGGGGGGGGGGGGGCTCGGGACGGGGCCGCCCCCCGCGATCCCATTGGTCCCCCCCACGCCCTCCTCCGCTGCCATTGGCGGGCGGGGCTGTCCGTCACCGCCCGGCGGCTCACCTGGGCCAGGTGCGTGGGGGCGGCGGCGGGGCCCCGAGCCCCCCAGCCCCCCGTTCCCCAGCCCCCTTCTTCCCACGTTCCCCTTCCCCTTCCCCCTCTTCGACTTCTTCACCTATTCCCCTTTCCCCATTCCCCTTTTCCCCCTTCCCCTTCTTCCCCCATCCCCCCTTTTCCTACTCCCCCTTTCCCCCTATTCCCCTTTTCCCCTTCCCCCTATTCCCCCTTCCCCTTTTCCTCTCCCCCCCTTCCCCTACTCCCCTTCTCCCTCCCTTCTCCTATTCCCCTATTCCCCTTTTCCCCTTTTCCCCCAATTTCCCTTTTCCCCCTACTCCTCCTTTCCCCCATTCCCCCTTTCCCCCTTTCCCCCTATTCCCCCTTTCCCCCTTTCCCCCATTCCCCCTTTCCCCCTATTCCCCCTTTTCCCCCTTTCCCCCCTATCCCCCCTTTCTCCCTATCCCCCCTTTCCCCCTATCCCCCCTTTCCCCCTATCCCCCCTTTCCCCCTATCCCCCCTTTCCCCCCATTCCCCCTTTCCCCCCTATCCCCCCTTTTCCCCTATTCCCCCTTCCCCCCATCTTCCTCTATTCCCCTTCTCCCTCCCTTCCCCTATTCCCCCTTCCCCCTTTCTCCCCTTCCCCTATTCCCCTTTTCCCCTATTCCCCCCCTTCCCCTTCCCCCATGACAGCACAACCCCGCTCCCCATGCGAAGCCTCCAGCCCTGGGCCCACACCCAGGGGAAGACCCGGGGAACCCGGCAGCGTCCCCCCGTTTCCCAGGGGGTGCGGGAGAGGCCCCTTTTTAGGGCCGATCGGCTGCCGAGCGTCCCCCCGGGGGCCACTGGGGCAATGGGACAGGGGAAGGGGCGCAGGGACCCCCGTCGGGACGCACCCCATGGGCATGGGGTGGAGGGCCCGGGCCCGAGGCCACAAGGGCTGAGGGATTCCAGCACAGCGAAGCCGCCTTTCGCAAGTCCTTTAATGGTGGCATCACCGCGCTGCGGGACACGGAGCTGGTGCTGGGCCCCGTCCCGGGGAGCCAGCTGAAAACTCGGGGGGGCCTCGGCTCGGTCCCGCCGTCACGGCGTCCCGGGTCAGGGATGGGGACAGACCCGCTGCACGCTGCTGCTTCGCTCCCCGAGGTTTGGGATGTGGTGACCCCGAAGCTGTCCCCACTGGGGACGCGGAGCTGTGGGGACAGGCACGTCCCCAGCGCGTGGCACAGGCCCCACGGCAGCAACCGCAGGCGGCCGGGGATTGCGGCGGCTCCCGTGGGTGGCACGGCCCCGGCGAGCCCCCGGCAGCACCCCAGGGCGTCTCAGTCCTCTGCACGGCGGGGCTGGAGGGATCGGGATCGGGATCCGGGCGGCTCGGTGCTGGTGTTAATTAATCAGGACCCGATAAAAACGAGGCGGACGGAGCAGAGCTGCCGGCACTGAGGCTTTTCCCCGTTTCTGGCAGAATTTGCCCGCTGTCCAGGCTCCCCGCCACGCCGGGGCGGGGGGTGGCACCGCAGGCTGCTTGCCCCCAGCCTCTGTTGGTGGCCCAAAGGGGTCGGCACGGAGGCAGCCGCAGCCCCAGCTCCGTGCCCCTGGCACGTCCCGGGCCCCCCGAGCTGCCCGGCGGGCTCAGATGGCCACGCAGCACGGGCGCTTCTCCGCCTGCGCCGGGGCCGAGCTCTCCGGGCTCTCGCTGCCGAGCGACACCGTGCTGCTTTGGCTGCTCCTCTGCTTCTGCTTCTGCACCTTGTGGAAGATCTCTGCAAAACACAAGAGGGGCCGGGGGGGGGGGGGGGGCCGGGTTCGTGTCCTGGGGGAGCAGAAACCTCTGAAGGCTCCCCGTCGTGTTCGGGAGGACACTTTGAGGAGGGGGGGGGGGGGTCGGGGAGCAGCTCTCTCCGGTTGCGTCCCCGTGGCCAAGCGTGGGTGGCGGGGAACACCTTGAAATTTCCTCTTGCCCAACCTGGATTAGTGCTTCGGCCCGTGCTGGGGCTGGCACGGCACGGCACAAATGGCAGGGCACAGCTCGCTGTGCGCCTGTCCCCACCTTCCTGGAGAGGTGCTCCTGGCCGAGCATCGCCCCTCTCCGTCCCCCCGGGCCCCTGCGGGTGGCTCAGCAGGACGCTGGAGACGTTGAGTCAGGAACCCCCGCGGGATTTTTGCCCCAAGGGGCCCGCGGATTACAGGGGGTGAAGGAGCCCCCGGGGCCCTGAGAACAAAGCCACCGGGTGACAGGGAGCGAAACGCCCAGCGCAAAAAGGCCGGAAACCAAACCAGCCGGAAAGGCGACACCGAAACCAGCCCCAAAACTGCTCAGGTGGAGCGGGGCGGAGGAGAGACGCGCTGAGAAACCTCCGCCCGGCCCCGGGTCCCCACGAGGGACCCCGCGCCGCCCCTTCCCCGTCGCCCCGCGGTGCCGGAGCGCGCACCCTTCAGGATGGTCTCGAAAGCCTGCTCGACGTTGGTGGAGTCCAGCGCCGAGGTCTCAACGAACAGCAGCCCGTTGTTCTCTGCAAGGACAGCGGGCCCCCGTGGTGATGGGGACCCCAGCGAGGGCACGGCTCATTTTGGGGCCCCTGCCGGGATTTTTGGGACACCCCCCCCCCCCCCCACTTCATTGTGAGCACCCGCTAGCAGGGAGGGTTGGAGGCTCGCAGCTTGTTTTTGGGGGCGGCAGGAGCAGCGAGCGCCCGTACCTGCGAACATTTTCGCCTCCTCCATGGGCACCTCCCGAGCCTGCGCCAGGTCGGTTTTGTTCCCCACCAGCATCACCACGATGCTGGGCTCGGCGTGGTCGTACAGCTCCTTCAGCCAGCGGTCCACCACGTCGTACGTCTGGTGCTTGGTGATGTCGAAGACGACCAGGGCACCCACGGCGCCCCGATAATACCTGGGGAAGAGCCCCACCATCACCCCGTGCTCCGGATGCCCCACGGCGGCCTCGGTTTTGGGGGGCCGGGGGTGGGGGTGGGGGTGTGGGGAGCCCGTCCTTACGCGGAGGTGATGGCGCGGTACCGCTCCAGCCCGGCCGTGTCCCAGATCTGCGCCTTCACCATGGCATCGCCCACCACGATGGTGCGGGTGGAGAACTCCACGCCGATGGTGGTGCGGCTGTCGTGGTTGAACTCGTTGCGGGTGAAGCGGGACAGCAGGTTGGTTTTGCCCACCCCGGACTCCCCGATCAGGACCACTGGGGAGGGAAGCGAGAGATCCCGCTGGGGCCGGGCGAGGAGGGTACCGAGGCCGAAGCGTGCACCCGACAGGCTTCGGAAGAACTCGGAAAACCCTTCCTGGCCTGATCCAGACCCGCCAGCGGCCCGTTGCCTTTGGCACGGCAGCGGCTTGACCGTCCCGGAGACTGGCACAGGGACAGCCCCAATACAGCGTGAGCCCGGGAGGGTGAAGGGGAAAAGGGAAAAAGGGGAGAAAAAGAAGAAAAAGGGAGGAAAGCAGCCCCTGGACCATCCTGGCCCTATTGACAACGGCCCCAAACATGGACAGAAAATGGGTTTAACCCCCGGCACAGCAAACGGAGCCCCAACCCCACAGCGGGAGCTCTCAGCCCCTCTCCAAAGCCACCCAGGGGCTCGTAGGGCCCCCCCGTGCACTCCCTGAGCACCGCTTAGGCCCCAGCACCGCTCAGGGAGGGGATCCAGGCAGCAGGAGCAGGACGAGGACGCTGCCAAGCCCAGGGGACGCCTGCGGTGGGTACGTGGGGCTGGTGGCACCCGTCCTCCCAAGCGAGGTCCAGCCGGTGGCACCGGGGGGACACCAGCACCCAGTGCTTGCATCGCTCCGGGCCCCACGGCCGGGTCTGACCCCGCGTCCTCTGCGCGTGCCACCACCGAGCACCGTGGCAGGACGACTTTGAAGTGCCCGCCGCCCTCGGCTGGCACGTTTACACCTCGCACGTACGGCCCCAGCCGTGTCACCCCCTCCGCTTACCGGTGCCCCGGGGGCGGCAGAGGGTCCTCAGTACCTCCGCGGAGCCCACGGGCAGCAAGGCAGCCCCCCGACCCCACCGCCATCCGTTCGGGACGCAGCCCTCAGTGCCAGGACCCTCTGCAGCACCGACTGCTTGCTCGCGGGGCGCATGAGCTGCAGGGGTAGCCCCCAGCCCCGTCCTGGTTTGGGAAACGTCAGCCCCGGGGGAGGACCCCCGCCCTCCTCCCACCCTGTCCTTTGGGTGAAGGGAAGGGGACGAAGTTTCCTCCTCACCCTTGAAGACGAAGTTGTAGTCTTCCTCGGCGCTGCTCATGTCGCCCTGCCGCCGCCCGCCCCGGCCGGTTTTCCTCCTTCCCTCCGCTCGAGGTTTCCTCCTTCCCTCCGCAAAGCCTCGAGCGGGGCGGGCTCGTGGAGGCCGCCGGAGGGAGGGGATGCGGAGGGCAAAGTCTCCTCGGCGGCGGGGAGCGAGCGGGGTCTCGGGAGCGGGGCCGGGAAGCAGAGGCGACGCGGGTCGCGTTGGCGGAGCAGCGCGGCCCGGGCCGGGTTGACTCAAGGGGTGGGACGGGTGGTGGCGGCGCAGGTTGGGCAGGTAAAGTCACCCCTGGGACCGTCACGGGGCAGCCGGAGGAGGAGCTGGGCCCGATCCTGGGGCCAGCGCAGCGCGGGGCAGGCTGGGGCAGCGGGGCCAGGAGCAGGGCCCCGGGCTCAGCCGGGATCTGGCAGGACACCGGCGCTTTTCCTCGCCTCTGCTGCCGTCGCGTGAAAGCCGGGAGCAGCGGGGGGGTGGGGGGAAAGGAGCCCCCCCAGACCCTCCCCGCAGGAACGCAGAGGGGCTCTTGGCAGCTTTTTTTGTGCTTGTTGCAGCCCCCAAGCTGGCGGGTAGCTGCCCCGTCCCACCCTTTCACCCTCCTTTTATCTGAGACGCACAGAAGGACACGAGCATCAGACACGTTTTTATTTCCCCTTCCTTGGTCCCCTCCGCAGCAAGCGGCCGTCCAGGCTCCGGGGCTCCCTGCCACGCCGCCGGAGGTGTCGGAGGTGTCGGAGCTCTCAGCCGTGGCGCGGTGCCCCCCGCGAGCCCGTCAGCTCCCTGCTCCCGGGGTCAGGATGCGGCCACCTGTGTCAGTGGCTCCTCCAGGTACTGGACCAGCGCCTGCGCCTGCAGGTGGGGACTGGTGTGAGGGGTGCTGAGCGCACCAGGGCTGCAGCCCCCAGGGGACCCGGTCACTGTGGGCAAACCCACATCCTGCCCCAGCGCCCGGGGGATATTTGGGATCTGCACGGACGCCGTTCGCGTTCTCGTTTTGGCTTAAATTTCACCGTGGAGCCTTAATAACGTGCGGTTTCCTGCCTGAGCTGGCGTGGGAGCTGTCAAAACTCTGCCCGGGGGAGAGAAGCATCCCTGGCATGGCTGCTTGCTCCACCGCCGCCATCCTCTTCCTCCCGGAATTACCCCAACGGCCCCTTTTTTGCCCCTCCCCGCCGCATTACCTTGGCTTTCAGCATCCCAAATCCCACCGTCTCCTTCGCGTACATGCACAGCAGGAGGTTGGCCACGCGCGTGATGGCCACTCGTCCCTCCTGCCCGGAGAAGAACGGCACCTGTCGGACCCCCGGCTGGGCAAGGACCCGTTGTGGGGGGGGGGGTCTGAGGGGGTTTGGGGGTGCCTGTGACGGGGGGGAGGCGGGGGGGGCAGGGGGGCAAGCCCCCACGTACCATGCAGTCCATCAGGATGAACTTGAGGTTGTCCTCGTTGAAGGCCTGGTGCCCGTTCTTGTCGTAGGCCACCCAGATGTTGCTGGCGATGGCGGCGGTGACCCTGGCGTCGGTGTCGCCGTAGCCCGAGTAGGCCAGCAGGGAGCCCTCGTTGTTCAGGAGCCTGGGAAAGAGACGGGGCGACGAAAATTTGGCACCGCCGAGCACGGGGGGGGGGGGGCGGGGGGGGGGGGGGCACCAGCACCCAAGGGTGGGGCTGTCACCCCCAGAGCTGGGTGCTGGGCTCGGCAGCCCCCGCCAGCCCCCAGGCTGAGCTGAGGGAACTGGGGGCGACCCAACGGCCCCACCCGCTGAGCTTTAGGGGGGGGGGGGGGGTCCTGCCCCCTTCCCCCCACCCCCCAGCAGCACCCCCACGGCCCCCCAACCCCGCTGCGTGCCCCCAGGGGGGCTCAGGGACGCCCCCAGCCCGGCTTCGCCCCGCTCACAGCGTGCTCTGGACGCCGCCGGTGTTGGCCTGGCTCAGCACCTGCGTCAGGGCCTTGGGCCGCAGCATGGCGGCGCCCTCCCCCCCCTCCTTCCTCCTCCTCCTCCTCCTCCCCAGCCCCGTCATGGGGGGAGGAGGGGGGCAGCTGACAGGCGCGGGGCACGCCGGGACTTGTAGTTCCGCCGCCCGCTCGGCGCGGGGCACGCCGGGAGTTGTAGTGCAGCGCCCTCCCCGCCTCAGCCGGCCCTGCTCAGCGCGGGGCACGCTGGGAGTTGTAGTTCAGCCCCCCCCCTCCCCTCCCCGCCGCCCCCTTCAGGCCTACTCGGCCCCGGGGGCACCCCCCACCCCCCGGCCGCCCCCGAAACCCTTCCCCCGCAGCCGAGCCCTTTCCCCGCAGCCCTGCAGCCCCCCCCCCCCCCCGCCGGGCCGCCAGGGGGCGGCAGAGGCAGCCCGAGGCGGGGAGGGCCCGGGCGGCGAGCGCCGCCTTTCTCTGTCGGCGGCGGCCCCGGGCGGGCGGCGAAGATGGCGGAGCCGAGCGGCGGCGGCGGCGGCGGTGGAGGAGGAGGAGGAGGAGGAGGAGGAGGGCCGGGCCCCGGCGGGGTGGAGCTGGGGGGCCCGGGGGGGCCCTGATCCGCGTCACGGTGAAGACCCCCAAGGATAAGGAGGAGATCGTCATCGCGGACGGGGCCTCCGTGCGAGAGGTGGGGGGCCGGCGGGGGGGGGGGGGTGAGGGGTGAGGGGTTTGGGCGGGGGGGGTTGGGGGTGTGTGGGGGATTTGGGGGGGGGGGGGGCGTGGGGGGTTCGGGGGGCGTGGGGGATTTGGGGGGGCGTGGGGGGGGGTTGGGGGGGTTTGGGGATTCGGGGGGTGGGGGGGGGGGTTGGGGGGATATGGGGGATTTGGGGGTTGGGGGGGGATTTGGGGGGTCGGGGGGTATTGACTTGAGGGGAGGAGGTGAGGATTCGGGGGGGGGGGGAAGTTTGAGGGGGGGGAGCGGAGGTCTTGGGGTGGGGGAGGGGTCCTGTAAGGCCCCCGGGGAGTAGGGGGAGGTGGGGGGTGGGGGGCTGGGAGGGGGCCGGGGGGTGGGGGGGGAGAATGTTTTTTTGGGGAGAGAACGTTTGGGGAGGGGGAGAATGGTGTTCGGGGGGGGGGGAACGTGGCGTCGTTGGGGATGCGGGGAGGGTGGCAGGAGGGGGCGTGGGAGGGGTCGGCTTTGGGGAGGGGGATGCGAGGGCTCGGGGGACCCCCCCAGGAAGCGGGGGGCACGGGGCTGGGCTGGGAAGGGCAGCGGGGAGCGGTGCTTTGAGGGGGGGGGGGGACACAGCCTGCGGGGCGCCGGGCTCGGGGCCGGATCCGCGCAGCTCCCCGGGGGGGGGCGGCGGGGAGCGGGGCTGCGAACGGCTTCGGGGCAGAGACGCGGAGCTCAGCGCCCTCCTGGCACCCATGGGTGCGGGGTCTGCTCCTGCCAGGGAGCTCCGCGGGGCACGGGGGAGCGGGAGGGGATCGCGAGAAGCGGCTCCAGCGCTGTCAAAGCGGCGTCGCCAGCGCGGCTCCCGGCCCCGCAGCGTGCTTCCGTGCGGGGTTCGGGGCATTTACGGCCCGCCGGAGCTCTGGGGTGGGGAGTTGTGGGGTTGGCGGGGGCCGCGGTGTGCGTGGGCCCTCCTGCTCCTTCCCAGGCAGCTCCCCGAAACCCGGCGGCGCTCGGGGGGGGGGGGGGGGGGGGGGTGCCAAGTGTCCGCTGCCTGCCGAGGAGAGCACGAAGCCCCGCAGCCAGGAGAACGTCGGGTTCGGGGCTGCGCCCTCCGGGGTGCTGGGTTTGCGGGGTTTTGGCGCAAAGGCTGCGAGCTCCTCCAGGGGAGGCGTGCGCTTCTCCTCCCGGCCTTTCCCTGTGAATTTCCGCTGGTCCGGGGCTTCCAAATGCAAAGGGCTTTTTTTTTTTTTTTTTTTCTCTTTCTTTCCTTTTTTTTTTTTTTTTTTTTCTTTCTTCTCTCCAATCAACACGGGAATGCCCCAGCTGAGCTAGCGGTGGCGAGCTTATTGGCAGGTGTTAATCCCTCCCCGTCGCACAGCAAAGAGGAGATGTCAGCGGTGTGCGGCGTGCATACTCATAGGGAGTCCAGCCCACAGGGGTAGGAATTAGAGGAGACCTGGTTTAATTCCGGTGGCTGAGGAAGGACGGTGCCCTTTTCCCGTGTCAAGTCAGAGTAGGGCTTTCCTTCCAAAAAAAAAAAAAAAAAAAAAACACCCCAAAAACCAGACAAATAAAGTTCGGTCACTGAGGATAACTGGTGTGTTTGGATTAGCCCTAAGAGGCACACCTGATCTTTCTTTGGAAGCCTCCGGCTCGCCTTGAGGTAATTGTTCTGTACGTTCTGAAATTTACTCCCCATCTTGAAAGCGGTGTAGAGCTTGTCTTTGCTTTTTTTTGTTGTTGTTGTTTTTGTTTTCCTTAACGCCTCAGACATCCTCAGCAACTGGTGACTGAATTGCTGCCTGCATGGGCTCCTTTTCGGTGAGGTACTGAAGGACTGTCGGTTCCTTATGCCGTTTGCGGGGTCAATCGATGATATCTGGAGCGTTATCTTTCGATTTCTGGTCTCGGCCGTTTGCCTGACAAGCGCTCTGTTTGTTTTTCAGTTCAAAGAAGAGATTTCCAGGCGGTTTAAAGCCAAACAGGATCAGCTGGTTCTGATCTTTGCTGGGAAGATCCTGAAGGACGGAGACACTTTGAATCAACACGGGATCAAAGATGGGCTGACGGTGCACTTGGTCATTAAGACTCCACAGAAGTAAGAAACTGTTCCGCTCGGGGGGGCTGAGAGTAAAGGAGCGATGGGATTACGCTGTGGTGGAGCGGCTCAGCTTCGCCGGGGACTGAAGCAGAGCACTTGTGGGCGAGTCCGGCAGCGGTGACGGAGCGGGACAACTCTTGGAGGCTGTCTTTTCGCCCCACTTTGCCGTTTAACTGCGGGGTTTATCGCTTGGCCTGTCTTTTCCCCGGGTTATGCAGCTGTGTAAGCTTGTGGCAGGTACCTGAGGGGGCAGGCTGCTCTTCGGCACAATTAGCAGACGTGGCTTTGCGTAGTTTGAGCCTCTCTAACTTGGTCACCTTGCGAGATCCCCTCTGAACTTGACGCTGTCCTAGTTCTTACCAAGATGACTCACTGCTAACAGAAATGACCTTCCCGGTGAGTTTGTATTAAGGCTGAAAGTAATGCCCGGGTTGCCTTTCGCTTCCTGCTCTAGCCAGCAGCTCAGCCTTTCTCGGGTGCCGTGGAGGACCCGCGGCGCACACCGAGGGCTCCCCACGGGGCAAAAGGGCTTCCTTGTGGCCCCTGTAGGCATCTCTGCGTGGGCACGTGCAGGCAGCTGGGAATTTGGGGAGGCTCAGGCCGTTTGGCTGCTTGCAGTGAGGTCACCAGCTCGGGAGCACGCTGCGGGCGCACCCCTCGGTGGCTTCCGGCCTGAGCGCAGCTCCCTCGCGTCCGCCTGCGCCCTGTCACTTGGCCTGAGCAAGAACTGCAGGGTGAGCGCGAGGTCCTGCGAGGCCGGGCCTCTCCCAGCGCTGCCCAGTGAAGCAGAAGGCACGAGAGGCTCTTGGGAGCTGTTGCTGTGCCTCAGCCACGTCTTGTTGATCTCGAAATGCCCTTCGCGACAGTTCCTTGGGCTCCCTGCTGCAGGCTGATCAGGCGCCTGGTAAACGAACTGGGCTGCAGCTTTTTGTGCAGGTCCGCTGTCCCCCGGGGGAGCTGACGGAGCTGACGGAGTCGAGATTAGTGCTTTTTTTTTTCTTTTTTTTTTTTTTCCTCTATTCTTTACAAAGCCCAGCGCGTGTATTGTCAGCTTCTGCAGGAGGTCTCGCTCTGAATCCTGCGTCTCCAGGTCGCTTGATAGGCTGATGCTGTTTACCGCTGTCCCCGCAGCAAACTGCGGTAGTTGGGAACCTTTTCAAAGGGTGAATGAGAGAGCCGTCCTGGGCTGCTCGTTTTGTTCTCTAATAGTCACAGATAAGTGCTTACCGAAGTCATTACAGCCTCTTCCTGTGCTGAGAGAAACCAAGTGACCTTTCTGCAGCTTCCTTCTTCCTTTTTTGTTAAGCTTCCTACTTGCTTTGTTCCCCACATGCTCTGCCTCCCTATCAGCGGCCGTTGGTTTTCAGCACCGGTCGGATGGGGCTGGAAAACACAGCGAGGCCTTCAGGTTCAGGTTCTGAAAGTCCTAGAAGGCGTGTGGAGAGGGAGAGGGGCTTAGAGAAGGGAATCCTTCTGGATTTGGGACAGGAGAGAAAAAAGGGTGGGAAAAACAAAAAAACCAAGAGATTTATGTCACTAACGCGTAACGAACAGCAGTGGCGTTTCTTTTTTGAGGTGAGTAAAGTGAATTTTGCCATCTGATTTCATCTGAAAGCTCTTCAGCGCTAGTCCAGGACTCTCGCTGCCATGACTGCAGATGCTTCAGAGAATCTTTGCAATGTTCCTTTTTTTAAAGGCCTATAAAAATCCCAAGGAAGACCTGTGAGTACGAGGTACTGGTTTGGGTCGGTTTAGTCAGTAAAGCTGGCGTCCTGTATCTGCTGCGCTGTGGCTTGTGATCCCGTGTGTGTTAAAAGAAGCCACGGTAAACTTGTGGTGGAAGGAGAAGTCTCACGTATAAGGTAAAACCAAGAGCGGAGGTGTGAATTCGTAGCCCTGCTGGCCAGAAGTGTTGTTTAGGGTGGATGCTCGCTGCTTCATGCCTCGTTTCTCCATCTGTAGGGTAAGGCAGACACTTACTTTGTCCCCAGGAGCACCAACAGAAATATTCAGTGCATGAGAGGAGTTGCAGCAAAGCCAACTCTTGTTTACCCCGTCCACTAGCCCTGCTGTAACCTCCTGTGGTTTCTGTGGGAGCAGCAGGAGGATTTTCCTGTTTGGAGCAAACTCATTGCTCAAGGATATGGCTGAGGTAAATAGTTCAGCGTGATTCAGGCGAGAGCTAGATGCAGCTCGGAGTAAGACCAGTTGAGCCGCTTCGTGTGGGCCAGGATGAAATGTCAGAGGCTGTTATGCATCGGGGTGGGAGGCAGATTCCAACAGATGGAAGGCATCTGGGAGCCACAGCTGTGCAGCCCTGCAGCCGGGAATGAAAGCAGCCGGGGCTGGCTGCTGCTGGGCCAGCGGGCTTGAAGGGAGGCTGCCTCGGTCCGGGGTGCACGGTCCCGCGTCCCACGCGGAGGATTCTGCTCCAACCTCCCCAGTCTCAGGAGTTTAACGCCTCGGTTTGTTTCTTTGCAGGGTCCAAGATCCAACAGCTGCTGCTTCTGCCCCCAATGCTGCTTCTGCCCCCACCGCAAGCTCCCCTTCTCCTGCTGCCCCGTCTCAGCCTTCCACATCCAGCAGCGCCGCTTCGGACGCCGGCAGCGGCAGCAGGCGGAGCAGCGGATCAGGGACTGTGGGAGGTCCTGGAGATGGAGGCCCTAACAGTGCCACGTCCATCCTTTGTAAGTGCTGGCCGGGAGAAAGCCGAACGCGAAAGAAATTCCTGGGAACGGGAAGGAGCCGGGAGCCCCTGTAATTGTCCCTGCCGCTTGCACGAGTCGCTTCCCCCAGCGTAGCTCGGTTTGCCTGCTCAGGATGACAGCAAAACCCTTTGTGAAGCATGTGCAGGGGATGTCCTCCCTCAGAGCTGGCTGCCGTAGGAATAGGATACCCCAAGATGAGTGCGGGTGCAGTTCAGCTGATGCACTTGTCCTCTTTTTGCAGCTGCCGGCAGTTTCTGACTCACGCCTCTCTCCCCGTGTGTTGTTCCCTCTCCAGCTGGCTTTGGCGGCATCACCGGGCTGGGCAACCTTGGGATGGGCTCGGCCAACTTCATGGAGCTCCAGCAGCAGATGCAGCGGCAGCTGATGTCCAACCCCGAGATGCTCTCGCAGATCATGGAGAACCCCTTGGTGCAGAACATGATGTCCAACCCGGACCTCATGAGGCAGATGATCATGGCCAATCCCCAAATGCAGCAGCTCATGGAGCGAAACCCGGAGATCAGCCACATGCTGAACAACCCGGAGCTCATGAGGCAGGTGGGTCAGCGCACCGGGGGCTGGTCCAGGCGGGTCCAAGAGCATCTTTGTGGGCCAGCTTCGGTGTCTGCTCACAGAAGGGGGCGTGTGAATGCCAGCCTGATGAATTTAGAGATCTCTTCCTTTTCCTTCCCTCTGTAAGCTCCTCACAAACAGATGGTGGTCTTGAGTTAAGTGAATAGCGATTACACAACCCACGTGCCTGCAACTCTTATCTCCCTTGCAGGGCTGTTGTGTCTATTATGTGGTGGGCAAAAAAAAGGATACTGGGGTCGTTCTAGTGTGCCACACACAAGGCTGCTGTGTTCTGTGGAATGGATGGGAGCAAAAGCAGTCACGGAGCAATGAAGCTACTGTGAATGGGTTTCGTTCTTCTCTTTTTCTGTTGGTGGATTAAGTACAGACTTGCAGAGCTGTACGGTTGATATTTTACTAGTAAAATATTACACTAGGCATAGGCTGGGATCCTAGAGGTCTCTTTTTTCTGTACTGTCCCAGAACAGAGAGGGCCCGTGCCCCGGAGAGCTAGCTGTCTGTCCGAAGGTTTGTCGGAAGGCAAGCGTGAGGGGAAAAGTGAGAGTGTGGGTGTTAAATAGTTGGCAGGGCGCTGCTGTTTCCCCAGGAAGACTTTTCAGGAGGTGTTTCCGGGCATGAGCGTAGTTGCCCTGCGCTTCCAGTTGTCTTTCCTTTCAACTGTGTTGGGCCTACGTGAAATTCCAGCGTTGCAGGACTAAATGGTGAACGATCCATGTTTATGCATCTCCTCAAAGGAGGTCTGGGTGTTCTTTGAGCAGGGGAGACCCACGAGAAGTCTGGAGATGGTGAATTACTTGGTTTTTCTGCAACAGGAAGGATCCAGTCTCTTCCACCTCAGTTTTTGAACGTGGTCCACCTGCTTTGAGTGGGAACATATGGGTGTTAAATGTTTGGATGTCCTGATACTGCTTAGAAACGAAACAAGGCCGAATTGAGGTTATGAAGGAAGAGAGCTGAGCAAGGGTGGGAGGAGCCAGGATCCCTGGGCTCTCTTTGCTTGGATAAATGATCTCTCTGCTCTCCGGCTGTGAAACGGGTTTAATTATACTCTTTCTTCTGGGAGCTGAGACTTAACTCTTTCAGGGCTTGGTTGGTAAATCAGTAGGATACCGCTGGGCTGCTCACCGGGCTCTCGATCCACTTCAGTCTTCCATGGTGCACGTGGAGCTGAACTTCCCACCTTTCTCTCCTTCTCCCAGACAATGGAGTTGGCTCGTAACCCTGCCATGATGCAGGAGATGATGCGGAACCAGGACCGTGCTTTGAGCAACCTCGAGAGCATTCCAGGAGGCTACAACGCCCTGCGCCGGATGTACACGGACATCCAGGAGCCCATGTTCAGCGCAGCCAGGGAGCAGGTACGGGCTGCACACGGGGCGCAGCGTGCCGAGCACGGGGAGCTGGTCTTTCCCTAACCCTCGTGGTGGCGGGCAGCCTCCTCAAACCACAGCTGTTCATCCCCTCCCCTTTCAATTACGAACGCAGCCGTCGGCAGAACGTCGTGCGGTGCCAGTCAGCTGCCTTTGCTGCGTGGTTTGGGTGTATCTGAGCGGGGACCTGCCCTTGCTCCTCTGGTCTCCGAGCAGGCTGGGTGCCAGCCGTTGCCGATCCGAAAGCCCCACAGCTTCGTTAGCACGGCCCTCGGCTCCCGGCAGGGCTTACTGTATTAGCTCAAGCCTGACGCCTTCGGATTGGAGCTGGCTGCGCTCCAGCTGGCTTGGAGCACGGGAGGAGCGAGCGCAGGTCTGGCTGCAGAAGGCTGCGCAGACATACTCCAGTCTAGCATTACCTACTGGTATGTCCGGGTGCTGATTTTACATGGATGTTTGGAAGGCCTGTGTTTGGGAGCCAAATCTAGGGCTGTGGCCGTTTCTCGAGCCTGGAGTTTTTCTGAAAGTGGCGTGTTGTGGATTACAAAGTTCTCAGGAGGCAAATTATGGCATGTGTTTAGCAAATCCTGGACCCAGATGAATATGATGGGCTGTTCTCTAGCCACGCAGTGGTGGGGTTAGTCCAACATTCCCTGTTAGGGCTGACTGATTAAGGCTATTTCTTCGTTCTCCCCTTCTTCCCTAGTTTGGCAACAATCCTTTCTCTTCCTTGACGGGGAACTCTGATAGCTCAAGCTCTCAGCCTTTGCGGACGGAGAACAGAGAGCCGTTACCGAACCCCTGGAGCCCCACGCCCCCTGCTTCCCAGAGCCAGGCGCCCAGCAGCGAAGGCAGCACTGGCCCAGCAACCACCCAAAGCACACCGACTGTATCCAACCCCTTCGGGCTGAATGCTGCTAGCATTGGGGCTGGTACGTAAGCGAGAGAGGGACCAGAAAGAGGGTGGCAAGCAGCTGTGGCTGTTTACAGCCATATTCCCTGTTGCCTAGTGGATAGGCGGTGTTGTACTTCAGGCACTGCAGCAGTGCTCAGGCTTGTAATGGGTTTTCCTTTGTCTTCTCCTTCGTTTACCCTTACAGGCATGTTTAACAGCCCAGAGATGCAAGGCCTCCTGCAGCAGATTTCCGAAAACCCTCAGCTGATGCAGAACATGATCTCTGCCCCTTATATGCGGAGCATGATGCAAACTCTTGCCCAGAACCCGGACTTTGCAGCACAGGTAAAAGCGTTGCGATTGTATCTGCTATTATCAGGCAGGCCTTGGGCATGACGCACATGAGACCAGTCTGCTTCTGTAGCTGGAGAGGTTTTTCTTGCTGAGAGCTGAGCGAATGTGTACAACTCTGTTTTATTTCTCAGTAGCTTGAAGGTAGTCACAGTAAGTAGCGAACTCTTGTGTCTTTGGTGAGCCCCTAACAAAAGAAAGTGGCTTTCAGAGGCACATGGCATTGGCCCTTCTCTTTGCCCTTGGATCCTGCGTTCAACACTGCTGCCAGGAATTGAGCTGTCTTATTTCAGTTCCCACGAGCAGGGGAACGTGCTGAAAGCCCAGGGAGGAAGTCAGGGGCACGACTGACTTGTTCTTCGTGGCTTAGTTAGCGTAGGGTCTAACAGCCAACGGCAGCAAGCCTCTGACCCTACCTACGTGTGCTGTCTCTTGCTAGATCATGGTAAATGTCCCCCTCTTTGCTGGGAATCCACAGCTTCAAGAACAGCTCCGCCTTCAGCTCCCTGTCTTCCTGCAGCAGGTAAAGGCCCCTGTCTGGCCCTGTGCTGCTCTCAGCCCCCGGGCTCCAGAGCTTTTCGATCCTCTGTAGGCAAGGGAGCATCTCGGCTGTGTCGTCAAGTGGAGTAGGAAGCATGTGGGCTTGGGTGGTTTGGGCTGTGGAAGAAAGGGGGTTGCGCAAAGGAGAGGGAAAGTGAGAGCGTGTTTGGACGAGGCCACCTAAATTAGGTGATCTAAGCTACCTAAAGGTGGACTTGAAATTGGACTAGTCACGATGCATGAAACCCCTTTGTGGACAGTCTCTCGCAGTAATGAGCTTACAAAACTGAAAACGGCTAATTGTGCTAGAGCAGCTGGTTCACTCAGGTAAATCGAATAGAATCGCTTTAATTCCGAAGGCGTGTGTTCCCCTTTCTTAATCCGATTCACCTAGCCTATTTAGGAAATTTGATCTAAACTCTTTCGGTGTCTCTGTGTAGACGAGCCCTGCAGTCTAGAGACTCGAAGGAGAAACCAGACTCGCAGGTTCGCTCTGGCTGCAGGGCTCGAGGCGCAGCTCTGTGCTGAGGCCGCTTCAGATTTAAAGCTGGTGGCTCGCTGGCTGCAGAAGCTCTCGCTGTTTGGTACCCGCTGAGTGGTTTTTTTTTCTTTTTTTTCTTTCCCCTTTGTTCCCAGATGCAGAACCCAGACTCCCTCTCCATTCTCACCAACCCCCGCGCCATGCAGGCGCTCCTCCAGATCCAGCAGGGACTCCAGACGCTGCAAACGGAGGCCCCAGGACTAGTGCCAAGGTAACGAGTGCTGGAGAGTGGGTTTCTGCAGGCAGAGCTGACGTGCTTGATACCAGCAGGCAGACTAGTGGTCGATTCATCAAGGAGAGTCATGGGGACCTGTGTGTGCGCGCCTGCAGGCCTCAGTGAGCTCCAGCTAATTAGCACTTCCTGCTTGTTTGCACTTGGTGCGGGGAAGTCCTTGACCCTTTCTTTTTGGAGAAAAGATCCGGGCGAGCTGCTTGGTCCCTCCCCTGTCTTTTGGTAGCGGTTGGACGCGAGAATTTTATCTCTGAGGAGAAATGAGCTGCGCAGCCAAGGAGGTTGGGTGGGGAAGTGAGGTCAAACTGGTCTGCCGGCAGCCCTCGGGCCCTCTGCTCTCTGGCAGCGCGGGTCGCCTTCAGCCTTTGCAGTTCCTTTCAGGCTGCACCTCTGTTGGGATTGCCTACTCCCCGTGGCGTGCATGACCGGGGTACAAATGAGGCCAATTAGGTCGACGGAGCCGTCCCGAAGCACGGGTTGGGGCAGGGGCTTCCCCGTGCTGCCTAACTCCCACGAGACGGGCAGGGGACGCCCAGAAGCGCCAGCTTGCCTCTGAGCACACCCTGCCTTTTTCTGCAGCCTCGGCTCCTTTGGCATGCCTCGAATGCCCCCGTCCTCCACAGGAGGAAGCACAATCCCGGAGAACCCCGTTCCCTCTGCTTCGACGCCGGCCAGTGCCTCTCCAGCTGGGGGTGGTAACCCCCAACAGCAGCTCATGCAGCAGATGATCCAGCTGCTGGCCGGAGGAAGCTCTCAAGTATGTAACGCCCAGCTCCACGCTGCTGGGCTTCTGGGGGACGTCTGCAGGGCGAGCTAGAGCTTGTCCCGATCCCACCCCGCTCCGGGGACGCAGGTCCGCAGCGGGTTTCTCTTGGGCGCGGTGCTTTCTGCTAAATTTGCAGGATTTGGTGTCCCAGAGCGGTTAGTTCTTTGGGGTAATGCTTTGAAACTAAGAGCGCCGTAGGTACAGAACTGGGAACCAACTGGGTGCGGCGTGAGGGCTCCGCCAGAGCCCGGGGCAGGTTGGGGGAGGCGGGTAACGTCGCCAAACGAGCCTGGAGAGTTTCAGTGCTCGGCACAGGGTCCCTGCGCGGCCGTTACTGTCCACGTTGGATGTCGTCTCTGCTCTCTGCCGCTAAGGTCTTTTGTCCTCTTCCTCTGCAGGCGCAGAGTCCTGAAGTGCGATTCCAACAGCAGCTGGAGCAGCTGAATGCCATGGGCTTCATTAATCGTGAGGCCAACCTCCAGGCGCTTATTGCCACTGGTGGAGACATCAATGCAGCTATTGAGAGACTGCTGGGCTCCCAGCCTTCCTAAACTCTTGTCATGCTGCCCCACAGATGTCAGCACATGCATCCATACACATGCGCAGGGGGATCTTTCAGGAAAGCCCACCATCATTTTCATATCTGACAGCTGTCCATGTATTTAAAACAAAAAGATACAGCTTAACCCCTGACCTTCCTACTAAGTTAAGATTTCATGTTGAAATGCTCTTTAACTGGCTTGTATGTGGATTCCAGTTCTCATCGTGGCCACAAAGACTTCAGATGTGTATTTTTTCCTAAATATGCCCTCTGTCTCAGACACTCTTCTCTCTTTCTCTAGATGGTAGAGGCGATACTTCTAGTTATTTACCTGAATGATTGTGTTTTGAGTAGCTTGATTTTAACTGTACATGATTCTCTCCCTTAGCCTTCCTTTCAGGCAAATATTTAAAACTTGAGCCAAGTTTGGTTTCTGGTTATTTCTCCCAGCATCTTATTGGGAATGGATCAAAAGAAAAATTGAAGTGGCTTGGAAACTTCTGATGTCATTTGTTTTAATACTTCATTGGATGAACCGAGCTTGTGTCCCTCGCACACAGGTGTCGCAAATCTCCTGGTAAAGGGTTGATGTGCATGGAAACTACATCTGCACTGTGGTTCCTTACGCTGTCGGGATAGTGTAAAGTAGCCTGGATGCCTTCAGGGATCAGGCTTGCTGTTGAACTCGAGTTGAAGCGGCGTGCAGAAGGTGTTTGAAAGGTGGGTTTCTGCCCAAACGATACAGTTCTTGTGCAGCAGTGTCAGGGGTTTGTTGGCTCAGCAGGTTCATTTCTGAAAGCGTAAAAGCAAGAAGAGGTTGAAAAACAAGGCAAAGATCTCTTCTTTCCACTGGAAAATGTTGACGTTCATGTTCTTCCCAGTTTAGACCACCCTCCCCCCCCCCCATTTTGGTGTGTTTGAATGTTACGACTCTCCAAGAAACTCTCCCCAAGGACCAGCAGGGTGATATTTTCCCAAGAGCCTCCATGGCTGTGTAATTTGCATACCATTTTTATCAAAGAAAAAAATAAATGCGCACAACCATCCGTCTCCCTGCGCTCCATGTATCTTCCTTGATTGCCACACCGAAGCTGATTGAGTTCCCCTAATTATTTGTGATTAATCTGTCTCATCCCCCTCGCAGGTAGGGCGGGGTGTCGGGCAGCCTCCCCACCTCGCCGGGCTTCCTCCGCTCCTGCGGCAGGAAACCTTCTGGCCGCTTCAGTGCTTAAGAAATGCTGCTGAAAGCTTGCCCCAAACCTGGCTGTAAACGTGCCCGTTCACATGCTGCCTTTTCATTAGGGGCTTTTGCGTTTAGGACGATCGGGATGTCCCGATGCAAAGCGTATCAGAACGGCGGGTTCTTCGCTGACCCCACAAATGATGGCAGTGCTGATGCCCTGGGGAACCCGGGCAGCTCTGCGCCCCGTGGATTTTACCCCTGCTTTTCAGTAGCAAGGAGGGCACTCGCTGTTAGCTCGGCACGAGTGTTCTGCGTTTCTTTGATGTTATTTTTTTTTTTTTGGTAGGGGAAGGTTGGGCAGTGAGAGGGAAGGGGAGAAATCCCAGCGCTGCTTCCTGGAGCCCTGTAAGACCCGCCGCGCCCGGCTTGCTTCTGGGTTGGAGTGGGATCGATCAGCACGGTGGTGTTGGGGTGCAGGTGGGGCAGCCAGAGGAGATGTGGGAGTGCAGGAGGCCTGGGATTGCTCCCGCCTTTGTGTGATGTGCATCACAACGAAGCTGGTTTTTGTTTTTTGTTTTTTGTTTTTTTTTTTAGACAGGGATTCAGAACGCCTAGGTTTAATCTCTTCTCTTGGGGGCTATGCCTGTGTATGTGGATTCTTTTCTGCAGCCTCTCCTCAAATGTAAAAAACCAAAACCCCACAAACACTTGCAACAAGCGCGTACGGACGGGCGCCGAAGTTCTCGATGCACTGGTGGAGGCAGAGCTCTTTCCTCAAGCTGCTGTTCAGCCCCTTTGCAGCTGAAAGTGGCTTTCCGAAAAGGCCTGCGTGATCCCAAGTGGTTTCTTAGGTTTGTTGGACGCCCTGTGCCTGCGCTTAGGATGGGGTAAGCAGGTAAGTGCAAGGGAGAGGAGATGGCAGCTGGCGGCGGCGTCACTTCAAGATCATTCCTCACCTGCTGCCAGCCACGGTGCCAAAACCAGGATAAGGGGGCAGCCCGCTATCTCGGGGGGCAGCCTCTTCCCGCCTGATGCTCACCCACCGGCTCGCCAGTTCCCCCTGGGGAATTTGGCAAAGCTGCCGTCCTCCGCTCCCCTCGCTGCTCGGGGGGTTTTGCTGCCTGCGTGCGGAGCACCCCGCGGATTTGGGGCTCCGATTCCGTATCTGGAGCCACGTGGAGGGGCTTGGCGCTGGTGGGACCCCGGGGGGGGGGCTTTGGCTGCAGCCACTTGGCCCTGGGGACCCCCCCCCAGTGGGGCTGGGACCTGCTCAGCTCGCCAGCAGCCCCGCACAGCCTCACCTTGGGTCAGCCCAGGCTTGGGAGGAGAAGGCGGCTTTGAACGCTGGTGGAGAGGGAGGTTTTTAGTGAAACCTTAATCCCCTCCGGAGAGCTCTCCCTAATCCTCAGAAACGAGCTGCTCAAAAGCCCCCTTTTAGAGGAACAATTGTGCTTGCTCGCTGTTGTCTCTCTCCTTCCCCAAGGAATTGCCCCACGGTGTTTCTCGCTGACTGTTTCCTCTCATTTTTCTCTGATAAATATAAGTAATTCCTTTAAAATGTAATAGACGGAGCAATTTCCTTAGCAGGTAGTGGCAAATCTGGCTGATTGACTGGGGGACGTTTCTGCTGCAAAGGACTTAATTTCGCTTTGTTCCTCCCCTCTCCCTGGAGGGGAAAGGCAGCATTTTCCCCCAGTAACTGGAGGTAACACTTTCAACTTTGAAGTCAAACCTCTTAAATGTGGAGGAGGGAGATATTGCAGGAAATGAACAACTAAATTCCCTTCAAGAAGTCTTTATTTTATTTTTTTTTTAATTTTTTATTACTAAACCTCCCTGGCTATCCCCTGTGCTGCGTCCAGCGTCTGTGGCCCTGATTACGAGGGTGCGAGGTCAAGGCGACTGCTCGAGTTAATAACTTCTGAGCGTGCTGCAAGAGGGGGCAACGGGGAAATCTCCCAGGGTCGGGAGGTCAGAGCGGGGATAGCTTATGGGGAAAAAAACATCTAAAAGTGCTGCAACATCTTCGTTGCTCAGCCCTGGGAGCAGTAAGGGAGGGATGGAGAGAGGGGGCTGAATTGTGCTTCTCTGCCTCCCCGCTCGGTTCTGTAGCTGCAGGGCAGAAAACCGGCACCTGGCGCAGCCGGCAGGATGCGGCCATGTCGTGCTCAGGCCCATCCTCGCCGCGCTCTGACTCGGTTTATTTTCAATTTTCTCCAGCATGACGCTGTCCTGCTTCGCCTGGCTGCAGTGTGCCAGGCTTCTGGGGTGCGTTTCGGGCCAGGCCTGGCCGGAGCATTTGTGCTCCCACCCGTGTCTGCGCGAGGGGCCCTGCCCCAAAAAGTCCCCGTGCACCTCTGACACGTGCCAGCAGCTCCGGGACAGTGCAGGGGATGCCACAAAGGTTGTGCCCAAGGGGTTGAGTCCCAGCTCAACCCCAATTCCCCCTGGGGGAGCCAAGATTGCCACGGTGCTGCTCCGGCCCTGTCTTTGGGGGAAGAGGGGGGACATCTCCATGCTCCTTTTGCTGCTTTGGGGAAGGAGTCTCTTCTGGCGTGGTTTCGTGGTGCTGGGTCCTGCCTTGCTCGTGTTTTCCTCGGGGGGATGCCCCTCTCCTCGCTGCCTCAGTTTCCCTGCCCTGCCAGCAGCGGAGCGGCCTCACGGTGTCCCCCCTCTTCCACGAAGGTTATTCCTGCTGTTTTCATCCTACCGCCCACAGCAGACGGAGCAAAAAATGAAGCAGTTGACGTCCCTGTGGTGGGGCCGGGGGCTGTGAACGGGGCGGGGGGGGACCCCGGGACGAGCCTGGCCTGGCTGTGGGGACACAGTGACAGCTCGGGGTGGCGATGGGACGGGGAGGGACAAGGACATGGTGTGGCTCACCCATGGATGCTGGCACCGTGCCCCAGCACCTATGGGACCCACGGAGACCCCCAGAAGCCATGAGGGGAGCCCTGAGCACCCACAGAGACCCATGGGGACCCTTGGGAGCCCAGGAGTTGTGGGGACCCCCAGCAGCCTTGGGGGGGGGGGGACCCCCAGGGACCCTCAGCAGCTGGGGGGACCCCAAGCACCCACAGGGACCCCCAGCAGCCTTGGCGGGGGGGGGACCATTGGGACCTGTGGGGACCCCCAGCACCCACAGGGACCCCTGGAAGCCTTGGGGACCCTCAGGAACCCCGTGGGCTCCCAGCAGCTGTGAGGACCCCCAGGACCCCCAGAAGCCTTGGGGACCCTTGGGACCCCCGTGGCCCCCCAGCAGCTGTGGGGACCCCGAGGACCCCCTGGACCCCCAGCAGCTGTGGGAGACCCCCAGGACCCGGGGGGACCCCCAGAAGCCTTGGGGACCCTTGGGGACCCCCGGTTGCGGGGTCCTGCCTTGCACAGGGGGGAACTTGGGGGGGGGGGGGGGGTGGGTGTCTTTGTACCCCCCCGCCCCCACCGCGCACGCGCGGGGCCCGCCCCGGGGGCGGTGCCTCCCCCGCCCCGGCCGTGCCGTTCCGTTCCGTGCCGTGCCCGCCGCCATGAGCGCCCCGGAGCCGGGGGGCCGGGGGCTGAGCTTCGCCGAGGGCCTCCTGCGGCGGCACGGCTGGAGGCAGGGTGCGGCCCGGGGCTGCTGGGGGTCCCCCCGGGAGTCCCCCCGGGTACTGGGGATCCGCGGGGATGTTGAGGGTCCCCGGGGGTGTTCGGGGTCCCCACGGGTCCTGGGGGTCCCCGCATGGCTGCTGGGGGTCCCCGTCGGTGCTGGGGGGCCACGGGGGGTCCTGAGGGTCCCCACAGCTCCCAGGGGTCCCTGTAGGACCCGGGGGGACTCGCGGCTGCTGGGGGTCCACAGGGGTCCCAAGGGGCCTCACAGCTGCTGGGGGTCCTGAGGGTCCCCACGGCTCCCAGGGGTCCCCACAGGTTCTGCGGGTCCCCACGGCTACCGGGGGTCCCCTGTGGCTCCCGAGAATCCCCACAGCTCTCAGGGGTCCCCACAGCTTCTGGGGGTCCCCGTGGCTGCGCAGGGCTCCCAGGGGTCCCCCACGGCTGCTGGGGGGTCCCCACGGGTCTCAGGGGTCCCCGTGGCTCCTGGAGGTCCCCGTGGGTGCTGGGGCACAGCGCTGCCCTCCACGGGCAAGCCACGCCGTGTCCTCATCCTTCGTGTGGCAGCAGGGCTGGAGGCGCGGTGCAGCCAGGCCTGGGGCTCCCTCGGGGCTCCTTTCGGGTCCTTTCCCTTGAGAACCCCCCCCCGGGGCATCCCCCCCCTCGGGCCGCAGCCCCACGGAGCCCCCGGTTGTGTGGAGCCCCCGTGAGCGCCGCTCCCTCCGTCCGCAGGCAAGGGGCTGGGCAAGCGGGAGGACGGCATCAGCCAGGCCCTCAGGGTGAGGGTGAAGTGCGACAGCGCGGGGGTGAGTAGGGTGACGGGAGGGGGCCGGCCCCGGTTGTGGCCCCAAAACACACCCCGGGGGTGTGCTGGGGGTCCTGGTGGCTGTCCCCTCTTTGGAGGGTCCCCCTGTCTGTCCCCTTTTCACCCCGCAGGTGGGTCACAATGCGGCCGAGCAGTTCTCCTTCCACTGGTGGGATCACGTCTTCAACGAGTCCGCGGCCAACATCGCTGTGGAGGACGGGCAGGTAGGGGGCGGCGGGGAATTTCACCGGGAAGAGGGATTTGGGGTCGCCTTCGGGGTTTTTTGCAGCCCCTGAGGTGCGCAGTGCCCGGCGCAGCACGGTCCCCAGTGCTGCTGCGGGGGGATGAAGGCAACACGCGCGGATGAAACGCGCCCGTTTGCACCTCTGCTCCCGCAGGACGGTGTCTGCGTGAGGACCCTTGGTGAGCAGCGCACTGGGATCAGCAACAAGAAGCCCCGCAAGGCCGCCGGCGCTGGCTGCAAGCTGTACGGCCGCTTCGTGAAGGTGACGCCTCGGGACGCGGCTCTGTGAAAGCTGCTGCGAGCCGCGCGCCCCCCTCTGCGCCGGGGACTTGGCAGCCTCTTGCTGCTGTGGCCCCTTTCCAGCCCCTTTTTCCACGTCCCCCTTTCCCACGGCAGGCAGCCACGCTCACGGCACGCGGGGAGGAGCCGGCAAAGCTGCCTGCAGGCTCGGAGAGCAGCGAGGAGGAGGAGGAGGAGAAATTGGACCGCTCTTCGGCCCGGAGGCAAGGAGGGAGGGACAGGGGTGGCAGGGGAGCCCTGCTGCGGCTCACGCCGGTGCTGGGGGTGACACGTCCCGTCTGTGTCCCCAGGCTGACGGACGAGGAGCTGGTGAGAGCATGCGGGGGCCGCACAGCACACAAGTGAGTGGCTGAGGGGGGAGCTGCGTTTTTGGGCTCCCCGCTCCTGGCAGGCTGGGCTCAGGGGGGCGCGTTCTGCCCCGGGGGGCGCCAGACCCCGCTGCGAGCACCCTAAACCTGGGGTTGTTGCAGGGGGGCCCGTCACGGCCTGACCATGAGCGCCAAGCTGGCGCGCCTGGAGGAGCAGGAGCGAGCCTTCCTCGCCACCTACGAGCAAAAGAGGGAGCAGCCCCAGCCCGCAGAGCTGCAGGAGAAGAAGAAGAAAAAGAAGAAAAAGAAATGGGCTGGAGATGGAGCTGAGGCTGAGGCGCCGCAGAGCTGCGAGCCAAGTGGAGAAGAGGAGGTGGAAGGAGAGGAAGAGAAGGTTGTGAAGAGAAAGAAGAAGAAAAAGAAGGACAAAGAAGAACTGGCTGAGACAGAATTACCTCTAGAAGAGGCAGAAGGGGCAGAGCAGGCTGGGCACAGCCCCAAGAAGAAGAAGAGGAAGAAGAAGCGGAGGGAGGAGGAGTGAATGCCGCCGGTACCGCCTGGCTGGGAGGGCACCAATCCTGCCTGCGGCACTGGTGGGCACCCAGAGCTGCAGCCGAGCCGTGCGTGAGCTGCATGGGGCTCCTGGGCTTGTTGGGCTGGGGCTGGATGGAATTTTGTTTCACCCACGGAGCCTTCCGCCTGCCTGGGGTGCGCTGAGATCCCCCCAAACCCTAGGGCTGGGACGTGTTTGTTACGGGTCCACCACCGACGGACACAAGAGCAGAGCCCACCGAGCATTGGTTTGTTTCCCAAGGGCATCAATAAAACTTTATTGCAGTGAAACACTCCTGAAGTGCATCGTATGACAGATCCTGGATTGTGTCTACACCTAGAAGCACTCAAATTAGGTTCTAACCCCAACCCCAGCCCTGGCAGCCTGCAGCAAACCTGGATCCTGCTGCCGGAGCTGGGTAGCGCTGAAACCCCGCGCGGTGCTGAGCCTCCTCTTGGCGCAGAGCCGCACCTTTGGCAGAATTGGGCCCTGCTTGGCCGTGCCCGTGCCCAGCGCGGCCGTTCGAGCTCCCCCAGCCCTAGGTGAGCTGCAGGACGCAGTCCGTCCCCGGGTACGGGGGCAGGTTCAGCGCGTATTTCTTCTGCAGCGCCGCGGGCACGAAACGGCCACCCAGGAAGTGGTAGCGGCCGGCGAAATGCCGCGCCGCCTTCTTGGGCGCCGTCAGCGAGATGAGCATGTCGGGCTGCAGCCCGTCCGCCTTCCCCTTCTCCACGTCCCAGCCTGCAACGAACCCCAAAGCCGGGCTGGAGCAGGGGAAACCCCGTCCGGGCACCTTCTGCCCTGGGGGTCCGGCCGCTACTCACCCGAGGGGATGTCGATGCTGGCCACGGGCACCGTGACGTGCTCGAGGGTGCTGAGGATGCTGCCGAAGGGCTCCCGCACTGCTCCCGTGAAGCTGAACCCAAAAATCGCATCCACCACCAGCCCGTAGAGCTCGTCGATGAGCGCAGCCTGCGGCGGGGGGAAAACCAGCCCCAGGGTGGGGGTACGGCCCCGAGGGGGGCCGCATGCCATTTTGGGGTGCTATTTGCTCACCTCTGCCGGGAATTCGGAGAGGAAGGGGATGTCCATCTTCTGGCACTGGGTGGTCAGACCTTCAAACAGCGGCTTGTTGGGGCGCTTGGGGTAATACACGGTGGGCTCGTAGCCCTGCGAGGACAAGGATGGAGCCGTTTGGGGGAGCAGAAACCCCAAACCTTGCGGGTCCTGGGACCCTGGGGGCAGGGGGCGAGGACCGGCCCCGCTCCCCTCGGCCGCGTGCGGGACACTCACAAACATTTTCAGGTGGCGGGCGCAGACCAAGCCGTCGCCTCCGTTGTTCCCGGGCCCGCACACGACCAGCACGGCGGGGAGGCTCTTGGTGAAGGAGCCGGGGGGGTACGCCTGGGGCGGGCGGGGGGGCAGGGTTACACCGGGCTGGGTGGGCACCCAAGGGTGCCGCTCCCCGCTTCCTCACCCACCTTGGCGATGGCGGTGGCGCAGCTCAGCCCCGCCAGCTCCATCAGCTGGTCCACGCTGAACTTGTACTCGGTGAAGAGCTCCTGGTCGATGGCCTGGGCCTCCTCCTGCCTGGGGGCGCAGCGGGCACCCGTGGGACCCCTGCGGGCACCCGTGGGACCCCAGCGCTACAGGACCAGGGCCAGCACGGGGGTGCCGCTGCGCTAACACCCCCCACCCCACTTTGGCATTGCAAAACACCCAGGGACAGGGGGCCAGCCCCCCCCTTGCACTTCCCCCCGCACCCTCTCCACCCCCCCCCCCCCGCAGCCCTTCCACCCCCCCCGCACCCACCTCTCCCCCAACCACCACCACCACCCCCCCCCCCAAAAAAAAATGACCCCTTACCCGAGGAAGCGCAACCCCCCCGTGCTGGAGCCGTGCATGGCGCAGCGGGGGCGGCTCCAGTTCCAGCCCCGGTTCGGGCAGCGCCCCCCCGCCGCCACCAACAGCCCCAGCCCCAGCCCCAGAAGCGCCCGAGGGCCCCGCATTCAACGGCCCGGCCCTGCCCGGCCCGGCTCGGCTCGGCTCGGCCCGGAGCAGCACGGAGCAAGCGCAGGGGGCGGCCCCGGAGCCGGCTCCTCCCCGGGCTCCCGGTTTGGGGTTGCTGGGGGGGGGCCGCTGGGGGGCGCTGGGGTGGGAGCGAGGAAGGGCGAGAGGGCGGCGGGACGTTCTTGCTTTATTTCGGGGGGGGGGGGGGTTTCCAGCAAAACGGTGGAGGGCCGAGGGTCCGGAGCCGTGCAGGAGGGTGCGCAGCCGAGGTCGGATCCTGCTGCGGCTGTGCCGGTGGAAGGGGCCGCTTGTGGCCCCGGGGGCTCCGTGCCGCCCTCCTGCCGTCCGCCGCCGTCACAGGAGGCTGCAGATGCGGGACAGCATCCCGCTGCCCCGGCCCGGTCCCCAAACCCTGCGAGGCACAGGGCTGGGGTGCAGGATGGGGGCCACCGGGGAGTTTTATGGGGCCGCTGGCACCCGCCGCGGACCCGCCGCCCTGCCTGCGGGGCCAGGGTTTGGGGTGGGTTCCCCGGTGCCGGACCTCAGCGCCTGGGCACCGCAAGTGGTTTTGGGGAGGGGGACGTGGGCGTTGCAAGGAGCTGCGGTGCCCAAATACCGCCCGAAAACCCCCGCCCGCGGCCCCGCACAGCACCTACCGCTCTGGGGAGCGCGGCCCCAGGGGTTTGTGCTTGCCGTGCCCCGGGAAACGCGGCGTGAGGACAGCGGCTGCGGGCACGGGGGCTCGGGTTTTGCTTCGGCACGCGCCTCCCGGCCGCGGACGGGTGCTGTTCAGGTGCCTGGGAGCAAAGCACAGAGCAAAATGGGGAGCGCTGTGGGACAAACACTGCCCGATCCCGTTGCCACCAACCCGTCCCCACGTCCCAGCCTGAATTACCCCCGCGCCCACGCTCCCTCTGCTACACATCCTCTAAAATCCAACGTGCGATGCCAGCCAGAAGCGTTTTGGCCAGCCGTTGCTGCAGTCACTACGTCCTGTCCCTGTGCAAGCTTCGGCTGAAATCCAGCACAGCCGTGGATGTTTGCCTCCATCCCGGAGCCTGCAGCAGGCCCTGGAGCGATGCCGCTCGCTGCGTTGCTTCTGCTGCTGCTGCAAGGGCTAAAAGGCAGCGATTCGGTGCAGGGAGCCGTGCCTCTCACCCACCTGTTAACGTGGGGCTGGCTGCGATGCCGCGGAGACATGCTGGGGCCATCCTCATCCTCCTCGGAGCTGGCTGGGTGCCGGCGAGGGGCCTGGGGCTCCGCTGCGGGGTCGGGGGCCGGGGCTGCTGCTCCTGTGCCACCAGGGAGGAAGGGCGAACAGGCAAGAGGCCGGCACGAGCCGTGCCGAAGCCTTGCCTCTGGCTGAAAGCCACCATGTGGCTCAGATGTCACCTGGGTCGTAGTTGGCAAGAGGATGGGGTTCGGTTCTCCCCTCGCTGCTCGGATAATTGTTCCGGGAGGTTTTTTTTTTGCTTTGCTCCTCTCCCCGCTGCTGCCTCCCCACTCCTCTGCCCAGCACCAGGCGACGTGCCCCTCTGGTTTTTTTATTGCAAATCAGGGAAAAAGTGCCGATCCCAATTTCTGGAAGTCTGACTTTCTGAAAATCTCTCTTCCCAAGACTGTGGCCAGTGTGGGAGCAAACACAGCATTTCCCTCTGCAGCACCCAGGACACGTGGGCTCCACCGCAGGCGCACACTCTGCACCCTCTTACCTGGAATCCCAGGCTGTGCTCCCAGCGCAGGCTGGCGCAGCTCATCCCCAACTTTCTCCCTGAAGGACCTGGGGTCGAGGGAAGGAAGATTTATCTCATGGGTGCTGCTGGGAACTCAGCCATGGAGGAGCGAGGGGCAGGACACCGGGCTCTGCCGGCATGGCCGGAGCTTTCCTACTCACGCCTCGCTTCCCCGGAGCCGTGTCCCACTGGCACGGGGCAGCACGGAGCAAAACTGCAGCGGGCTGAGGTCCTGCGGGGCACCGGTGGGTAGGACGGGTGGCCTGGGGGCCACACGCATGTGTCCCTGTCCACCAAACCCCAAAGCAGGGCTCGGTCAGGAGAGGCGAGCAGCTGCACATCTCGGGGAGATTGCAGAAAACGCACACCTCCGGTGCAGAGCTTTGCTGGCATCTCCACCCCTGAGCACCATCCCCGGCCCCATTTCTGCAACCCTGAGCTGGGGTCAGGCCCCATCTGGCTCCCAGCACCCCAAACAGCCCCGGGGTGCTGCTCACCGGCACCGGGGCACCCCAACGTGAGAGGTGGCGGTGGAGGCAGAGCTGGTGCTGGAGGGCACGGGTGAGCTGGCTGACGATCCGCTCGCCGGCCGCCCTGGGGGTGCCCTGCGGAGGAGAAAGCCCCCCCAGGCGAGTCTGTCCCTGCGCTGGGGCTGGCGCTCACCACGCACCGGAGGGTCTGGCCCTGGGGTTTCCCTTACCGGGCAGTGGGACAGCAGAGTCAGGGCCTCCTGGTAGTGCCCGACGGCTTTCTGGGGGTTCCCCAGGTGGAAGCAGGCGGCTCCCAGCCCCTCGCATGCTTGCCACTGCCCCTGCACGTCCCCTGCGAGGTGAAGGGGACGGCGGTGCTGTCCGGCACGGCGCAGGGGAGGGATCATCGTTGATCCCCTTCGGACCCTTGGCTGGGAGCTGCGGAGACCTCGGCAAGGCAGACGGGGATGTCGTGACCGGGATTTTTGTCCCCTTACCCGAATCCCGGAAGGCTTGCAGGGCGTGGAGGTAATTCTCTGCGGCAGCCTCGTGGTTCCCGAGCTGGCTGAAGGCGTATGCCAGGTTTCCGAAGCACTGCCCTTGGGCCCTCCGGTTCCCCACGGCACCTGCGAAGCGAGCAAGGGGGTCACGTTTCGGAGCCAGAAGAGGGGATCACGAGAGACACCGGCGCGAGCTACCGTGCAGCGCTGCTGCTCGCCGGTGCAAGCCCAGGGCCGTGCCGAAGCTGCGCAGCGCGTTGCGGGCAGCGCCCAGGTTCTGCAGCAGCGCAGCCTCCCCTCGCCGCCCCAACGTGCCCTGGCACAGGGCGAGGGCTCGCTCGAAGCTCTCGCTGGCCAGGGAGAAGACGTGGAGCTGGGAGAAGCCGAGGCCGACCTCGTTGTAGAGCTTCCCTGCAGGACGCAGAGGAGAGGCCGGGTGGGAATCGGCGCTTCCCAAGCGCCGGGAGCAAAGGGGCTGGCGTGGCGTTACCTCGCAGGGCCGGGTCGGCGATGCTGTCGCAGAGCGAGCGACACCAGGTGAGGATCCGTGCGATTTCTGCCGTCCCGAACCGCCGGCTCTGCAGCATGGAGCCGCTCGCCCTGCTCAGAGCCACCGCGGCGGCCTCGGGGCTCTCGGCCACCGCGTAGCTGTGCGCGGCCTCCAAGAAGCACCAGGCGGCTCGTGCTGGCTCCTGCATCCCCAGGTAGCAGCAGCCCATCTCCACCGCCTGGCTGCCGGCACGGCACGGCCCGGCCGCTTTGCCAAAATACTCCAGAGCCTTTGGGAAGTCCCTGAGCCCCTCGTCAGCCGCCCCGATGTTGAAATAAAGCCCCCCGAGGGGTTCACCCTCTGCGGGCTGGGACTCGAGGAGGAATTTTAGGCCCTTTCTGGGCTTCCCAGCTTCCACGTAGGCAGCCCCCAGGTTGAAGGCACAAACCCTGCGGAGCCGGGGGCTCGCGGTGCCCAGCGAGAGCAGGAACGCCTTCCTGAAGCATGCCAGGGCCCCCTGCATGTCTCGCAGCCCCAGCGCCCGGTGCCCGGCTTGCGTCAGCCCCTCGATCTCGGCCGCTCGCCCCGTGGCACCGTTCCCCCCTTCCTCAGCTTCCTCCACCACCGTGAGCTTCTCCTTCCCTTTCTTCCGACTCTTCCTCCTCCTGGACACGGGGTCCACGGGGGCTGCGGGGTCCGTGGGGACTGTGGGGTCTGTGGGGGCTGTGGGGTCTGTGGGGACCGCGGGGTCTGTGGGGGCTGCAGGGTTCGTGGGGGCTGCGGGGTTCGTGGGGTCTGTGGGGTCCGTGGGGGCTGCGGGGTCTGTGGGGACTGCGGGGTCTGTGGGGGCTGCAGGGTTCATGGGGGCTGCGGGGTTCGTGGGGTCTGTGGGGGCTGTGGGGTCCGCGGGGGCTGCGGGGTCTGTGGGGACCATGGGGTCTGAGGGGGCTGCAGGGTTCATGGGGGCTGCGGGGTTCGTGGGGTCTGTGGGGTCTGTGGGGTCCATGGGGGCTGTGGGCTGTGCGCTCAGTTCTGCAGCCATGGGCAGTGACACACCTGCAAGAAAGAAGCACCGAGCAGCCTGGCACAGCACAGCCAGAGTCCTGGCACTCCTCAAAACAAGCAGATTTTATTATTATTATTATTATTATTATTATTACTATTACTATTACTATTACTATTATTACTATTATCATTATTATCATTATTATCATTATTATCATTATTATCATTATAATCACTATCACTATTATTGTCACCACTACTCTTGTTGTTTTTATTACCACCACCCTCCTCCTCATCACCATTATTATTACCATTATTATTCTTATTATCACTCATTATTATTATCACTAAGGTTTGTAGCCCGTTTGCTGCAAAAACAGGAGGAAAAACCTTCCCACGGAGGACCCCAGCCCAGCTTCTCTGCTCATCGCGTGCCCGGGCAGAGGGGAGGCGTGGCGGGGAAGGCTTTTATTTGGGGTTTTCTTTTAGGGCCGCGCGCCGCCCGGCTGCACTTACTGTTGTCCTTTTAGGTTCTGAGCGGGCAGGGAGCAAAGCACGGCTCCCTGGGTGGAGGATGAGGCTTTCTGAAGTGTCCCCGAGTGCCACCTGGCCTCACAGCCTGCTGGTGACGGCCACCGGTGGCTCTTGGGTGCCCGGGGAGCGGCAGGAACGCGGGGCCGGGGCCAGGGCTCCGCGGGGAGGGCTCGCTGCCGCAATGGCCCCGCGGGCTCCGGTTTCAGCTCCGCCACCATGGGGCCGTGCAGTGCCATGGTAACGGGGGCCTGCGGGCGCGTGGCGGCTGTGGCGGGTGGCACAAGTGGCCGCTTGCGGCGGGTGACACAACCAGCTGCTTGCGGTGGGTGGCACAACCGGCCACCTGTGATGGGTGACACAAGTGGCCATAACGGGTGGCACAGCCGGCTGCTTGTGACGGGTGACACAAGTGGCCGTCTGTGGTGGGTGGCACAACTGGACGCTTGTGGTGGGTGACACAATCGTCTGCTTGTGACTGGGGGCACAACCGGCCGGCCGCCTGGTGGCACAACCGGCCACCCGTGACAGGTGACACAACCGGCCACTTGTGACGGGTGGCACAACCAGACCCTTGTGACGGGTGGCACAACCGGCCACCCCCGACAGGTGACACAACTGGCGACTTGTGACGGGTGGCACAACCGGACACCTGTGACGGGTGGCACAGCCATCTATTTGTGACAGGGGGCACAACTGGACACCTACAAAAGATGGCATAACCATCCACTTGTGACGGGCGACACAACCAGCCACCCGTGACGGGTGACAATAGCGGCCACTCGTGACGGGTGACACCAGCGGCCACTCGGGGTGGGTGGCACAGCAGGCCTCAGCCCCGCGCCGAGAACTACAAGTCCCGACAGCCCCCGCGCGGCCCCACGTGACCGCCTTGCGGCGGGAGATTCGAATCGCGGGCGGGGCCGCGGCTGCACCATGGAGGGAGCGGGACCGGAGTCGCTCCGGAGTGAGCGGGGAGGGGGGCAACGGACTGGGGGGGGGGGGACAGGGGGCGAGGAGGGGGCGGCAGGGCCGGGGGTGGGGGTTTGGGGTCGGGGGGCGGTTGTTTGTGTCTGGGAGGGGGGTGATTTGGAGCCGGAGGGGTTGATTTTGGGACTGGGGGGGGGGGGGGTTATTTAGGGGCGGGGTGTGTGATTTTGGGGCTAGGGGGTCGATTTTTGGGGGCCGGAGGGGGCGTTTTTGGGGATGCGGGTGTTTTGGGGGCCGGGGGTGTGTGGTTTTTTTTGGGGACCGGGGTGTGCGTGTTTTTGGGACGAGAGGATGCGTTTTTGGGACTGGGGGGGTGTTTTTGGGGCTGTGTGCGTGGGTTTTTGGGACCGGGGGGGGTGGTTTTGGCACCAAGGGGGGTGTTTTTGGGGCTCTGTGTGTATTTGACGTTTGGGGCTGGGGGGGTTGTGTTTTTGGGGCCGGGGCGTGCTGCTGTTGCCCCCAGCACTTTTGGGGTCCCCTGGCTATTTCCAGCCCCCCCAAAAAAACCTCCCCCAGCTGTGGGACCCCCCCCCCCCCCCAGCTCTCATTTGGGAAAGGGGGGAGCTGGAAGCCTCCTTCCCGACCACAAAAAGTGCCGAAAGCCCGGCTTTCCTTTGGCGACCCTCCTCCGAGGGGGGGGTTAAGGGCACCCCAAAACCCCCCCGAGCGTGGGGGGGTGACGGGGGTCCCTGTGCCCCCCCAGATGAGCGCCTCACGGCGGACGAGATGGACGAGCGGCGGCGGCAGAACGTGGCCTACCAGTACCTGTGCCGCCTGGAGGAAGCCAAGCGGTGAGGCCGGAGCCCCCCCCCCTGCTTCAAAATAGACCCCAAATATTTTTTTGGGGGGGGGGGAGATGGGAAGAAGCCCCATGGGGTGGGCATCCCCCTTCCCCTGTTACGGGGCAGCTGAGCCCCTTGCGAAGCGGCCCCATAAGCATGGAGGGAGGGGGACGCGTCCCCTTTGGGCGCACCCTTCCCGTTTGGGGTGGCGTTTTGGGGTCCGTGACCGCCCCCCCCTTTCTCCTCCCCCCCCCAGCTGGATGGAGGCCTGCCTGGGCGAGGAGCTGCCCCCCCCCACGGAGCTGGAGGAGAGCCTACGCAACGGGGTCCTGCTGGCCAAGCTGGGCCACTGCTTCGCCCCCGACGTGGTCCCTGCCAAGAAGATTTATGACCGCGAGCAGACGCGGTACAAGGCAAGTCCGCGGCACGGGGGGGGGGGGGGGACACCACGTTCCTCAGGGCCTCCCCCCCCCCCCAAAAAAAAAAACACACAGGTTTTGAGGCATCTGGGCAATGTCTGCACGCAGAAAAGGGCTTCTCACGCGGCATTAAAAAAAAAAAAAATCAGCAAAAAGCAAATCTGTTGCTCCGGCAGCTGATGGGGGTGGGTTTTCTCCTGGCTTTGGTGGCTGCGGGGCCTCCCTGGGGGGGGGAGTGTGAAGCCCCCAGCTGATGGGGCTCCGAAAACTGGGGGAAGGGGCTGATCGCAGCAGCCTTGGGGTGTTTTGGCGAAGCGGGGGCTCCGAACTGCCTCGTCCCGCGGGGAGATTTTGCCTTTTTTTGTGCCTAACTTTGGGAGTTTGGGGGAGACTGAGGGGGGGAACCCAGGAGCTTCAGCCCGGCCTGATTTCACACCCCCCAGGCGAGCGGCCTCCACTTTCGGCACACGGACAACATCAACCACTGGCGCGACGCCATGAGCCGCGTGGGCCTGCCCTCGGTAAGGCGTCCCCCGGGGCCGGGGGGGCGCGCTGCCCCCCTGCGAAAACCCCCGCCGGTGGTGGTGGTGAAGGGGGGGAGGGGCTGCGTGGCATCGGGGGGGAAATGCCGGTGCCCCGGCGGGGGGGGCTTCGTCTCTCTCCCTCCCACCTTCGGCACCGTTTTCTCCGGGGGTTGGCTCGCTGCCGGTGCCGTTGGCTGCTTTTTGGAGGGGCGCGGTGGCGTTTGGTGGCACTCACGGCCACCTTGCCGTGCTGGCAGCTCTTCCACCCGGAGACCACCGACATCTACGACAAGAAGAACATGCCGCGGGTGGTCTACTGCATCCACGCGCTCAGGTGGGTCCGAAACCGCCGCGTTTGTTCCTGAAACCTCCCTGGGGTCACCCGGGGAGGTGGCTGCGGGCGTCGTTTTGGCACCGGGGCTGCCGCGCTCCCCTCTTCCCGTCCTGGTACCCGAAGGACCTGGAGCTGGGAGGGAGAGGCGAGACCGAGCGGTCACGGCGTGCGTCCGCTTCGTCTTCCAGCTTGTACCTCTTCAAGCTGGGGCTGGCTCCGCAGATCCAGGACTTGTACGGGAAGGTGGACTTCACAGGTATGGGCCTGCTGCTCTCAGGTCCCTCTGGGGGAAGGGAGGAGGGAATAAAGAGCTGTCGGGAGCTTTCCCAAAGCTTTCCCAAAGCTGCTCGGTGCCGCTGGGGGTTTGCTGCGCCCCTCGGGCTCGCCGGAGGAGCTCTGCTGCGGTGCGGGGCAGGGCGGTGACCCCTCTGCTCCACTCCAGAGGAGGAGATCAACAACATGCAGCGGGAGCTGGACAAGTACGGCCTGCAGCTGCCTGCCTTCAGCAAGATCGGGGGCATCTTGGCCGACGAGCTCTCGGTGGACGAAGCGGCAGGTGAGGGGATCCCGGGGGAGCGGTGCCGCGCGTCAGCCTGCTGCCATCTCCGCCAGCAGCCAGCCCAGCTGGTGCAAAAAGCCCCGGCGCTGTAAGAGACGCCACGGCCTCACGCTTCTCCATCCCACCCCGTCCCCAGTCCACGCCGCCGTGCTGGCCATCAACGAGGCGGTGGAGCAGGGGGTGGCGGCGCAGACGATGGAGGCGCTCCTCAACCCCAGCGCGATGCTGCTCGACCTGCGCCCGGTGCTGGCGGGCGCCTACCAGGAGGTGCTGCACCGGGCCAAGAGGGAGAAGGGCAGCAACGCCAGGAACAGGGTGAGGACGGCACCGAAGGCCTGCGAGGGGGGCAGGAGCCACCTGGTTGGAATTTGGGGGTAAAAAGCGACGGGGAAGGGTTTCTCTTTTGGGGCTGGTTGAGGGGATTGGGTTGGGAAATGAGCCCAGAGCTCGGCAGGGTGGAAAGCTCAGGGGGGGTGCCTCGTCTGCAGCACCTGCAGGCGATTCCGGAGGGCGAGGACATCTACGACCGCTGCCTGACGCAGGCTGAGATACAGGGGAACATCAACAAGGCGAACGGTGAGCATGGCGTTCCTGCTGGGGGTCCCCAGGGTGCTGTCCCGGTGCTCCAGGAGAGCCTGGCCGGGGTGCTGGGCGCGCAGACAGGAGCTGGGTGCTCAGAGCTGGCAGGGAGCGGGGCTGGGTGCACGTTTCCGAGGAGAAATCAGTGGGGTTTGGTGAGGCTGGTGGTCTCAGCCGCAGCTTGCTTCGATCCTGGAGGTGTGACCCGGCCTCTCTCCTAGTGCAAGGAGCTCTGGAGGACGTGGACGATGCCCTGGAGAGACAGGACGCGCTGGCGCTGTACCGTGCGCTGCAGGACCCCGTCCTGGCCCTGCGCCACCTCCGGCGGGACAACCTCGACCGCTACTTGGAGCAGCTCGGCGCGGACCGGCAGCAGAAGGCCCTGGTAGTAGGGGCTGGCACCCCGTGGCAGCGGGTAGCCGGGGCCAAGCAGGACCTGGGGCACTTGTAGATGCCTCCCCCTTTTCCTGCCTCCTGCAGGAGCTGGGCTACGTGGAGCTGCTGGAGCAGGAGGAGGTGGCCGCGGGCATCGCGGCGGCGAACGAGAAGGGCGAGGAGGAGCGAGCCAGTGAGTGGCCGCGGTGCACGGCGCCTTCGGCTCATCCCCGGCCGAGCTCCGCGGGGAGATGGGGGCATGGCCGCGTCCTGCAGCCCCGTCCCCTGGTGTCTCCCGCAGTGCTGCAGGCCGTGAGCCGAATCAACGCTGCCATCCGCCGCGGGACGCCGGACGAAACGCTGGAGGCGCTGATGGAGCCGGCGGCGCAGCTGCCCGCCGTGCACCCGCTCGCTGCCCCCCTGTACCAGCACCAGCTGGCCCTGCTGCAGCGCCAGCACCCAAGGGTGGGGGCTCCGCTTCCCAGCGGGGATCTCGGCGCTTCCTGCGCGATTGTGGGGGCTGCGGGATGGGGTGAAGGGGAGCGGCGGGGCCGTGCAGGGGCTCAGCATCTCCATCTGCCCTGCGCAGGGCGAGCTGGTGCAGGAGGAGCTGTTTGTGGCCGTGGAGATGCTTTCAGCCGTGGCGCTGGTGAACCGAGCCCTGGACGCCGGGGACCCCGACGGGCTCTGGAGCAGCCTGGGCAGCCCTGCCCTGGGGCTGGCGGACGTGGAGGATGGAAATGCGCAGAGGTAAGGAGATGGTGCTGGCGTGATGGTCTGGGGAGATCCCCTGGGAGGGGACAGCCAGGGATCCTGGTGGCGCTGGGGCTTGTTCCACCAGCTGCCTCGCTCTGTGCCTCCCTTACCCCACCGGGGAAGCGAGGCAGCTGGTTCTGGCAAAAGTCTTCCCTGCTTAAAACGCTCTAAGCCATCGCCCCGTGTCCCTCCTGCAGGTATTTCGACGACTTACTGCAGCTGAAAGGCCAATTTAGGAAAGCAGGAGCGGAGTTCCTGACCTGGAACGACGTTCAGGACTGCGTGAACGCCACCAATTCAGCGGTGCAAGATGAGAACGACAGTGAGTCGTGCCCGCGTGGCGCGTGCTTGAGCAGATGCTTCTGCAAATCCCCAAGAGAGCCGGCGTGAGGAGAGACGCCGGAAAACCTCGTGCACCCCTGGGGTGCCGGGGGGCTGAGCCGCTTGTCCTCCCCTCCTTGCAGGAATCCTCGCTGTCCGGCTGATCAACGAGGCGCTGCTGCAGGCGGACCCCCAGAAGACGCTGGCGGCGTTGCTGCTGCCCGCGGCCGCCCTGCCCGGTGTCACCGTGTCCGCCGCTCGGCGCTACCACGATGTCCTCGCCCGGGCGCGGGTGCTGAAAGCCCAGGTGGGGTGGGAGCCGCGGGGCACCACGGAGGAGGCACCCAGAGGGTGACGTAGCGTAAAACCACTTGGGTGGGGGCTCCCCAGCTTGCTAGACCCCCGTCTCTCCACCCCACAGGCCACCAAGGACGACAGAGCTGTCCTCTGGTGGGAGGAGATCCAGCGCGGGGTCTGCGGGGCCAACGAGGACGCGGCGGCAGCGAGGCGCAGTGAGTGCTGCCCGTGCCGCGGGAGCGGGGCGCTGCTGGGTGGGAAGGGGCCGCCGTCAGCCCCCTCTCTGCTCCCGCAGTGGCTCTGGGCACCGCCGCCATCAACCAGGCCATCAAGGAAGGGAAGGCGGCGCAGACGCTGCGGGTGCTGCGCAACCCCGACGTGACGCTGCGCGGCGTGGTGGATGCCTGTGCCGCGGCGTACCAGGAGCGGCTGGCGGCGCTGGCGGCCACCAAGAGGCAAGCAGGTAAAGCCCGGGGGAAGCAAAACCCTCCCGGGGGGGACGGGGTCCTGGGGTGCATCCCTGCCCCGGGGGGGACGGATGGGGTCCTGGGGTGCTTCCCTGCCCCAGGAGCCCAGCGGGGGCCCCCAGCATCTCTTTATCGGTGCGCAGGGAACACGAAGCCTCGCTGGGTGCAGCACAGGCTGCAGGATGGTGCTGAGTACTTCCTGAGCCTGCAGACCTTCGAGGGCAGCTGGGAGCGGCCGCGCGACGGCGAGCTCTGCACCACGCACCTGAGCCGGGAGGAGATCCAGGTCCGGGGGGCACGGGGACGGGCGGTTGCTGGCGGCGCTGTCGGGTTGTGACCCGGTGCCTTGTCTCCCTGCAGTCGGTCGTCACCCAAGTGACCGCAGCGCATGACCGCGAGCGCCTGTGGGCGTCCCACGTCCCCTTCGTGGTGAGGCTGCAGGCTCGGCTGCGAGGCTTCCTCGTCCGCCAGCAGCTCGCGGCGCGCTGGCGCGTCCTGCGGGAGGAGCAGCCGGCCGCTCTCAGGATCCAGGTGAGGCAGCCAGGATCCGTCCCACTGCTGCGAGCAGGGGATGCAAGCGGCCGGCGCCGCTTGCTGCGTTTTCCGGGGGGTTTGGGGTGCCTGGAGCAGCGAGTCCGTGGCGCGTGGAGCACCGGGCACCTGCCGCTCCATGCGTTCAGCAGCCAAGGCTTGCCTTGGGGGCTGTGAAGCGCTGACAAGGGGAGCGCAGGGCTCGTTTTTCTCCCCGCAGCCGCTCAGGGCTCCGGTTTTGTCTCTTCTGTGCTGGGTGTTGTGGTTGTGTTGTCTTGTGCGTTCTCCAGGGCACCAGCCGGACGTCGCAGTGGCCTCGTGCGGGTTGGTAGCAGTTCTCTTCTCTCTCCAGGCTTGGTGGAGGGGGCACAAGCAGCGCAGAGCTTACCTGGAGCGCCTGCGCTACCTGCGAGCCCACGCAGATGCTGCGGTCAAGGTCAGCCACCTTTCTTTACCCTCTGCTCCCGCTTTCACATCCCCACCCGCCGGCGTTTCCCTCCCTGCCCGGTAAAAAAAAAAAAAAAAAAAAAAAAGGCACTGAGGGGGAGCAGAGCTGAGCCCCAGGGTGGCCGGGCAGCGCGTGGGGACGGGGAGGATGCGGCGTGGCAAACCTGGCTTTTGGCTGCGGTGCTGCGGGTCCTGCCCCCAGGTGCTGCGCACAAACAGCAGGAGCTTGTTGCCGGCTCGCGTTAGAGGCATTGTGGCTCGCAAGAGCAGAGTTTTCCTTCCCCTTTCCCCCCCGCTGCTTGGCCTTGCTCTGCCCACGCAAGTCCCCGCGGGGTCGAATCGACGTCTCTCTCAGATCCAGGCGGGCGTGAGGATGTGGCAGGCTCGGAAAAGGTACCAGGAGAGGCTGCGCTACTTCAGGAGGAACGTGAGTGATGGCTGGGGGCTGAGAGCGCTGCCCACCGCCGCGGTGAGGTCCTGGGGGCCCCTGAACCCGTGGCCAAGCCCCCAGGTGTGCGTGGGGTGGCTGGAGAGGAGGGAGAAGCTGCTGCATCCTCGTGCAGGGCTGGGGGAAAGAAAAAGTGCCCGGTGCGTCTGCATGCCAGGCTGGTGGGCTCCGCGGAGGGTGAGGAGAGAAAAACCGCTCCGGTTCGCTCAAAAGCCAGCAGGGCTTCGAGATCACCATCAGAGGGGAGAGAAGGGTTAGGGGAAGGTGCCTGCAGCCCGTGGGCACGTGAAATGCAGCGCTTGCTGGCGTGCAGCACCTCATGAGGCCGAGGGTAGCATCCTGAGATCCCTGTGGGGTTTGGGGTGCCCCCACCACGGGCACCGGCGGGTCCCTGGTCCTGGCACTGCCCGGCTTGCCATGGGGCTGCATCCCCCACCCCTCGTTTGTCTTGGCAGGTTAAAGCCATAATTAAAATCCAGGCTTTTGTGAGAGCCAACAAGGCCCGCGGGGATTACAGGATGCTAGGTAAGTGCCTGCTCGTCTCCCCTCCGAAGCGACCCCGGTTAATCGGGGAGGGGACCCTGCCCCTCTCCGCTGGGGGCCGCGGCGCTCACGGGGCGCCGTGCCCGGCTGCAGTCCACGCCAGGAGCCCGCCGCTGAGCATCGTCCGGCGCTTCATCCACCTGCTGGAGCAGAGCCAGCAGGACTTTTGGGAGGAGGCCGAGGTGCTGCGGCTGCGGGAGGAGGTGGTGAAGAGGATCCGGGCCAGCCAGCAGCTGGAGAGCGACCTGGACCTCATGGACATCAAGATCGGGCTGCTGGTCAAGAACCGGATCACGCTGCAGGTCGGGAGCGCGGCGCGAGCTCCGTGGCCTCCCCGCGGAGGCTGGGCTGAAATCGGAGCTTGCCACGGCCGCTCTGTCCTCGTTCCAGGAGGTGGTTTCCCACTGCAAGAAGCTGACCAAGAAGAACAAGGAGCAGCTCTCGGAGATGATGTCCCTAGACAAGCAGAAGGGGCTCAAGTCGCTCAGCAAGGAGAAGCGGCAGAAGCTGGAGGCTTACCAGCACCTCTTCTACCTGCTGCAGGTGAGGCTGGCGGCGCTCGGCCGTGCCCAGCACGACGGGAGGGCCCCGGTCCCGCACCGCTCCGTGGCGCTGGGGCTTAGCGGGGTGCTCGCCGTCCCTCCCCGCAGACCCAGCCCGGGTACCTGGCCAGGCTGATCTTCCAGATGCCCCAGAACAAGTCCACCAAGTTCATGGAGTCGGTGATCTTCACGCTTTACAACTACGCATCCAACCCCCGGGAGGCTTACCTGCTGCTCCAGCTCTTCAGGGCGGCGCTGCAGGAGGAGATCAGGTGGGTGGCCGGGGGTGCCCCAATTTGGGGACAAACTCGGAAAAAGCCTGGCCTGGAGACGTCAGCAGGGACGTGGTGGTTCCCTCCAGCTGCTGGCTCGTTGCCTCCCTTCACAGCCCTGTGTCGGAGAACAACTGAGCCGGTTCCTCCTCTCCTTCTCACTTCTCCCCAGGTCCAAGGTGGATCACATCCACGACATCTTGACGGGGAACGCCACGGTGATCCGGCTGGTGGTCAGCTTCTACCGCAACGCCCGCGGGCAGAACGCCCTGCGGCAGATCCTGGGCGGCCCGGTGCAGGAGGTGCTGCAGGACAAGACCCTCAGCATCCGCACCAACCCCGTGGACATCTACAAGGCGTGGGTCAACCAGACGGAGTCGCAGAGCGGGCAGAAAAGGTCAGGAGCAGGGTAAGGGAGCTCAGCCCAGCCACAGGGGAATGGGACGGTGATGGGGACCTTGTCTTCTGCCTGCAGCAAGCTCCCTTACGAGGTCAGTCCTGAGCAAGCTCTCAGCCACCCCGAGGTCCAAAGACGGCTTGATATTTCCATCCGTAACCTTCTTGCGACGACAGACAAGTTCGTCTCTGCCATCACCTCTTCCGTAGACAAAATCCCGTATGTATCCGAGGGCTGCTGGGCACGGCCCCGCACGGCTCTCAGCTGGAAGGCAGCTTCAGCAAGGTCCTAGGAAGGGAGCTTGGGCCATGGGGGGGCTGCTTGTCCCATTATTGAGCTGCCAGCGAGGAGAAATCCCAAAATAATCGGTTCCTGCTCTTCCAGTAACGCCCTGTTGGGTTGGTGCTCTTTGCCTCTGAATTTGAGCGCTTTGCTGTCGGTGTTGGGTGCCTGCAAGGAAGAAGCTGAGCTTTGAGGGAGTCCCATGATGAAGGCTTTTAGGGAGATTTGGGCTGGCAGCAGGGCAGGAGAAGGAGCTGAGGGACGATGCATGCCGACGGAGCTCTCCCTGCCCTCTCTCCAGCTACGGCATGCGCTACGTGGCCAAAATCCTGAGGACATCCTTGGCTGAGAAGTTCCCCAAAGCCTCGGAGGAGGAGGCCGACAAGGTGGGGACCTGTGCTGCTTGAGGGGGTGGGAACCTGCGTGCCCAGGGGAGCCAGGATCTTGTTTAGACACACGTGTTGGTTGCCATTTCCCTCTTGACTTAAAAATGCCTTGAAGTCTGAACGTTTCCCCGGAGCAGCGAAGGAAATGCCAACTGTGGGCTCTTCCCTGTGCTGATGTCCCCTCCGGGAGGGTCCGGGAGGGTCGGGAGGGTCCGGGAGGGTCCGGGAGGGTCCCACCCTGCGGTGCGAGGACAAAGCAGCCTTCCCTGCTGAGCTCCTGCCGTGGTCCCCAACGCCTGGCTGTCCTGTGCCCTAGGTCGTGGGGAACCTGCTCTACTACCGCTTCATGAACCCAGCGGTGGTGGCCCCCGACGGCTTCGACATCGTGGACATCTCGGCTGGGGCGACGCTGCACCCCGACCAGCGCCGCAGCCTGGGCTCCGTCGCCAAAGTGCTGCAGCACGCGGCCGCCCGCAAGGTCTTCGATGGGGAGAACGCCCACCTCTGCGGGGTCAACCGCTACCTGGAGGACACCCACGGCAAGTTCAGGTGGGCTCCGGGTCGGCACCGGGGCGCGAGGGGTGGCGGCGGTGTCCCTGGGGCTCACCGACGCCGCCGGTCCCGCAGGAGGTTCATCGCCGCCGCCTGCCGCGTCCCCGAGCCTGAGGAGAGGTTCAACGTGGACGAGTACTCGGAGATGGTGGCGGTGGCCAAGCCGGTCATCTACATCACCGTTGGGGAGCTCATCGACACGCACAAGGTGAGGGCGTGAGGCCACCTGCAAGCGAATAGGTTTGGTGTAAAAACAGCCTCAGCAGCCGCTGGAGCTCAGGAGATCCGCGTGGTGCCGTACCGAGGCAAGCTCCTGGTTCCCCGGTGACTTCTGTTGTCTCCCTGTTGTCCCCAGCTGCCAACGTGGGGCACGGGTGTCCCAGATCCCACCCGTGTAGCTTCGTAATTCCCAGCAGAGACTCGTGAGCTCTTTGCTGCCAGCCGTGGGGCTGAATCCCACCCCATCTCACCGGGCAGGGCGAGTGGTCCCATTTCTGCTGTCCCCAGCTCTTTGGGCTTTTTCTGCTGTGGTTTGTCCCGTTCCCCTGTACGCCAGCACAAGCACAGCTCCTCCTGGACTTCTTTTTAAACAACAGATCCATATTTTGTGGGATTCTTTGCTGTTTGTCTTCCCCTGAACCTCCTAACTTTGCGCACAAGAGGGGTTTGCAAAGGGACTTCCCCATTCGCATCGTTCCGTGGGGGTTTTTGATCGTAGCCCTGCTTCTTCACGCGCCCCTTTGCCACCGACTCTTCTCCCTTGCACCACCCAGCTCCTGCTCGAGCACCAGGACTCCATCGCACCGCACCACGGGGATCCCCTGCACGAGCTCCTGGAAGACCTCGATGAGCTTCCCACCGTCCAGTCCCTCGTCGGTACGTAGCGCCCGGCCCCTCGTCGGCACGTAGCGGGTCTCGAGAGCTTCAGCATCTCCCAGAGCCGCTGCAGGCAGCGCCTCGTGCCGGTCACAGCCTTCCCCGCGCACCGAGCGGATCCCATCTCCCTGCCAAGCCCCCGCTCCAGCTCGCTGGGGCTTTGCCGAGCAGTTTTTGAAGAGGTTTCTGCCACGTCGGCGTTTGGCAGCCTGGGGTTGTGCAGGACCAGAGCAGCAGGGATGTGCCCGTGGTAGGAGGCAGAGCGTGGTGCGTGCCTTATCTCGCCGGGGAGGTTTAATCTCCCGGTAATTACGTGCTGTCCTTCGGCCTGGGGAGGGCAGCAGCTCTGCACACCCATCACGGGACGGAGGGGAGGGATGCGCGCTCTTGCTTTTTTGGCTTTGTGGTGTTGTGTTTTTTTTTTTTCTCCCCACGAAGCTCTAGCACGGTGGCGCTGGGCAGGGGATGCCGGCTCTGCTCCCTGACCCCGCTCTGCTCTGTGCCCCCCAGGGGAGAGCGCTCCCAGCCCAGCAGAGAGCAGCACCGGGGCCGTGCTCGCCCAGCTCAGCAAGATGGAAATCTCCCTCACCCTCACCGGCAAGCCACTGTTGGAGGCCAGCAGCGAGGAGAGCGATGCCAGGAGCTTGCTGCTGAGGTGAGCACAGGCTCCTTGGGGACAGACAGATGGCGATGGCCACCCCACAGCCTGGGCTGTTCGGGATCCTGGGCATCTCTGGGGGCAGGAGGCTCGAGGGGAGCAAAAAAATCTCTTGGAAGGCACCTGAATAACCCGCAGCTGCTGCAGCGGTGTGGAGCAGGCGCCCGACCTCTCTCTTGTCCCCAGCACCAAGCAGATGCTGGTGGACGTGATCCAGTCCCAGCCAGGAGGGTCCCTGCCAGAGATCCTGCAGACACCGGCTTCAGACCTCGAGGTAGGATGGGCATGAGACAAAATCACCCGGGGAAGAGGTGAGCAGGCTCTGAGCGCTACACCGTCCTGCCTACCTCGACGGCTTGGCTCCTGCTCGTGTGCTCCAGCAGCAGCCGGCTCGTTTTTTTGGAGAGCCTCGGGCTTGGGTCAAAGCGTGGGCTGGGAGCTGGTCTGCTCCATCTGCTGGTGTCCCAGTCCAGTCCCTCGCGTCAAATGTCCCCCTCCTGGTCCCCAGGAAGCCTCCCACGAGCACCTGATGCGCAGGCGAGCGCTGCGGGACGCCCAGACCCCCGACAAGCTGAAACGCAACCGCTCGCTGGCCGCCAACAGCCAGCTCTCCGTGGAGGAGAAGAAGCGCAAGATCATCCGCAACCTGCGGCGCTTGGAGAGCCTGGGGCTCGTGGACTCTGCTCATCAGTACCAGGGGCTCGTTAACGAGCTGGCCAAGGTGGGCTGGGGCTGGGGCGGCCGTTCAGGTGCACTCAGGGGAGATGGGAGGACTTTATCCGTGCAGCATCGCTTCAAGAGGGGAGGCTGCCTTCTGAGCCCACCCACGACCGTGCTCTGCTGCTCCGTTAAAGCTCCCCGTGAGCTCTGTCAGCTTCAGAGGCTTCGCTTTCCTCCAGGACATCCGCAACCAGCGGCGCTACCGGCAGCACCGCAAGGGCGAGCTGCTGAAGCTGAGGCAGACCCTGCAAGGCCTCGACTCCAAGACCCTGTTTTATGAGGAGCAAATCGATTACTACAACCAGTACATCAGGACCTGCCTCGACAACCTGGCAGCCAGTAACAGGTGCGTATATACACATATTTTTTTTTTCAAGGAAAAACTCCAATAATTAAAATATATATGTAATTTTGTGTTCCTAGCTGGATTTTGTGATGAGCAACGGGGACTTGCCCCGTGGCGGGAGCTGAGCGTGTGGTCCCTTCTCTTCCAGGGTCAGCGGGAAGAGCAAGAAGCTGCAGCCGCTGCGCTACACGGCAGCGCGGCTCTTGGAGAAGGGCGTGCTGCTGGAGATCGAGGACCTGCCGGTCAGCCAGTACGTACCCCTGCCCCCGGGGGAGAGCTGTGGCAGCACAGAGCTCGGGCACAGGGAGGGAGGTGGCAGGGGTGCGCCGGAGCTGTGGGCACCCCAGGGATGGGGAGAGTTGTTCTGGGCGTCTCTGGGATGGAGCTGGAGGTGGGCTTGGGGTGTGGATCCAGCCTTAGCCGTGCTTTTGGGGCCGCAGCGGATGCGTGACCTGCTCCGTGGTCGCCTCGGCTGCGTTAGAGCCTCGAAGCCCCCCCTGGGCAGCGGGTGCCTCCCTTCCCTCCAGGTTCAGGAATGTCATCTTCGACATCGTGCCCTGCGAGGAGTCCGGGAGGTTCCAGGTGAAAGCCAAGTTCATGGGGATCGACATGGAGAGGTTCCAGCTGCACTACCAGGTGGGGAGCTGGGGGCTGAGGGGGGAGTCCTGCCCCAGGGACGGGGCAGTCGTGCTTTGGGGAAGCTTCCCCCTGCCCCATTTTCCCATACGCGGGGGGCCCGTGGTGACGGCCGCCCCTCCTGCAGGACCTGCTGCAGCTGCAGTACGAGGGCGTAGCCGTCATGAAGATGTTTGACAAAGCCAAAGTCAACGTCAACCTGCTCATCTTCCTCCTCAACAAGAAGTTCTTCAAGAAGTAACAGGAGGGGGGGGGGACAGGGGGCGATGCAAACCTGCCAGGGCCCCTCTTTTCTGCGTGCATGCGGCGTGCTTCTGCTCCCGCAGCAAACGGCGTCGGCCTGGGGGAACGGAGGGCTTGGGCACCCCAAAATCCCACCTGTGTGTCCCCCAGGAGCAGGCGTGAGCCCTGCAAGAGCAGAGGCTGCAGCTGCTGCGGCTTTGCAGCGTAGCTTGTAAAAAAAAAAATAATAATAATTTAGGTTTGGGGGATACTGAACGGTGTCGTGGCTGTTTAGTTCCCGTGTTGCTAACGGCTGGCTGCTTGAGGACACTACGGAGCTCTGGACACTAGGCACGTTTTTAGTGATGCAATCAAGGTTCTCTAATTTTTTTCTTTCACTATTTTTAGAGATGGGGAAGGTCAGAATGAGACTCACCTCCCTCTCTGCACGCTCCCTATAATACAGAGGCGATAACGGCTTGTGCGGACACCCCTGCACTGTTCGCTAGTGAATCAAGTGCAATAAGTGATATTCTTTTGATTTTTTTTTTTCCTCCCTTTTAGCTGAATTTCAGTGCCTGCTCTCTAGCTGAGGTGGGTGGAGTGGGATCGCTCCTTCTGCCACGGCTGCTCTTAAAGCACTTTCTCCGGGAGCTCCTGCCCCATCGCAGGGATGGGGAAAAGGAGCTGGAAGGAGCTGGGACTGGTCCCAGGCACCCTTGGGAGCTTTTTTTAGGACCTGAGGCAGTCCCCATTGCTGCTTCAGCTCCTGCAGTGAGGACGAGCCCTTGCTTGGGCTCAGCGGTACCGAACGTAGTCAGGGCTAGGCTGTCTGTCGGTCTTGTCTTAAGAAGGTTTTTACGTGTTGTCCTGTCTGTGAGGTTTTTATGGATTTCCTTTGTCCTGTAAAAGCTGCAACCGTTTTACCCCTGTGCTGCCCTTGCTCATTTACTTTAAATAAAGATGTGTAAGAAAGAAAAACTGCTCTGGCTCCTTCCCCCTCCTTCTACCAGGCTCGGTGCTCTCCTCCTGCACCCCAGCCCCATGGGGTGCTGCCCTCCCCGGCCCCCCACCCTGCAGCATCCTCCCCTGGGAGCCGGGTCCTGGCTCCCTTGGAGCGGTGCTGAGTCAGCTGCTAAGGCACCGACTCAGCTCTTGCAGGGGGAATTTAGGCCACTTTCAGACGAGCTTAATTCTTAAATAAATACTATGATTACATCTCATAAAGACTATGATTATATCTCTGAAGGAATGAATTGGGATCAAGCTGCAGCGCTCCTCCAGTTTTAAAATAGGACCGGGCTGCGTTAACCCCTTGGGTGCTGCTCCCCTGCTGGGGAAGGGCTGGGGCCAAGATTTTTGCGGGTTTTTTTGTTTGTTTGTTTTTTTTTTTCCCCCCTTTTTCTTCCTCTGATGGCGGAGCTGATGCCTCTGCTCCTGCCGCAGCGCTTGCCACGGATGGAGAAGTTTTGGGGACGGAGCGGGGAGCGCGACGCGGAAACCTGCGCCTAAAAATTCCCGCAGCGCCCGCCTCGGGACGGGCTGGGGGGGGCTTCGCTGGGGCCGGGGGGGGGGGGGGGGGCCGGGGAGGGGGTCTCTCGCCCGATGTCCCCTTGCTTGCGAGGGTCGCGAAGGGTCCCCCTGGCCGCGGCTTCCCGCGGTGGCTCCGCCAGGTGGCAGCGCGGCCGCGGGGGAAGCGGCGCAGGGAAGCGGCTGCAGGCGCTGCGCAGCACCAAGGGGCTCGGGCACAGCCCGGGCTGGGGGCGCTGGGACCCCCCGGGTCCCCCCCCTCCTGGCTCCGGGTCCCCCCGAGGCTGGGGGAGCGCTCCCGGCTCGCGCTGTGGCCGGAGGGGCTGAGACACGCGTGGGTTTGGACGTGCGTGGGGCGCGAGCTGGTGGGTGCCCCACGGCGCCCGCGTGCGCTGGGGTGGCCGACAAAGGGGGAAATCATCCCCTGCACCCCCCACCCCACCCCCCCTGCTGCCAAATCCCTCCTGGAGGGTGCACATTTGGGGATGGGGACAGAGGGAAACGCTCGGGCCCTGCAGGGCCCCGTTTCACGCAGCCCCCCTCAGTCCCCTCGCCGCCCTCCCAGCCCTCGGGTGCCAGGTTCGTGCTCTTGTGCCTTGCCTTGCTCGTTAATTGCCTCCGTAATTGCCTCTGTAAGTGACCTGAGAGCTGGGTGGGCTTTAGAAAAAGAGGAGAAAGGGCACGAGAAAGGGCTACCGGGGGTATGCACATGTCCATATGTTTGTATATGGGCGTCTGAGAGCGAGAACGGGACGTGGGACGTGCGTTCGGCATCTCAGACCTAACGGCTGCCTCTCTGGGCACCAGGGCTCAGCCCTGCAGCCCCTGGTACGCGTTTGCAGGAGCTTGGTGACAGCTGCTGCACGCAATCAGTGGGCACAGGTGACACCAGACCCTCCGTGGGGCTGCCAGGGGCAGGGTTTCCCCAGCTGCGCCTGGATTTGGGGAGGTTAAAAAGCAGGGAGGCGCAGGGGCTGGCTGGGGGCTTACAAGCCGAAAAAGCTGAGAAGTTGTTGAATGAGGCTTGGGAAGGTGCTGCCGAGAGCCACGACCCCATCAGAGCAAAGGTTGGGTGTTGGGCGGGTTGGTTTGAGGGCAGCGCTCCCGGAGAGCGCGGGCTCGCACCCGCGTCACGTGCCAGCAGCACTAATCCTGCTCGGAAAGCCCGCGCTGCGCCCTCTGATCCCCCTAACGCGGCCACGGGGCTCGGGCTGTGGCTCTGCCCTGCGGAGCCCGGGCTCTTTGCACACCTGGGGCCCCTCCGTGGGTTCGTCCTGCCGTGTCCCCGTCCTTCACCTCCAGCCTCGAGGACGCTCGCACGCTCCCCGTCCTATCCAAAAGGGGGCTGAGTCCTGGGTCCCCAAAACCCCGCTGCTGGCTCGAGGCTGCAGCAGCGCATCCCAGCCCCGAGGTCCGGACATCCCAGGAGAACGCCGCGACTGCTCCTGAGCTCTGGACATCCCTGAAAAATTCTGCAGCTGCCCTGGAGGAGGGATTCAGCCTGGCACAGCCCCGATTGCTCGGCACGCGAGGATTCTGCCTGGGAGGGAGGTGAGCAGCTCCTCGAGCCTGCCTGCGTTGGGCTCGGGGCTTTGCCGGGCTCCTCTCCAGGAGGCGCTGGGGCTTTGCAGCGCGGCTCCCGCTGGGATGGCGCGGGCTTCGTGCGCCGCAGAATCATCTTGTTGTTCCCTTCCGATGGCAGCAGCTTCCTCGTGGGAGAGGGGGAAAAAGCACAAACCGAACCGGGGAGAAAATAAGAGGGGAATGTTTGCCGACTGTCTGCTGCGCGTTGTTGCTGTTTGTTGTGTTTCTGCCGTTGCTTTGGCAACCCCGGGGAGACGTGCCAGGCTGGAGCATCGCGGGTACCAGCGCCCTGCCGCAGGGAGCCGAGCTTTCGTAGGGTGAAGCAGCCCTGGTGGGGAGGGGGGCTTTGGGATTGTTTTTTGGGGGGCTATCCCATGCGTCCAGCTCAGCTGCTGCCCTCCTGAGACGGGTTCTTGCTCTTGGCCCCGGTTTTCTCCGAGAGGGAGCCAGCTCTGGCACAAACCAGGGGAAAGCAGCTCCTGGGCCTGCCTGGCTATCCTCATCCCTGGGGAGAGGATGCTCCCCGGGCTGTATTTGGGCTCGTCCCCCTAAAAAAACACGGAGCAAAGGCGCTGCATTGCAGGGGTGGATGGGTTGGGGCGCAGCGCTGCGCCCGGCAGGCCGGGGCTTGGGGCAGTGCCACGTGCGGGTGCGCCTGGACCCGCTCAGCTCCTAAACCAGCCCCCTGTGGCCAAACGCAGCCTGGCTGTGCCGTTTCCTACCTCCGGCACCTTCCTCTCCCTCCGCCTTGCGGGTGAAGGTGGAGGCCACCCCCGAGGGCTGCGGTGACCCAGGAATGGGTGCAGGAGGGTGGCGGCGCTCCCGGCTGCCTCCGGAGCCGTGCCAGCGCTGACATCTGTCAGAGCCTGAGCAGCGGAGCCCTGCGGCATCCCCCGGGCAGAGCAATCAGGGGGTGGGTGAAGGCTTCGCCCCTGGGTGCCAGGAGTAGCTCCTGGAGAGGCTCCAGAGCCTGGAGGTGCGTGGTTGTTAACTCTTTTGGGGATGCGGGTGCAGTCCCCGAGCCGGGCGCTTTGCTGGGTGCTCCTGCAGGCGGTGGGCTGGGGGCAGGTCCGGGGGCTCTGTCGCTTTCGATTCGAGCTTTGCGCGGGAAGTGTGAGCGTGGAAAAGCTGCAGCCTGTCGCCGGTGAGAGGTGCCAATTTAATTATCTGATTTAATTGCCGCCCCGCCAAACGGTGCCGGTCTGAACCGAAAGCAGAGCAGCAGCTCCGGCCCGAGGAGGAATCCTGCCCTGCGCTGGAAGCTGACTCATTCTCCTCCCGGCCCCGGGGTCAGCGCTGGATTGCAAATAAAGGCATGAAATTCCCACTGCTCTGCTCTGGGAACGTGATTCTGGCCCCGCAGAGGGCAGGGACTCAGGACAGGCCGGTACCCGTGTGCTGCACCACAGGGGCAGGGGGCTTCGGTGGTACCTGGGGGGGATAACACAGCACGGGGATGGAGGGCTTGTGCTCTGCACCCCAACACGTCCCCGCGTGGGGCTGAGCAGGGACAGGAGCATGGGGCAGGAGCCACCTCGTGCCCCTGAGCCAGGGCAGCCTTAGGGCCGTCCCCACCAGCTGCGGGCAGGGGAGGCTTTGGGGTGAGGGGGCAAAGGACGAGCCCTGGGGCTGGGAATGCTGCGGGGTGGGGATGGGGAGCGGTGGGCACGAGGCTGGGGGTGCGAGGGGAAGGTTGGTGGGAGCGGGGGCACAATCTGGGCATCTCTCCTGGCTGGCACATGGGGTGGGCTCGCTCTCCGTTTGTGAAACTCCCGGGGGGGAATCTCCCCTGCAGCCCCAGCCCCGGGCTCCTTCCAGGCTGATGCTCGTGGATGTTTTTCGGGGATGTCAACTTCTCTGGCCTGAGTCAGCGGACGTGACTCACCGGGAGGGAAGCGAGGGCCGCGGCGAGCTGCGCTCCCTCCGCGGGCAGCGCCGGGTCCGAGGGTGGCACCGCCTGGCAGGGGGAGAGCCCAGGGCTTGTGCTCCGATCTTGTGCCACAAGGCGGGGAGAAAAGCTCGGCGGGGAGGGAGGCTGATCCCTGCCGGCACTGGGTTAGGGGAGCAGCCGAGCACTGGTGCCAAATCTTGGCCGGATTAGTTAAAGAGATCAAGCAGCCCGGGGATTAGGGAGTCAAGAGAGCCGAGCCACCTGTGGGGGTAAAAAAGCGATCCGAGAGGATATGCTGGAGCTCCGGAGAGGTGTACAAGGCCTGGGCTTTGGAGCGATTAGATAAGTGAATCAGGGCCTCAGAGCGATTAGGGAAAGAAATCAGGTTTTACACCAATTAGGTAAAGTCCCCTGGCGATTAGATACGGTGGTGTCTGCAGAGAAAGGTCTCCGGTGGCTCTTGGGACAGATAGGGCTGAGAATTGATTAAAGGAGCATCCGAGGCTGAGAGCGGTTTGATAAGAAAACAAAACAGTGGATCAATTAACCTGGGGGAGAGGACGAGGCTGGGCGATAGCGGGAGCCGAGCGGAGCTGCTGGGCCTGGCTGAGAGGCAGGGAAGGGGAAAAAAGGGGAATGGTCCCGGCTGCGCCCTCGGGGGGCTGCAGGGACGTGGGACACGGGGCATCAGGGGGACTGCTGCACCTGATGGGCTCTTCCAGGCTGATGCTGGGGTGGGTACATCGCAGCCTGGCCCCAAAAGGAGCTTGGTGATGGTTGCGAGAGCCCCGTGGATGGTCCCATGGGGTTCAGTGAAACATCCTGGGGCTGCTGCTCCTCTCGCCGTGTCCTGCAGTCGCCCTTCAGAGGCATTTTTTCAGCCAGGCTCTGCTCTGGGCTCGCCACACCTGGAGCAGGTTCAGTCTCTGGGAACGGCCCCAAGTCCTGTCCCAGATGCTCTGGGAGCCTTCAGATACGGGCGCCAGAAGAGCAAGCAATTAAATAACTCAGCAGAGCCTTGAAATAATTAGACCAAGGAGCACAGCTTCGGCAGATGAGTTTAGTGAAGAAATGGGAGTGTTGGAGAGATGGAGATGAGAAGGGTGATCAGGTCTCGGCACAATTATCTAGAGAAAGTCTGCTCCAGACTGATTAGAGGAAGGGAGAAGAGCTTTCCAGGCAATTAGGTGAGGGAAATCAACGCTGGGCAGGAAGAAAATAGATGCTGGAGGAGATTGGGGTTGGGAGAGAGCAAGTTCTCTGCCCTGGCTTTAGAGGAGGGAGCTTGGTGGGGGGCTTTTGGACGGGGATGAGCGGGGTCGGGGTGGGCGCAGCCGTGCCTGGGGGGGACCCGAGGAGCTGGGAGGGTGGCTGTCCCTTTGTCCATCCCTTTCCCAGCAGGAGCAAGCCGGGCAGTGGGAGGAACAACGTGCTGGAGGAGCTGGGGCACCGGGGGAGAGGTGGCAACGGCTGCCCAAGGCGCCCGCGAGCCCAAGGTGGTGCCGTGGGTCAGCGGCAGCAGGTGCTGAATCCTCTGGGAATGGAGGCATTTGCTATTTAATCAGCCTTGACTGCTGCCGGGTGAGGTTTTGCCGTTCTTTTCCTCTCCAAAGCTGGCCTGGGCTTGGATTTACCAAGGCTGGCTTCCCCCCGAAGCCAGGCTCCTTGCACTTTTTGTCCTTCCTCGCCTTTTTGTTCCTGCAGGCAAGGAAAGGAAAGCGGGGAAGGGGGCACAGCATCACTTGGGCACACGATGCTGCTGCTGAACGGGAAGCTGCGGCTCGGCTGCCGGGTCAGATTTGTCAAATTTTGGCCCCAGAGCCTGCTGCCTGCATCTCCGCACCAGGAGCTGCCCCATCGTGCTGGGGGGCATGCTGGAAAACACCCCCAGCACCCTTGCAATCCCAAACAGGCTTCTATTTGTGGTGGTTTTCCCCTGATTTGCACTTGTGAGGCTCTGCCCGAGCTCCCAGCGAGTGATGGAGAGCAGAGCAAGGCTGGGGATGTCTGGTGGACACTCGTGTCCCCTCCCCAGGCGCCGCAGCCCTGCTTTTAGCAGCGGGAGGGGAGCTCTGCCGTATCTCCTTCACCCTTTGGCCTCGCTGCTGAGATTGCCGGGGCGAGCCTGCTTTCTGCGGGGTGACAGCGTTATCTGGGACGCGAGCAGAGCCAGGCTCCGCTCCGGCCCCTGGTTCAGCAGCTAGCCTAGCAGGCGGCCGGGCAAATCTCTCCCCTGGGGCTCGACGTGCTTCTCCTCCCATCAGCGGGATGGGAACGGGGCGGCGCAGCGTGCTGCAAGCCGGCAAACCCCGGGGGAAGCGCACGGCTCGGTCCCTTGGGGGTCCCTTGGGGGTCCAGCCTCCTCCCCATTACAAGAGGCTGCTTTTGCTTGAGCCCAAATGCGGATTTCGGTCTTCTCCCCTCCCGATTCTGATGAAAAATGTATTTGGGGGAAATAGAAATATTTAGACGCTTCCCTGACAGGCGGTCTTGCTGGAAGGGTTCTGAGAGCTCAGCCGCGCTCCGGCACCCGCGCACGTGTGCGCTTATGAAACCTCAGCACAAAGAGTCGGGCTCGGGGACGCGCGTGTCCTCAGCCGCCTCGCTGCGCTGCGGGCAGGGCAGGGGGGGCCCGTCGGTGCCCCCCGGCGCGAGAGCCCTTCCCGCAGCGCAGGGAGATAACAAAACGGGGTTGAGCTGCTTTTGGAGAAGCTCCTGCAATCTATTTTTTGGGGGGGGATATGCTTTGCATTGTGCCTCGTCAGGGCTGGAAAGGGAGTGGGTGTTCACAGCTCATCCCCGCCACCCGTTTTCCCTTCTGCAGGGCTCGCAGCGGTGCCTGGGCACGAATGAGTGGGGCCGGATCCCCCCCTGAAAGAGTTGGGGGGGGGGAAAAACCCATCTGCGGCCCCGCACCGCTGCAGGGAGCTCAGGGACGACGCCGTGCTCCTGCCCGGGGGTAAGCCCACACCCCACTGCAGGCCGAGGAATCCCCAGCCCCGAAACTCGCCTCCCCACCCCATTTTTCTCCCGCTCACACCCTCGGGTTTTGGTCTCGGGGAGACGTCAGCCCAAGGCTGTCGCCGCACCCTGCACCGGGGAGGGGACGCTGGGGGATGTCCTGGGCCCCAGCAGCTCAGGATTTACCCCGCTGCTCTGCGTGGTTGTGCCGGGGCAGAGCCCCTCTCCGTGCCCGCAGGGATTTGTCCTCCTGCTGCAGGGGGACCCGGACCCACCGCTGTCCCTGGGGGGCTTGGGTGGCGTCTGCATGCGTGGGGCTGCGAGTCGGGGGGCTCAGTGTCCTTTCCCTCTCGGACTTGGGAAGGGGACCTCGAAGCCCGTTGGCCTCGAGATCGTGCAAAAAGATTTTTCCTGCTCCCGATTGCAGCGATTTTGATCCTTGCGGGTGTTTTTTGCCCCTTCCCAGCGCGGTGCTGGGGCGGGGAAGGTGGCTGCGCACCCAAGGGGCTTCTCGGCCGCCTGGGAGCTGCGATGTCTCCGCTGCCCCGAATCGCAGGCGGGGTGCAGGGCCACGAGGTGTGCCCCTGCTTGGTGCCAAGAGGCATGTGAGCCCTTTCCAGACCTGCAAACCCCTGGGGGGGCTGGAGCTGCAGCCTGGCAGCAGAGCAGTGTCCGTACAGCCCCGGCCACCCTTGCTCCTGCTCGTCCCCGCTCTGCTCCCCAGCTGGTGATGCCTGGAGCCCCCTTGGCTCCACGGGGGGCACAAAAGGGATGAGCTGGGGCAGCAAAATGCCTGGCTCCTTGGCAGATCCTCCCCGTTGGCAGGATCAGGCTCACGGGGAGCGTGCGCATCCTCGGGGCGCGCAGGCAGCGAGGGCACTGGGGCAGTTTTTGCTCCCCGGGGCCGGGGGGAGCGGGGCGATGCTGGGGTTTTTCCACTTGTTGGTGCTGGTTTTTGGGGCCGGGGGCTCGCTGCCCCTTGCTGCAACCCCCCCCCCCCCCCCCAGCATCCCGGCTCCCTCGTTAGCCTGACCCCTGATTACACTCGGCAGGCTCTGCATCGCTGCCGTTGCTCCGGCAACGTGTCGTCGCCACGGCAACCGTGACAACCTTATGTTCATTAATTTAAAAAGGTTCACGGTGTAACAAACGAAAGAGTTAGAAGCTTGTCAGGGTGTTAAGGAGCAGGGGCTGACAACTCGCGGTGCCGCCGAGCCCACCCCCCCCCCTCCTCCGGCCCCCAGGGTGCCCGTGGGGTTCAGAGCATCCCGGTGGTGGCACCCGGTGGCCTCGTGGTGAGGTCGGGTTTGGTGCTCGATCGGAGGGCGCGGAGCCGGGGTCACCCCAGCGTCCTTCCCCGGGGGGATTAGCAGCGTTTCTCATCGCCTGTAGGCATTTGCACGCCACCTGTGGCACCTCGGTGTCCGTGGCGGTGACACCGCTGTCATTGCACCCGGCACGGCTGAGGACGAGCGGGCCGAATGCGGGACGATTTATTGCGATTTACTTCCCCTTTCCTTAGGAAAAAAACACGGGCAGCATCACCGACACCCACCGCGGCGCCCCGTGCCCTCGGCTGGTGGAGTTAATGCCAGCAGCTGGGGTAAATCGGGGCTTTCCTCGAAGCCCCCGCACCGGGTTCCTGGCCAGGTCTGCGGAGGTGCTGCTGAGTCGGGGCTACCAACCCGTGCCGATGGTTGCCCGTCGCGTGCCTGCCTCTTACTTCATTAAGGGTTATTTTGGCTGAAATCTCCGCAGCCTTCCAGTTGACCACAGCACTTTCATCTCAAAGAAAGGCCGTCCTCTCTTTGGCTTTTTGTAAGTGGAAACATGAAAGGGACCGCTTAAAAAAAAAAAAAAAAAAAAAATCTGCCGTTGAGATTGCACTGGGTGAGCTGAGAATAAGGTCACTTTTCAGCAAGGAAAGTGCCTTTTTGGTTAAAAATAAAAAGGGGGAGTTGCAGGGCTGCATCCGTAGCTGGTGGAAGCCAGCAGTGGGGTTGTGCTGCCTTTGGCTGGCTTGGCCCCGGGGCTTCCCAGTGCCGAAACGGGGAGCGAGAGGGTTTGGAGGGTTCGTGTTGTGCCCGGGGAGCCTTGCAAGGGTCCCTGAGCAGGTGGGGACGCTGCGGGACAATGCAGGGGGTGCGTGGCGTGTGCCGTGTGCGTCGGGCTCTGCTCTGAAGGTCGGCACCTGGTGTCCATCATGGGCATTGGGGCTGAGCAAACCCCATGGGCAGCAGTGGGAAGAGGAATTTGGTGGGCACCCGCGGGTGCTCATCTCATCTTCGAGAGCTCCTTCAAACCCTTTCTCAATAATTAAACAAGCAAAGCCTAAAAATAGTGCTGAGCTCTACTATATGTGGCAGGATAATTTAAGGGGAGAGCAGGGAACAAAATGTCCTCGCTGTCCCAACCTCCCCCTGGCACCGGCCCCTCGTGGTGACTCGATGGGAGCGGGGACCGTGCCGGTGGGGAGCTGGATACCCCGTGGGGCAGCGGGGCTTTGGGGAGTTTTCTTCTGCAGAAGAGGCTCCGGCAGCACTTCTTGTGTCGTGCCGGGGCTGGGAAGGGCACGGCTGCGGGTCCTACACTGTGGTGAGGAAGGGGCGCGCGTTTGGGCACCCATCCCAGCTCCAAGGCTTCTCCACCTGGGCAGCCACAGGTGGTCCCCAAAAGAGGCTGGTGGCCCGGCCACCCGGCCCACGGTCACGTCTGCCTGGGAATAGCATCCCCCGGTGTGGCAGCCTGAGCCTTCAATCCCCGCTCTCCCGAGCCCTTGCTTATCTTCAAAGCTCTCCAGTAGGCGAGCAGGTCTGCGGCGGAGCAGATAAGTGCATGGCTGGGAGGTGATGCTCTGCTCCAGCCTCTGCTCGCAGGGAGAGGGCTGGGGGGAGGCAGGGGGCTGGGGGCTCGGCTGCTTGGGGTGCCGTCCTGTCCCTCCAGGGAGGGCTTGCGCTCATCTGTCCCCTTGCAAGGAGCAAACTGGGACGGAAGGAGCAAACTGGGGCTCGGTTTCAGCCACTGGGTGGCTGAATCGGGGGTCCCTGCAGCCAGGGACGTGGCTGGGTCCCAAAAGACGGGGGTGAAGGACGAGAGGGAGCACCCGAGCAGGGGCAGGGCAGGGTGAGAGATGCAACACGGCTGTTCAGAGAGCAAAATTAATTCCTCGGGCAGAAGGAGCTGGGGGGCAGCGCCGCTGTGCCGGGCGCCCTGCGAGCCCTCGGCAACACCTTCGGAAACGGGGCGCTGGGATCCCTGGTGAGAGCGAGCGGGGAAAGGGAGCAGGAAGGGATGCAGCACCAGGGCAGGATGAGGGCTCCTGTGCGGGGTACCCCAGGACCGTGGCCTCGAGGATCTCCCCGGCATCCTGTGGCCGTGAGCGGCTTGGCACCCCGTTGCATAACCGGGAGAGGCGCCGGGTGGCCGCCGGCCAGCCTTTGGCATTAGCGCGGAGCCCAGGGCACCGGGAGGCAAGCGCGGATTACGCGGGGAGGAGGCGATGGGATCAAGCGAGCAGCGGCGAGGGCAGCTGGGCTGGGGGGGCTCATGCGGATTCTGGCCTCTTGCCCCCCTCCGTTTGTGCGAAATGGGGGCAAAGCGGGGCGGTGCAGGGCCCCCGGGTCCCTCTGTGCCCCCCAGTGTGGTGCAGGAGCGGGGCCAGGAGGCTGCTTCGAGCTGCGGCTGATAAGGACCTCGCCCAGGAGAGCTCGCGCAGGTTGGACTGGCTGGGTGATGGGAAGGAGCCGGGCCCTGTCATTAGGGCCAGGCGTGCAGGCAGGAATTGCAGGCTCCGGGGAGGGTCTGGGTCTCGTTGTAGGGGGTGTGGAGACCGCCGCGTGAGGCGACGGTGTCCTGGGTGCGGAAAGCCAGAGGCCTGACTCTGAGCCCGGCTTTCTGCAGGCTGCAGAGCTGCTCTGCGTCTCGAACTCTGATTCAGCAAGACATTAATGCATGCAACTTTGGGGAGTTCCTTGAAATTGGGCTGCTCCCGATCAGCAGCTACTCCCACACACCAAGGCTGCGCTCTCGCTCGGGGAGCCTGCTGGGGCCGTACTCTGCCGGCTGCTTCCCTCGCTCCGTGCGCCAGAAAAGGGAGAGCAGAGCTGCGATTTTGTGCCTGGGAAGGGAAAGAAGAGATCCAGCTAACGTGAATTTGCAAAGACGCCCTGTGGTTTTGGTTCCGAGATAGCCGTTTTCGCAGCCGTGTTTAGCTGATAAGCTGCGTGCTGGGCTTAACCCTCGGGGGTGCTAAAAGAGGCCTCTTGCCAAGAAATCCCGCAGCAGCGGGCGCTGGATCTCGCTGCGCCTGCAGGATCTGCTCCCAGCACCGCTCTCGTCCTGGGTGGAAACCTCTGGAGCAGCCCCGCTGAGGCTGAGCTCGCCCCAGGGGGGTTTGGTGCCTGCAGCAGCCCTTGGGTGCCGCAAACGGGGGGCTGGCGTGGGGAACACCCCACGTGTACCCTCTGCGTGCCCTGCAAGGGGGCCTGGGGACGTGGCTGGGGCCAGCCCTGGGACTGGGGTGGCCTCGCTTCTGTCCACCCTGGGGGCCACTCGTGGGCAGAGCGCTGGGGGCCCTGACTCAGCTCCTCTGCCGGCCGCAGACGGTCTGCGGGCACGGGCAGGACGCTGAGGGTGGCTGCCTTCAGCAGCTCGCTGGTTTTGTCGCTTTTTCTCTGCTGGTGGCTCCCGTTTGAGGGCTCGCCGCGGTGGTTCCCGCTCCCCCATCCGTCTGCGCATGAAACCAAAGCACCGAGCAGCTCTGGCTGCAAGCTGGGGCTCGGGTCCTCGCGGGGGCGATGCATTGGGGGTGAGTCTGTGCCCTGGGAAAGCGCCTGGGGAGCCAAAAGCAGCCAGGGCTGCGGGGAGGGCAGCGCACGGGGGCAGCTTTGCACCAAAAGCTGGGGCTGAGCCAATGATCTCTGTCCCAACGCCGGTGGCACGCGGCCGCCGTGCCGGGATAGGGCAGCTGGGCACGCAGCGCCCGCTCCAGCTCCCGTGGGCTGAGGAGCCGGGCGAATCCCGTTTGAAGGCAAAAGGTTACGGCTGGGAAGGAAGCAATCATAAAGCAAACACCGCGGCGTTCTCCAACCGCACGCGGATTTGGTGCAATAAATAGAAGGGAAGAGCCAAAAATAGACCCGGGGTTGTAGGGCTGACACGGAGAGGAAGCGGAGCTGGGACGGGCTGGGGGGCTGCTCTCCCACCCACCCCGAAGCCCTGAGTCACGGGTGAGCCGACGTCCTTTGGTGTAAGACAATATCCCGGGGCAGAAACGGTGAGTGGGCCTTGGGGCGAGCACAAGAGACCTCACAAAGCTTCTTGCAACCCGTGGCCGAGTCCCCGCACGGCACCCCGCGTCCCACCCCTTGCAAAGCTCCCCGCTCGTGACCCCCCCCCCTCCCCTCCCCCCCCGGTCCCCAGGGGCGCGCAACCCAGCCGAGCCGCACCTTGGGTTCAGCACATGCGAAGCGCAGATGTAAAGGCAAAAGGACTGGCCCGGGGCCAAGCGGGGAGGGGAAAAAAAAAAAAAAAATGGAAAAAAAAAAAAACCACCATGAATCTGGCTCCGGGTTTTGGAGCCAGGGCTGCGAGCTTGCACTTCGAGCGCAAACCGGCCTCCTGCGCTCCTGGCCCCCGCCCGGGGCTCGGTTTGGAGAGCGGCGGGGAGGAGAGAGGATGCGGGCGCAGACCTGGAAGCAAAATGTTTACACGCTCCCGTGCAAGCCTTGCTACAGGGGAGAGCAGCCTCCTCTCACCCCGTCCCGTGCGCTTTGCCCTGGGGAACCCCCTCCCAGCAGGGCTGCGGGGTACTGGGGGTGGTGGTGGTGGTGGTGGTGGTGGTGAGATGCGGGGCGCAGAGGGGTTTTGGGGGGGTGGCCCCCCTGCGGGGCACCCCGCTGCCGGGGCGCGCAGCTGGAGCCGTGGCGTGGCCCTGCCGCTTTAAACCTGCCTCTCCCACGTGCTGTCTGGTTGTGCTGGAGACGGTGACGCAGGCAGGACGTCAATGGAGGCTGTGGGAGAATTTAGCCTGGGAGAGGAAAGGGGGGGGCAGGCAGGGAGGGAGGGAGCGGGGCGGGCTGGGGGCCTGGGCAGGAGGCCCCCAGCACCAGCCAAGCAGGGCCCCCCAGCTCCCCAGAGCATCCCTTTGTGCGCCGTCCCCCCCCTCCCCGGACCCCTCTCCGGCAAACGCGGCCGCCCTCGGCTGTGAGGGCAAATAATCCGCTCGGGCGCACGCCTGCTGGGGGGGGGGGGGGGGGCACGTGAAGGTGAAGGTGACGCTTCCTCACTGCCCACACGTCCCCGACCCGTTGTCACCACACGTGTGCCACCCTCACCCTGCCAATCTGCGGGGCAGGCGCTGGCCGGGCACCGGGAGAGAGGGCGTTGCAGGGAGCAGGGCTGGATGTGCCCCCCGGGGATGGTGTTTGTGTCCCCCGGGGATGGTATTTGTGCCTCCAAAAGGGGCTGCACCACCTGTGCCTCTCCGTCCTGAGCTGTGGGGTTGGTGGGATGCCAGCATCCCCTTCCCTTCTTTTAGGGTCTGTAGCATCCCGAGGGCTCCGGTGTTAATGGGGTCGAGCTGGCGGTGACACATCTGTGCAGCCACAGATTTGGGTTTCCTACCGTGTCCACCCGCTCTTTGTAACCACCAAAGCAGTGTCCCCGAAACCGGCATGGGAGCTCTGCTCCTGCTTGGTCTAGAGGAGGCTGAAATGGAGGCAAGGAGATATCGAGAGCTGCAGCCAAAGGAGCAGAGATCCCACAGCTCCTCCACGGCACGGGACCGGTGGCGTTGGCCTCTTGGCCCACTGGGTGGGTGCTGGATTTGCCCCGGGCTGGTGCGGTCCTGGTGCAAGTGAACGTCCCCCATGCGCTGTGTCCCGGTGCCAGCGGGGTTTTGCTGGCTCCAAAACAGCACCGGTCCCACGGGGGACAAGAAGGATCCTGGTTTCCTCGTCTCCATCCCAGCAGCAACCCCTGGAGCGAGACCGGGGCGAGCGAGCGGGGTGCTGGGGGCAGGCACACGGGGACAGGTCCCCTGTGCAGCCCTGGTGGAGCCACCCGCGGGTGCCAGTGCTGGGAAGCCGTGTGTCCGCTGGTCCCGCTGGCTTTCCGTGCCACGCAGCCACCAGCAGAAGCTGCGTGCGGTGCGTGAACGGAGCAAATGTTTTTCACGCTTCAGGATTTTGGGGTGTTTTTTCTTTCTTTCTTTTTTTTTTAATAGCCTGACTTGCAGAGGGTGTAGGTGGCTGCGTATCTTTGCAGACCCAGGAGTCCTCCTCCCTCCTACCCGCTGGCATAGGGCAAGGGAAAGCAATTTCCACTGTCAAGAGGCTGCGTACCAGCTGTACGAAACGATCAGCCTGGTGTGGGAAGGGAGTTACTCAGCATTCGGTTCCCAAGAGAAAAAAAAACGCAGCCCGAACCGACTTTCCAAAATACTTTGAGGTTCATAGTACTGTTCTTGTCTTCGTCTCATAAATATCCTGGGCTGGATGCTTCCCGCGTTTCCACCAGTATCTCATGGAGCGGCACTGGAGCTCGGCTGGTGCACATTATTATGACTATTTTTATTTTTTATTTCTTTGGATACGCGATCTCAGTTGATTGGAAAACAAACCCCAGAGAATCCTTGAGGAAAGGCTGCAAACAGCTCTTGGTGGGATGACTAATCCCATCTCTATCTAATCCAACAGGGTGCTAAAAATAGCGCTATTTCTAACAATAAATATAATAAAATAACTCACTGACAACAAACAGCCCCAAAAAGCCAAACACAGAGAAAAGTCCACTGGAAATGTGTATGGCGATGTGGGAAGGAGCCAGCAGGGAACTGTGTCACTGAGCCAGAAGGGTGGGGGACGGCACGGGTGCTCGTACACGTCACCTTGATGGAGATTTTTGAGTCTTTGATTAGTTCGTCCCAAATTAAGGCAGCGTAAAGCTTCTTGTTGGCCATGGGGATGGCATGGAGCAGGGCCCTGATGTGCTGCTCGGTGCCTAAGCAAAGATTAGAGGCCGGCAGCTTCCTCGGGCTATTAACTCGCTAATTAATGGCTGGGTTTGCCTGGTGTAGGGCCACGTGCTGGCACAGGGGGCACGCACTGGTGCCGGTCCCGTCCCGCTGCAGCCCTGCCACCAGCCTGGTGTGCCCGATATCCCCAAGGGCCCCCCAGCCTGAGCCCCTTTTCCTGGCCGCGTTCACTCCTCAGTTCCTCGTCAGCCTCTCTCCCTGCCTGCCAGCCTCCCCGAGCCACTCTCGCCACGTGCGTTGTATAATTCAACGCCTACTTTCCATGCACCGGGAGCCTCCTCCCGTGCCCAGCGCGTTGCAAAACGTCCTCACACCGCACGCTCGTCCCCCTTGTCTGAGTCACCGGGGGCCTTTTCCTGCCTGGAACAGGACGGGGTGCAAGGAAGAGCCGGCTGGCAGGTGCTGGTCAATGGGTACAGGTGGGAGGCCAAGCGCACCCGTTTTTTGTGGTGTTCCAGCTGGGTGCAACCCGATGGGGTTGGGATGTCCCCGTCACTGGTCCCTCGTGCAGGGACAGCGGCCTTGCGGACCTTTCCTGGTGTGGGTGACGGGGACGCAGCCACCACTGCTTCTGCGTCCCCATCCTCGGGGGCTTTGGGCTCCCATGGGACCCGTGCCAGCTCCATGCCTCCCATTACAAGTGGGTGGGCTGCGAGCCTGCTGGTTGGGGGGCCATAAAACATTTCCCGTGGAGCTGCCGACCCCCAGCGCAAGCCTGCTTCCTCTGGGCACTCGATGAGCGGAGAAAAGTCCGATGCCAGCTCGATTTATATTTTCACAGAATCCTAGAGTCATTAGGGTTGGAAAAGACCTCCAAGATCATCTGGTCCAACCACCCTCTACCACCAATGTCACCCACTAAACCATGTCCCCAAGCACCATGTCCAACCTTTCCTTGAACACCCCCAGGGATGGTGACACCACCACCGCCCTGGACAACCCGTTCCAATGCCTGACTGCTCTTTCTGAGAAATGTCTCCTCATTTCCAACCCGAACCTCCCCTGGATTTTTGCACGATCTCCATTCAAATCCTTCTGCTTCCAACAGGCATTTCATTTTTGGACCAATTCTGACGACATACGCTTCAGCAATTTAAAAATGTGTTCAGAAATGTTCCTTGTTCTTTAGGGTAGGGATATTACGATGGCGCTGGGCGCTGAACCGAGACCTTCTGAGTGCCCACCCCAGCACACACGGGGCCGTGGGTTGTGCTATGAGGAGTCTGGGCACTGAACCGAGCCCCTCCGAGCAACCACCCCAGTACATACGGGGCTGCGGGTCATGCCTATGATAGGTCTGGGCACCAAACCGAGCCCAAGTGGCCACCCCAGCCAACACGGGGCTGTGGGTTGTACCCACGGTGGGGCTGAGCACCACACGTTGCTCCTCCGAGTGCCCACCCCAGCACACACACGGGGCCGTGGGTCATATCCACGATGGTGCTGGACCCCAAACCGAGCCCCTCCAAGTGCCCATTCCCCCCCCACGCCCCTATTTTCGTGCAGCTTTAGCAACCCCCACCACAACACCCCCCCCCCGGCAGCCACCCCATCCCCACAACCCCAAACACCCCGCTGGAAACCAGGCCGTGGGGCAACAGAAACCCCCGGGAAGGGCCCAGAAACCTCTCCCCGAACCCCCCCACCCCCCCCGGCCCCGAGAAGGGGCCGGGGCTGTGGCGGGGGACCCCCGTGAGGGGAGAAGGGGAGCCGGGCCCAAGCCGGGGCCTGCGGCTCCTTCCCCGGCCGCGGCCATTTGCTCCCGCCCCGCCCCGCCGCCGGGGCTGGGCCGGGCCCGGCCATGGTCGCTCCCCGCCGGCAGCGCCGCAGCCCCGGGAGGCGGCTCCGCCAGGCCCCGCTCCGCTCGGCGCTCGAGGTAGGGTCCCGCCGCCGCTCCGTTTACTTTTCAGACATTTTTTTTTTTTTTTTAAATTTTTTTAGGCGTTTTGTACGCCTTTTTTTTTTTTTTTTTTTTTTTTCGAAACGGCTCCGCCGGGTTTCGGCGTTACTTCCGAGAAAGGCGGCCCCCGTGCCGAGCAGCTGGAGAGTGGGGGGGGGAGTTGGCAGCACCCTCCCAGTCCCCCTAAAACCCCCCTATCCCCCTAAACTCCCCCAATACCCCTAAACTCCCCCCATCTCCCTACCCCCCCAGTCTCCCTACCCCCCGTCTCCCTAAGCCCCCCCAGTTCCCCTAACCCCCCAGTCTCCCTAAACCCTCCCTAACCCCCCCCAATTCCCCTAACCCCCCCAAATTTCCCTAATCCCCCCATCCCCCTAACACCCCCTCAACCCCCATAAGCCCCCCCAGTCCCCCTAAACCCCCCCAAAGTCCCCTAACCCCCCCACCCCGATAAAACCCCTCCAATCCCCTAGACCCCTACCAATTCCCCCTAACCCCCCCGGTCCCCCTAAACCCTCCCAATCTCCTTAAAACCTCCCCAATCCCCTAGACCCCCCCAATTCCCCTTAACCCCCCCCAGTCCCCCTAACCACCCCCTAACCCCCCCCGTCCCCCCAACCCCCCCCTTTCCCCCCAATCCCCCTAAACCCCCCTAAACCCCCCTAAACCCCCCCCAATTCCCCCCCTTCCCCCCCCCCCCCCAGCTGCCCCCCAGCCCCTCGGTGCCGCCCCGAGGCGGCGGGGATGGGCGGCGGAGCCGAGCCGAGCCGAGCCGTGCCGGCGGGGGCGGAGAAGCAGCACATCCTTCCCCCCCCACCCCCCCCTTCCCCCCCCCCACACGCCGCCCCGTTCCCCCCCCCCCCCCCCCTCCGCCGCTTCAAAACAAACCAAAATGGTGCAGAGGTGAAGGAGGGAGCGAGAGGGAGGAAGGGGAAGAGGTGGCGCTGAGCGGCGGGGGGCCAGGTGAGAGGCGCCGGGGGGGGCTCGCCCCGCTATTTGGGGGGGGGGGGACACTGCATGGCTTGGGGGGGAAGCGAGCTGGCAGCCCCCCCAAAACCCTACCGCGACCCTACAGCCGCCCCCCCCCCCCCCCTCCGTTCCTTATGCGGGTGGGAAGCGGGGCCGCAACGTTTGGGGGTGCTTCGGGGTGTGTGTGTGTGGGGGGGGGGATCGGGGAAACGGGGGCGATGCTGAGGGTGTTGGGGGGAGGGGGGGGGGGGTTGTGAGTGGCAAGGGCAGCTTTTCGGAGAAGCCGGCGGTAAATGGAGTCGCGGAGCTTCCATTGCCTTGGCCGCTTGCCGGCCCGGAGCTGACAGCTGGGATTGTTTGTTCCTGCGGGGGGCCCGGGGGGGGGGGGGGGGGGGCTCAGCACCGCCGCTGCTGCCATTTGCGGGGCCGCGGCGGGGGGGGGGGGGGGGGGCACGAAGACCCCCCCACCCCCCCGCCACCCCTCCGCTCGCCTCTTGCCGCTGCCGGCTCCGCGGGTCCGGGGGCTGGCGAGCGGAGGACGGGGCCTCCATCCGCCGTTCGGCCTCTCCTCGCCCTCCGCCGGGCTCCCTCCCAGCAGCTTGACCCCCCCCCCCCCCCAGCTTTGTCGTCGCCTTTTTTTATTTTCATTTTTATATTTTTAAATATTTATTATTCCCACCCCCTCACCCCCCTCCCCCTGCACGCGGGAGCAGGCACGCACCCGCAGCCTCCTTCCCCGTCCCGGAGCCCCGGCCACGAATTGGGGTGTCCCCTCCTGCCCCCCCACGATGACACCCCAGCAGCCCCCCCGGCCGGGCTGCTGCAAATCCCCCGGGCGAGCCGCCTGCCCCCTTCTCCCCCCCGTTTCCCGGGGAGGGCCTGATCCTGCCCCTCCGAAACCTCTGAGGTTTTAGGGCACCCACGTGGGGTTTTAGGGCCGGCGGTGCTCCGCCGAGCTGGACCCGGGGTCGCCAGCCCCAAACCTCGCTGGGGACCGGGCCGTGCCTGAGGGCTGGGACCCCCGCGTCCCCCCCCCCACCCCCCCAGGCAAGGAGCAGCGGTTTTTGGGTGCAGGTAAGGTCGATTCTCGCTATTTTCTTTCTTTCCCCGGGCTGGTTCGGTGCCGGCAGCCCCAGCCTGGGGACCGCACGAGCTCCGGCGGCCCCGGGGCCGTGCCGGTCGAGGGCGGCGGGCGGTGGGGAGCGCTGCCGGCGGGCTCCTGAAGGTCACGGACCTCTGGAAGGGCCCTCGCGGCTTTTCCTTTTTCCTCCCTCCTCCCCGTGCCCTTCAAATTCTGCAGTTGTCATGGCTTTGCCAGGCTGAGGCATCCGCACTTGTGCCGGCCTGGGAGCAGGTGGTTGGCGGCCCCGCGGGGGCCGCTGCTCGGGGACGGCGCCGCGCTCGGCCCCGCCGGGGCAAAAGCGGGCAGGGGGCTGCGGGGATGGGGTTTTGGTGGCACGGGGTTGGGGGGGAGGGGGGGTCCTGCCGGGGAGGGATAAGAGGGGATTTAACGGGGTCGAGGTGAGAGGCCTGGCTGCGAGAGGCTCGGCACCGCCGGGTGCTGCCTTTTGGCACGAGCCGCCCCGGGGCCACCCGCGCGTCCCCCTCGCTGCCCACCCTCTCGGTCCGGCCGGGGGCTTGGGGGACCTTGGGGACCTCGGGAAGCGCCTTCTTTGTCACAGGGTGACCTTGGGCAAGTCCCTCGGCTTCCCGGCGGGGCCGTGCTGGGCCAGGCCGGGGCGGGGGGGGGGGGGCCGGTGCCCACTCCCTGCTCGCACGGCGCTGGCCGCGGCGCTCGGTGGCGGGGTGGGGACGCGGCCGGTGCCGGGGTGGATTTTTCCCCTGGCTGCGCCAAGCGAAACGAGTGGGGCCTGATTCTCATTTCCCCCCCGGCCCTTTAGCGCGACTCTGGCGACGTAAAGGAGCCTAAATATGGTCATAAACCGCATCCACTCCGAGGTCCCTCCGTGCTTCCAGGGCCGTGTAAAAGCGTCTTTGTGCACGGGAGAACAAAGCCCAAAGTGTCGAACGCGCGACCCGGTGGCCCCGGCCGCCCGGGAGGCCAGGTAGAGGCTGCGGCTCCTCGGCACGGCGAGGCCGACGCTCCCGGGCCTCGCTTGGGGCCCGCCAGGGTTTTGGCCGAAGGGGACGGCTCGGTGCCGGCTCCGCCGCAGGCATCCCCGCCTGGCCCTTTGCGTTTAGACCCCGAAACGTGTCAGGGGCAGCAATTTTCAAGGCTTTTTTTTTTTTTTTTTTTTTTTTTTTCCCCAAGCAGCCTCCGCCGGGAGCCGTGCGGCCGCGGCCGAGTCGCCGTGGCTGCCCCCTGTTTTGGGAGAGGAGGGATGTGCGTCGCCCCTCTCCCCCAAATCCCCGTCCCCCAAATCCCACCGGTGCACGTAGGTGCTGCGCGGCGCGGCCGTGGCGCCCGGGGTTTGGGAATGGAGCAGGCAGCGCCCCGTTAAATCCCGGGGGGAACCCGGGGGGGTGCGCACCCGGCTCATCCCAGCAGGGCAGGGGCGAGCGGCCGCGGGCAGCGGCGTGGGCTGCCGCGTGGATGCTGGCTGAGCCTCGCCGTGCCGGACTTCCCCATCTGCAACCAGAGCTAAAAATATCCCCGTGCCTCGCCCCGTAGCCGTCCCATCTGTTCGGAGGGCGAGCTCCTCGGGCCAGGGACTCTTTCTTATTTTTTTCTGGCTATTTTAGCGCTTCCTAGAGGCTGAGCTGCCCCGGAGTTCGGAGGTGAGCGGATTGCAGATGACAGTCCTTCCCCCCCAGGAAGGCCGCGGCTGTAGCGACGAGCCGGGGTGAGTCGGAGCAGGGGCAGGGAGGAGCGGGGAGGACGAGGCAGAGGCACGATCCCGCGCCCTCGGCCGCGAGCCGGGCACCCCGAGCCGCTCGTCCCTCCCGCAGCAGCAGGGACGAGGAGCCGGATCGGTCCCTGGCGCCGCCGCTTTTCCATCTGACGCTCCTCTCAAGGGGTTTTATTTATTTATCCCCCCCCTTCCTCCTCCATCTTTTTTTTTTTTTTTTTTTTTCCCCTTCTAATTAGAGAAGCTTTCAATAAAGAGCCGAAATTTGTTAATCATTTTGTTTGATCAGAGCTTAGGCAGTGCCGGAAGACCTCTAGCTTTTCCCTCTGCCTTGTTTGAGCAGCAGTTTGCTTTTGCTTTCAAGATGGATCTAGCCGTCTGCCTGCCAGCAGCTCTACCTTCGCCGAGCTGTCGCTTTTCATCTCGCACTCCACTTCTGTTTGCTTGCGTTTTTTTCTTTAATTTCTCCTTTCTCCTGCCCTCGCTCCTGGTGTCTCCCTGCTGTAGCTCCCCACCGCTTGAAAAAAAAGGACGAGGGCCTGCATCACTTAACCAAAAAAAGTGCCTGCGTGGAGCGAGGGCTTGTTAAATGCAGGGGAAATAGGTTCGGAGGGATTTATTCTGGGGGAGGGCCGGAGCTTTGCTTTCTCTTCGCAAAGCGGGGAGTGTCGGGAGAGTTTTCTGGGCAGCCCCGTCCCGTTTTTGCGCCCTTCCCGAGGGGGATGCGTGGCGGGGAGAGGCGTGCGCGGTGCCGGCCGTGGTGCAGAGGCAGCGGCGAGGCTGCTCCTTGATGCAGGAGGCACAGGGTGGCCCCGGAGCAGGTGAGTGCCTGGGCCCTTTGCCACCTGGGATGATTTTGTGCGAGGGGGGGCTGCGTCCCGGCCCCCGGAGCTTGCAGGAAAACGTGACCCCCCTCCAGCAAGGGGGTGTCCCCCGGCGCCTCCAGCTCTCCTCCGACAGAAACGCTGCGGGCGCATCCTGCCCCCGCGTGCCCCAGCCTCACCCCCTGCGTACCAGCGGGGATCCGAGCCCTGCGACGTTGTCCTGGGGGTGCGAGAGGAGGGGTCCCGTCCCCAAAACGCCCTGCAGCACGAGAGGTGCCTCGGTGCGAGCCGGTCGGGCCGGCCGGTGCCGCGTGGGGATGTGTCAGGCGGCGGCCACCACCCCGCAGGCACCCGGGCGCTGCGCGGTGAACTCGTGGCGGCGTGACGAGGACGAGCAGGGCACGGATCCGTTTGCGCAACGCCCGCTGAAACGCCGCTTCCCCTCCTTTTTCCTCCAGCTCCTCCGTGCCTGCGCTCGGAGCATCGCTGCTCCGCGGGCTCGGCCGGCGCCGTGCGCTGGGCACCTGCGTTCCCAGCCCTCCTTGGTTTAATTAAACGGGGCTAATTGAAAGGCAGAGGTCCTCGCCGTCTGTGCCCCCCCGTGCCAGGGGGGCCTGTGGGGGGCTCGGGGGGACCCCCACGCCGAGGAAAGCCTGGCACCGCGCCTCGGGCTGCTCTTGGGCATTGTGTGGCGTGGAATTGCAGCGCTCCCACCTCGCGCCTTGAGTCAGCGTTGGTGTGGGTTTGGGAAGGCGGTAATTAACTGACCTATTTAGGAGCAGGGAAGGAAGAGAAGAGTCGGTTCTCTTTCCAGAACTTCAGTCAGCTCCCAGCCGGCATCCTGGGCAAGGAGCCTTTCCAGCAGGAGCAGCTGCCCGGGTGCCCCCTTCCAACGGGGCTGCTCGGGGAGCAGGGCGAGGGACGGCGTCCCACGCGGCGCCGGTGCCACGTCGGCACCTTTCGGAGGCACACGTGGCGAAGCCACAGTTCCCGAACCTCCCCGCGTGCCAGCAGCAGTTGGTTTTGACACGGGTTTGAACCCGAGGGCAGGGGGCTGCCTCGTTCCCCGCCGGATGTAACGGGGGCAAACGTACGGCAGGAAATAGGGTGAGGGTATAACAAGCTCCCCGTCTCCTTATGGGATTTTTTATTTCTGTTTTTTTTTGTTTTGTTTTGTTTTCCAGCGGTTTTTGCCGTATTGGCTGCCCCTTCCTGAGTGGCATGGGGTCCCATGGCACGGTTTGGCACGGCGCGGTGCCGGGGCTGTCACGGGATCGCGGGGCATTACCTGCGCGGGGCACGCGGTACGGCTCAAAGGTGCCGCCGCTGGGGATAAGCAGGGGTTATAAATAGCCCCGGTTGAAACTTTTCATCTTCCTTTTTAAAAGCGAGTGCCTTTTGGAACAGCGTGCCTCTTCTCCATCCTTTTGGAAGGTGTCCATTTTTATTTTTATTTTATTTTTTTTATTTTTAAGATGAAACGTGTTCGAAAGCGAGTTTTTCCTTTCCAGTTATCGGAAGACTTCAGGGGAAAAATTGCTGGGCGCCGTAGAAACAAATGCCCAGGAACTCATCCCGTGTTGTGCAGGTGGGGAAAGGGTCGGGGCTTAAATTTGTTTTGATCGGTTTTCCTCCCAGCAGGAATTGATAACGCCAAGTGTTCCCCGGTCACTGAGGGTATCCTACCAAAGCTGTCAAAATCTGGGAGGGTGAAAAAGCAGGGCTTGCCGAAAACCTGCTGCACTGAACTTGAGAAACGATAAAAAATGGGATGAATGGCTTCTGTTTGGTTAAAAAAAAAAAAAAAAAAGAAAAAAAAGAAACATTTCTGTGTTTCTCTCTGGAATTTTTCAGTTGTAAAACCTGAAATCCTCCCCCACCCTGAGCAGTAACCTTGAGGCACGGGGCCGCGGCAGAAGTTTCCACTGACAGGGAGGGGGAAAAAAAAAAAAAAAAAAAAAAGAAAAAGAAAAATGTGGACGAGTTATTTTGACCAGCTTGACTTTTTTTTTTTTTTTTTTTTAAACGCTGCAGTCACCGAGAACATCCTGTCCTGTAACCGCGCTAAGCCGGTGGTCTGCACCGAGCGCGGCGTCTTGGGACGGGGGACGAAACAAAACCCCTTTGGGGCTGGGGCGGGGGGCGAGGGGCTGCGGCGATAAATAACGAGGACCGGGGTCTGGTGTTCGGGGGCCTGGAGCTCAGGACCGAACCCCGGGGCTCAGGACCACTGCTCCTAGCAAGGGGCCCATCGCAGGGCTCCGATTGCTGTGCCGCGGCACGGAGCCGGGCACGGATCCTGCCCCGGGAGCGTTTTACAGGGCAGAGGAGGAGCGTGTGTCTGCGTAACCCTGGGGGAACCGGCGATGCTCTGCCCGCTGCCGTGCGTCGTGCCCGTCCTGCCTGCTGGTGGCCGCGAACTTTTTGACACCCGGGGCGCCCTTGGGTCCGTGTCGCTGCGTGAGCCGTGATCCCGGTGCCGGACAGCGGGTTCGAGCGGCTGAAATGGGGCAGGTTGTTAAAAATCCATCACTTGCACCTTCTTCCTTCCCAGGAGAGCGCCGAGGGCTCCCCGGGGAAGGTCCCTGCCCTTGAGAAAAGTCCGTGCTGGAGGCGAGCGTGCGCAGGTAGCGAGGAGACAAAGGTGAGGGGGCAGAGCCCAGGCACCTCGCGCTCCGCTCCGGTGTGCAGGCGAGGGGCACGGCGCCGTGCCGGGCTCCCCTCCGGTCACCTCCAGCTCCCGGGGTGCTCCTCGCCGACCCCAACCTCTGCTTTCGGGCACCAACTCAGCTAGCAGCGAGCTGGAGGAGCCCCAGCTCCTGGGTTCGAGGCACCGATCAATCACGGAGCAGTCCCCAACCTTCCCTGCCTCGGCGCGGCCGCCCTTCCCACGCGCCCGCGACACGCCGCGGGGAAAACTAGCACCTCTCCGCTCGCTCGCTCCAAAATATCCCCGGCCCCGCGCGGAGCCGCTGCCAAGATCGCTCGCGGAGCCGTCGCTGCCTCTTGGCTTTGCAGAAATCCGCCGCCTCCCTCGGCGGTGGGGAGGCTGGGAGACGCGGAGCGCCGAGCCCCTGCGCTTTTTAAAATAGAAGCAGAACAAATGGTTGGAGCAGGATGCCGGTGGCGAAGGCAGCCAAGCCTCTTCCCGCGGCAGCTGGTGGCTGGTATGCTGCTTCTTGCTCCCTTCATCAATCCTCTCGATATAGCTGGCATTTTACTGCAGGGGGGAGAGAGGCATCTGTCTCCTGGGGCGGTGCCGGTGCCTCGGGGGCTTGGCGCGCTCCCCGCACGCTCGCGTTGCGCCCGGGTGTGTGCGGCCGGGTTTTAAGCGGACCGTGGGGACGGCGAGGTCCCCGCGCCGCGAGGGAGAAGGGCGTGGGGAGCGGCACGTGCGGTGCAGGCTCGCCGAGGGACTTGGTCCCGAAGCAGTGACGTGCTGGGGCCCGGCTGCCAGCCCGTGTGGCCGCGGGTGAGCGCTGGGACGGGCGGCACCGTCCTCATCCTCCTGCGGGAGCTGCCTTCACCTCCACCAGCTCGCCCTCATGCCTTGGAGAGGTGCTCGGGGCGAGCAGCCCCGCACCGTGCCCTGCGGGGACCGGGTTTGCTGCCTCAAGGATGAGGCTGGCTCCGGGAGCAAGGAGGCTGAAGGGGCGAGGAGCATTGACAGCCCTCTGGTCCTCGCCGTCTCCGAGGCCAGGAGCGGCCGCGTATTTATCGAGCGGCATTTTGTGCGTTGCTGGACGGCAAAGAGCGCTGCTCCAGCTGCGCTTGTGACTGGGAAGGTCGGGAGCGGCTCCCCGCGAGGGAGGACGTTCTTGCCTCGTCCTTTCCAGCAGCGAGGAGCAGGCACGGCGAGCTCGGCATCCGCTCGCGTGACCTTCAGCGCCTGCTGCTTGGCAAGGGAGGAAGGCTGCTTTGCATGCGTTCTCGAGGCGATGCTACACATGTACAGAGCAAACGGGGGTCTTTTTGTGATGCAAATGCAGATTTGTTTTTAGCCTGGCTGAGATGAATACCTCCGGGGCTAAATACGGAGCTCGGGTCACTGCTCAAAGCATCCCCGGTGGCTCAGGGGCTGCCGGGTCAGCCACGAGGGCTGGCGGCTTTGGGGTTTGGTTCCCTTTTGGGGACTGGAACAAAACGGTTCCTCCCGGAGGCCGTACGCCCCTTTCGGGGGCTCTGCCCCCATCCTGAGGCTGCGCACCAAGAGCAGGATTTTTGCAGAGCGTCCCATCACAGCTGCGCGCCACCAGCTGCCCTGCGCCCTGGCCACGTTTCGGCCCCAACAGGCCGTGATTTTTTTATCCAAGCGTGATTTTTTTTTATCAACGTGTGGGACCCCCGGGTCTCCGTGCCCAGGACCTTGAGCCCCTCGCTGGGCTGCACCCGGCCACCCCGGCTCTGGCACGGGACCGGGGCCAGCTCCTGGGTGCCAGCACGGTGCTGGGTGGCTGCGCACCAGAGCAGGGCGCCTCGTCCTCGCCTCCCCGCGTGGGCGAGCGCGGCGTGGGGCGCGCGGGGCGCAGCGTCCCCGGGGCTTTCGGGCTTCCTCTGGGACCCGCGAGCCCTCGCAGCGCAGGCAGCCCGCGGGTCATGGGCCGTTGGGCGGCGTTCGCGCGGAGCTGTTTGTGTGTCGCCGTATTTTTATTTGTGAGCCTTTTCGGAAAGTTTGCATCACCGCCGGTGCCGCTTCAGTGCCCGGCGGTGGGGTTGGAAGGGGCGCGGGAGGGGAGATGGAAACGTGGTTTAAATCGGTTTGATTTTCCCATCCCTGCGTGGCACCGGGGGCTTCAGGCTCCTGGCGTTTGGGTGCTGAAGCCCCCCTGGCACCGGCTCGGTTCCCGGCTGGTCGCAGGTCACCTCCCACCCTCCAGCTCGCCGGCACCTGCCCAAGGGTTGTTTGGGGCCAAAACCCCCAAGCTTGGAGCCGAGAGCACCCAGAGGTGTCTCCCGACCCCATAGAAGTGGGGAGCAGCTGCTGGGTTTGCCCTTGGGCGAGCTGGCGTCTCGAGTCCTGATGGGGATGGGGTGGGATGGGATGGGATGGGATGGGATGCAATGAGATGCAATGAGATGGGATGGGATGGAATGGGATGCGATGAGATGGAATGAGATGGGATGCCACCCGTGACCCTGCTGCAGGGAGGAGAGGCGGTGGCAAACGGAACCAGAAAGGCCCGGCCTCTCTTCCTGGCAAAACCCAGTTGCTTTTGACACCCGCTGGGTGCTGCAGCGCTGGATGGAGCTGGGGCTGCCCCAAAACAGGGCGCTGGGGCCTCGGGACCCCACAGCCCTGCTTTGGGGAGCCTCCACCACCCTCCTGAGCCCTATGGGGTCGGCAGCTCCCCCGCTGCTGCCCCAACGGCACCCAAGGGTGGGCACCCTCCCGCCCGCGCCTGGACCTCTCCGCCTGCCCCTGCAACGGGCTGCTTGCTTTTTTCCCCTAAAAGCATCCCCGGCGCAGCTCGTCCATATTTCAGCCTTCTTCTCCCTACCGTTCTCGCGCTGAAGTCTATAATGCTGAAATTATAGCATCACCGCCGTTTCCGTGGCAACTCTCAGGGATGTATTTAAAAAAAAAAAAAAAAGAAAGAAAAAAAAGAAAAAAAAAAAAGGACCAGAAGCCCTCCGAGGATTATGACTTCACCGAGGGATCAGGCTGGAGGGGAATCTGGGTCAGGCTTTTCTGCCAGCCTGTCCCCGGTAATTCCCGCTGCCGCCGCGGGGCAGAGCCGCCCTCAGCACCTTTGGGTGCCCCCGAGCACCCCGGGGTGGCCGTGACCCGGTTGGGGTGCCCTTGGCCGAGCTCTTTGGCCGTGCCGGAGCTGGCAAAAGGGGGACGTGGTGGCGACCCCGTAGGGGGGACCCTCACGGAGGGAGCACAAACCTTCCCGTCCCGAAGCGCGCCGCGGCTGCAGGAACGCCGGAGCCGCGCTCCCCGCCTCCCCACAGCTTGCGTGTTGCAAGTTTTCTCTCTCATCCCCCAAAATAAACAGGACTTTTTTTTTTTTTTTCCCCGTTTTTTTTTTTTTTTTTCTTCTTTTCCTCCCTTTTTCCACACCCCCAGAGCCGCTGTTGCTGGTGGCAGGAAGCCCAGACTCCGTAGGAACTCAGCAATGCTGCAGATCCAAGCCCCGGCTGCCCTCTCGGTTTCGCAATCCTGGGGAAGGGTGGGGGGGGGGGAGGAATAAAATGGGAGGGGATTTTATTTTTTTTTTCTTTCTTTCTTTCTTTCTTTTTTTTTTTTTTTTTCTTTATTAGAGATTTATAGACTTTCCCACCAGTAGGGACAAGCAGCCTGGTGGAGCTGGGCGGCCAATTTCCTCAGTAAGTTTCCAACACCGGGTTCGGTTCTCCGGCTGCGCGGCGGGCGGTGGCTTTGGGGCATCCTCGGGGGGCGTCGGGGCGGGGGGGCTGCCGGCTTCCCCCCTCCCCTTGAACCCCGCCGAGGCCGGGGGGGATCGGCTCAGGTCAGCCCGAGCTGTCAAAATCACCAAAATCGGATTGCCGGGCGCCTTCCCGCAGCGCGGGTGCCGTCGCCGCGTGGTGCCGAAGCCGCGGCGGGTGGGTTGTTTTTGGGGGACGGCAGCGTCCGAGCGCTTCCTCGCTCTTCCGCGGTGGCCGGACGCGGGAGGGTGGTGCTGGCGAGGGTGTTTTGAGCGCTGTCACCGTCCCCAGGCCCCGTTTTGCCGAAGCGGGGCTGGCACGGGCAGGGAGCGAGGGCTGCGGGGCCGGATCCGGCCGGCGGGCAGGGCTCCCGCTGGGGAAAAATCCTCCCTCTTACTCGGAGGGTGGGATTGGAGCCCCGGCCGCTCGGGGCCGAGTGTCCAGCGTGCAATGGGATCGCTGGTTTTAACCGGTGGTCGCCGTGCTGGTTTTTCTTTTCTTTTTTTTTTTTTTTTAAATCCGTTTCGCATCTGGTTTTCTCGAGCCGTTTCGGGCAGGGAGGGGACAGGGCCGCGTCGCCGCGAGATGCGATTAGATAAGGGCGAGGAGCCTGCGAACAGAATCCCGGCCGGCTAATTATTTATACCTCCGCCTGCGTCACCAGTAAACAGCTGGAGCCGCTCCAAACATCTTCGTTTGATTTGTTTTGGTAGGCCCTGACGGGGGTGTTTGTCCGATCCCCTGCCGGCCCTCCCCAGATCCCTCCTGGGCGCCTCGGTTCGGCGGCTCGCCCGCAATTTTGGGCTGGGTTTGAGAGGTGGCCCCGGCTGCTGGGACGCGGCCCCCTTTTTTAATTTCCACCCTTTTCCATTTCGGGGCGTCGCCGCCGTTCGGGCACGTGCCCCAGAGCCCCGGCTCCTGGCTTCGTTCGTGCGCGCGCGCACGAGGCCGTCGGGCGGCCGCTTCTTGGGAGCCGAAAGTTTCTGGTGTTTGCGGTCGTAGGAGAAATGCGCCGGGCAAAACAAACAAAGAGCAACCCCCAGCGCGCTGCTTTCTATTTTGGAAGCGCGGTGCCTTGCTTTCGGACGAGGCAGACTCCTGACCTTTGCGAGCGCGCGGTGCTGGCAGTCGCGCCGAGCTCTTTGAGGCGAGGGCTGACTCCTCGCTCCGTTTGTGCAGAGCCAAGAAATTAATATTAATAACTTGCCCTGAATGAGGGCTGAGTACCTGCTTCCCTGGGGCTCCTTGGAAGGCTCGGGGCTCGGGCGGATAACATCAGCAGTCATTACGGCCGGGGCCGGAGCATCGCGGCGCGCAGCTGGGATGCAGATGGAAGGGCTGGGTGTGGGAGGGGAGAGATCAAGGGAGCCACCGGCTCCGTTTTAGGGCGCCTTGGGCAGGGCTTCGCGACGCCACTCGCGATTTTGGTGCGCCACCGTCCTTCTGCAGCCCCCGCCCCCCTCTCGTGAGCCTCAGCCCCTAAAAGCCACCCCGAATCCGCAGCCCCTGGTGGAGGCCGCCTTTTGCAGGGGTTGAAATCTGGGGCTCGGAAAAACCCTCACCCATAAAACCCCCCAGCCGTCTCGGTGCTGCGCCCAGCCTTAATCTCTTTAAACTGCCTTTTGCTAATCCTTCATTAGGCTCTCGTGTGGAGCTCGTTATCCCGTTAGGGCCTCGAGCTGCTCGGGGCGTTATTTGGTGGAGCCGGGGTGGCACGGCCGGGGCCGAAAGCGCCCCTCCGGGGTTTGGTGGGGGGTCAAGGAGGGACGCAAGCGGCACGGGGGCACCCCCTGTGCCCGCATTCTCGCTGCGGGGCGTCATCGTGGCCATCTCAATTCTTTGTCACCCCCTCCATCGCTCCCCGTGCCGTCGCGGTGCCGTGATGTTAAACGCGCCTGGAGTTTGGTTTGGTCGAGGCTGGGTGCTCCCGGGGGGGTATTTTTGGGGGCTGCAGCGGCCCTGGGCTCAAAGGGAGAGGTGTGAGCGAGCTCGCCAGTGGTGCCGTGGACGGCTCGCTGCTTCGGATGTGCCCCCAAGCCCTTCCCCTTGCTCCGAGCCTTAAATAGGGCATCGGGCAAGCGTGTGCCACAGGGCGGATTCCTTCCCCGGGGGAGCAGCCGCCTTCCCGCAGGGAGTCTGGGGCCGGTGCCTGCTGCTCCATCCCTGCTCCGTCCCTCCTCCCCGTGTCCCGTCCCCGAAATGCTCCGAGCTGGGGTCCGGGAGCTGTGCTGGGAGGGAGAAGAGCAGAGGGAGAAGAGCAGAGGTCCGCAGGCAGAGGGGCGGAAAGCGCGCCCGGCCGGATGATGGAGCGGGGCTGAGGAAGCTGCGATCTGCAAGGCACCGGGAGATGGTCTGCAGAGCGATTGCAGAAAGCAAAACAAAAACCACACACCCACACATTCCCACATGCGCATGCAAACAAGGAAGCGAGCATAAAAGGGATAAGCGAGCAGTCAGAGTTTAGGCTCAGTTTTATCTGGTTGAAAATGAAAAACCATTGCGGCGAGGGAGAGGGCTGCTGGCTTTATTTATTTATTTTTTTTATTGCGCCCCCCCCCCCCCCCCAAAAAAAAAAACAACCACGTTTGGTGGGATTTCTTTCTCTCCCTGCTTCTCGTTTTGTCCTGGAGGTTGAGGAACGTGGCCCTGAAGAGGAGCTTCGGTGGCTGAAACGTCACCGCCTCTGCCACCGCCTTCCTGCCCGACCTCTGCTGCTGGTGGATCCCGAGGGCACCGTGTCCGCGTGTCCTTGTCCCCACCAGCCAAGCCCAGGTTCCTTGTCTCACCTCGATGGAAAGCCCTAAAAATCACAAGAATCAGCCGGTGATTCGGGCACGACGCCTGCCGTGGCGTTCCTTCGCCCGTTTCGCAGCTCGTGCTTTCGGGGCGCCGCGGGCGCGGCGAGGGGGGTCCGGCACCGCCTGGCGTAACGGGGTCTCCGCGGGGAACCCCAAACGCTGAAATTCCCGGCGTGTGGGTGATCGGGTGGGCTTCGTGCGGCCGCCCGTGCCGCCGCGGTGCCCCTCGCCAGCCCGATTTCTGCGGGGTCCCACGAGCGCCTCGCTCCCCTTTTCCTGCGCTCTGCTTAGCGCTGGCTCCCTGCCACCGCGTGCTGCACGATCCTGGAAAGAGGTCGCGGCTTTTCGGCGGTTCTTGGGAACGGAGCTGCCTCGGCAGCTGGGAAAGCAGCGCGGTTTCCAGGCTGATAAAGAAATAGGGCAAATGCAACCCGGCTGGAATTCGTGGGCAGCTTCGCCCCACCGCGGTGCTGGGGGCAGCGGATGGATGCCTCTGGGCGTCCAGGGTGAGATGCTGCCGGGTCCGGGCTGGAAAAAGAAGGCAAATCCCATTCCTGGGTGTTTCTGATCCTTCACACTCCTAAAACTTTCCGTTTTCCTGCAGTCCCCGGATGTTTCTGGGCCTTTGCGCTCCTAAAACTTTCCGTTTTCCTGCAGTTCCTGGGAGCTGCCTTTGCGGCGCGGTTTGCAGCCGGGTTAGGAGCAGGATCGCGTTTTTCTCCCACGAAGGAGGGAGCGGAGAGGGCCGGGGGGGGGGTTCCTCCTCCCTCTGAGCCTTCCCGTGCCGAGCGGGGAAAACTCAAAGCGAGAAGAGTATTTTTAAAGTACAAAACTCCCTTCTTCATAAAACGGAGAGGCGGCAAGAGAGCAAAATCCCCTGCTGAAAAGTTTCCAGCCGCCCTGATGTTGTGTCTCTAGCCTCGCACAGTAATTCTGAGAAAAAACTCGGGATAAATGCGAGCAGAGAGGGCAGGAGGGGAGAGCGAGGGCTCAAGCCACGGGCCTGGCCGGGGCGGCACGGCACGTGCTGCAGCAGACGAGCCCGCCTGCCCGTTCCAACGGGGAGATTAGCTACAAAAAAAAAAACAACAACAAAAAAAATCCCGAGATTACAAAGCAAACCGCTTTCCACTTGTTTTAATTGGCTCCTGGGCCGGGGAGATTTTTCTCTCCCTCCCTTTTAAATCGGAAAGCTGTGATTTTCGCTTTAAATTACAGGACTTCGGAGCTGGGGCTTTAAGGGGGGGGGGAAAAAGCACCGAGGGTGCTGTGCTGTGAAGCCGAGCTTTGTGCCAGAGACCTTCCAGCTACGACCAGAGGCCACAGAGGACGATTTTTGGGTGCCCAGTGCTGCCGTGGCCGAGCTCCCGGGGCTCTGGGGGCTGTGTTTGGGTGCCTGGAGGGGCCGAGGGGGGCAGCCGAGCCCCATTTCCTACGGATCCGTGCTGCTGGGTTGGCTGGTTAACCAAATTACCCAGCGAGATCTTCTGTTTGCTCCATAGGTGCCCACAAAAATCCCCCTTCTGCTTTCCCCTCGCGGCGGCGCGTGGCGGGGGCGGTGTGGGAGCCGGTGACGACGGCGCCGAACGCGCCAGCGTTGCGCCGCACCTCGACGGCGAGCGGCATCGTAATCCTGCCTTCAAAGAGAGGATTTCCAGCCCGGGGAAGAAGCAGGTGGAGGCCGGGAGCTGCCGTTGGGGTGGGCGTGGGGTGGAGGTGGTGAAACCCCGGTGGGAATTCGTCCTCACCCCATAGAGCGGACGCGGAGGCTCGCCAGCCCCGCCGTGCCGTGGGGAACCCGAGAGCCATTTGGGGGTTTGGACCCGCGGCGGGGGTACCCCTGGGGCTGGTTTCCTTCTCCGCGTGGGGGCAGCTGCTTGGCCCCCAGTTTTTCCTGGGGGTCCTGGCTGGTTTTTGGATGCTCCCGCTATGTTTTGGGGGGACGAGCAGGGTCCGGAGCGCGAGCCAGCGTTAGGTGCGCCCCTCCGAGGCATCCCACGCCCGACCGCAGGCTCAACGAAGAATTTTTCCCTCCCATGTGCAAGCAGGTTTAAAAAACCCTCTTGGCTCCCAGCGTGGAGCTGAGCTGGGATTTTCCAGCCCGGGGGAGCGTGCGGGGGGTCCCCGCGCAGGGCTCGTGCCCACCCTGCCTCCGTCCTCCCCCTGGTTTGCGAGGTGTCGGGGGACCACCGCAGACGTTGGCCCCCTCCCAGCTCCCCCGCTGCGGCCAGAGGGTGCCGTACGCCCTGCCGTGTTTGTCAGGGCTCGGGCGAGCGTGTTTGTTTGGTTTCCATAGGGAGAGCAGGGCTGAGCCGCCCGGGGAGGCTGCGGCCGTGCAAAACCTCCCGGGGGGGGCCGGCGGCTGCTGCTGCTGACTCAGGCGACAGCCGAATGCGGGCGGCGAGGGGTCCGGGCTCCTAATTGTCCTCCTTTTTTCCCCATCCTCCCTCCCGCCGTCTCCGGTACGTGCCGGCACGCCGCCCCGGCCGCCCGCTCGCCCCGCCTCACCCGGTGGCCCTGGAGTTTGGACCCGATGAGCCGGGGCCGTGCCGAGCGGTGCTGGCGGGCGCGGGGTCACCCGGGGCTCGGCCCGTGCGCGGGGAAGGGGCGAGAGCTGGAAGAAGCCCGGCCCCGGTAGCCTGTGCCCCGCGGGTGCGTGCCGTGGTGCGGGGATGGTGCCTGGTGCGGGGATCTGTGCCCCGTGGGTGCGTGCCGTGGTGCACGGATGGGGCCCGGTGCCTGGATCCGTGCCCTGTGGATGCGTCCCCCGGTGCGTGGATGGTGCCCAGTGCACGGATGGGGCCCGGTGCGTGGATCTGTGCCCCGTGGATGCATCCCCTGGTGCGTGGATGGTGCACAGTGCATGGATCTGTGCCCCGTGGGTGGTGCCCGGTGCGTGGATCCATGCCCTGGTACGTGGATGGTGCCCAGTGCGTGGATCCGTGCCCCGTGGATGGTGCCCAGTGCATGGATGGTGCCCGGTGCGTGGATGGTGCCCGGTGCGTGGATCCGTGCCCCGTGGATGCGTCCCCCGGTGCGTGGATGAGTTTCCTGGCACCCTGGCTCACTTGGGGGGCGTTTTGGACAGGGTCCTTTGCGCTGCCACCCGCCCGTCCCCGCGGTGCTGGCGCGGGCGCAGGACCACACGGCAGCTCCAGCACCACCGTGGCTCGTGGTGCAGCGAGCTCCTGGCCGGCCGGCGCCGTGAGAGCGGTCCCGGCACCTCTTCCCCCTCCCTCCCTCCCTCTTCCCTCCGAAAAAAGCTCGGAGGCGATTTTCTCGTGGCCATACGCGCTGTGGGTTCGCGTCCCCGGCATCGGGTGCGGGGTTTTAGGCCGGAGGGGAGCGGTCGCAGAGGGGCTGCGCAGGGGCAGGATGGCCAGGGCTGCCCCCGCTGCTGGGGACGTGCCTCGGAGCCGCCTGCGGGAGCTGGAGCTGGAAATCCGGAGGGAGGAGAGCGGCGCCGAGACTTTGCTCAGCCCCGTGGGCTCCTCAGCCAGCCCGGGCTGCCGGTACCTGGGTGAAAAAATCAGTTCAGTAAAAAAAAAAAACAGTAAAAAATCAAAAACTGAAGCAGTGGCTGCTGCGATGGGACCTGGGCACCTGGCGCCCTTTTGCCTGTGCCAGTTTCTGGTGGAGCAGATGCTGAGCTGTGGTTTGTTTTTTTTTTTTTTCTGGGGGGGGCAGCTGCTTTTGGGGGGAGCGGCGTGCTTTCAGCTGCCGAAATCTGGAGGCTCTGACTTGTGGGGAGCCTTTCTGAGGCTTTTTGCCGGTCTTGCGGGTTAAACCCTGCAGGTGGAACCTGCGTTTTCCCACATCCCTCCCTCGGGCAGCCGAAGTCCTGGCGTGGGAGACGGGAAAACCCCAATCCCGACCCCCGAAACCTCTGCGGGGCGGCCTTCCCGGGGAGGTGCTCGGTGCTTTGGGAGCAAAGGGTGCGGGAAGGGGAAGGTGCCACCCGTGACGGGGTGCGTGGGTGCCCGGGGGCCCCCCCGGGATGGTGCCAGCAGGTGGCAATGTGGCCCGAGGCAGCGCGGGGCGAGGGCAGATGCTGAGCACGTGGGGTACGGGGCGCCCCCGTTCGGGTTTGTGGGCAGGAGCCCCCTCTCCCCTCCTCACCCAGGATGTCCTAATGTGGTTTGGGGCTGTTTCAGGCGCTGGGGTGGTGCTGTGGGGTGGGACAAAGAGGCTGCGGGGGGGGGGGGGGGGGGAGGTCGCGTTTCCAGCTCTGCTGTTGGCTTGTGGCCCGCCCCCTGCCTCAGTTTCCCTGCTCTGGGAGGACCGAGGCCCCGGGACCACCCCGTGCGGGTCCCTGCCTGCAGCCTCAGCGGGTGCCCGGGGATGCCCTGGGGCGGTGTCGCCACCAGGAGGGCTTTCGGGGAGGGCTGAGCTAAAGGGGCCACCCCAGGTGCGGCCCCCCCCCAGGTTCCGAGGGGCGTTCCTGCCCCAGCCAGCTGTGCAGGGCTCAGCCCAGCTGTGCCGGGGGAGCAGGAGCAGGGTGAGCGCGGCGAGCCGCCGAGGAGCCCACCTCTCGTCCCACGTGTGTTTTCCGCCTCCACCCCCCCCCCCCCCGGCATCCCCGTCCCGGCCACGGCACCCCGGGGTGCTCCGGGACCCACGCCGGTGCCTCTCGCCCCGCCGCCCCCGCCCGCCCGCGTCCATCCAGCTGCAGGTTTCGCTTCTGCATCTCCGCCGCCCAAGGGGGAACTCGGCTGGCGAGAGCGAAACTCGGCGGCTGCAACGGTCGCACGGGCGCACCGCCCCCCCCCCCCCCCGCCATCACCCCCACCCCCCACCCCCGGCACCCCCTCCGCATCCCCCAGGTCCTGGCGGGGCCGTGCCACGCGCTCGGTGACCTCCCCGGGGAGCCCGGAGATGGCTCCGGGGTTCGGCGATCGCTTCCCGGAGCTGGAAGCTGCCCTGCTCCGTCCCTGAGCTGGGGGAGCACCGGGGGGGGGGGGGGGCGCCTTCGGCACCGCGTGGAGGTGTCCTGGGTGCACCTGGGCCGTGGTTTGTCCCCGTTCCCGTCCCACCCAGCCGACGTCCTCGTGGCCCCGCGGACCGCGTCCCTCACGCCTTCTCCCCGCTGCTCTCCCATCCCCGTTTCCGCAGCCCCTGCGGGCTCCTCGGGTTTAATTTCTTTTCTGCTGCAGGCCGGAGGCAGGGCGACGACGCCCGAGGGGCTGGAGCAGTTTCGCGGGCCTGGAGAAATGGCGGAAGGTTTGGGGACGGCTCCGCGAGCCCCCGAGGCGGGGACGGCGAGTGGGATCGGCCAGCGGCCCAGGGGGAAGTTTGGGTTTGGAGCCCAAATGTTTGCGGCCCCGGCCCGTTGCTAGAGGAAACGTGAAAAAAGGGAAGGAGAGATTGCGGTCGGGCCGCTCTTCCCCTCCGCAATCTGCGCCTCCGTCTTGGCCCCTTGGCATGGAGAAGCCCCAAGGGGGGGGGGGGGCAAAAATGCCCCACGCCCGCCCCCCCCCCCCCACTTCCCACTGCCCCCCTGCCTTTCCCCCCCAGTTCTCTGCCATCCCCGCGGTGGCACCGGGTGGCGGTGGCCCCGGGGACGCAGGCGCCCCGCGAGGAGCCGGCCGTGGCAGGGCTTTCCTGCGGCGGCGTGCGGCGGCGGCAGCTTAATTAGCTCGGGATTGATCTAATGACGGGGCTGGGGCCTCGTTTGTGGGATTTAGCGCCTTCCAGCCCCCTGCGCCAGGCGAGGAAGGTTGCCCCGGCCACCCTCCTCCAGCAGGCCCTCGGGGATAAGAGCTACGGCGCGAGGCTGCCGGGGCGGCGAGGCTCGTTTTGCCCGATTTCGCCTCGTTTTGCCCCGTTTCGCCTCGTTTTGCCCCGTTTTGCCTCGTTTTGCCCCGTTTCGCCTCGTTTCGCCTCATTTCGCCTCGGGCTGGCTTCCAGCAGCAGCGCGGGACCGATCCTGCTGGGAGGCCGGGGCGGCAGCGCCGTGCCGCAGCCCTGTGCTCCTGCTGCCCGCGCCACGCGGGGCGAAACCGAAGCTCGGGCTTCCGAACAGGAACGTTTTTTTTTTTTTTTTTTGCCCGGTCAGCACTTCTGCGCGGCCAGACAAAAAGATCGCCTTCCCTTTCCCCCTTTTCCTCCCCTCATTTCACTTCGAAAAGGGAATTCGCTGCCCTGTGCTGCCTCCGTCGCTCCCGTATGTTTTTTTTTTTTGTTTGTTTGTTTGTTTTCTTTTTCCAGCTTGACACACAATTTGGAACACCCAATACCTTTTTCCCCCAGGGGGGAAAAAAAGACAAAACAAAAACCCTTTTCGCCACCGTTTGGGGACAGTGGCCGAGCGCCGGTGCTGCTGCCTGCGTTAGCGGAGGTGTTTCCATGCTGGCGGGCACGACACAGGTGCTGGCACACGGGCACGGCTCCAGGCTCCGGTGGGCGCACGCGGGGTCCCCGCGGGGGCTCGATGCGATCTCCTCCTCGGTTCTTTTTTGCAGGCAGGGGCCGGCCGGCAGCCGAAAGCGGCAGCGCGGAGCACAGTCCCCGTGTTCGCACGTCCTCCACCCAGCTCGCCGCCCGGAGCACGGGGCTCTGCAACGCGGCGGCGCCTCGAGCCTCGCCGGGGGGCCGGGGGAAGGAGAAAACCCCTGGGAGGGGGGCTTGGTGCGCACGCCCCGGGCGGGATGGGGACGGGGACGCCTCGCAGCCCGGTGTCGGGGCTTGGGCGCAGCCCCCAGGGCGAGGGTGGTGCCGTGGTCCCGCCGGTGCTCCCCACCCACGCCCTCCCGGTCTGTGGGTGACGCCTGGCTCTGCTGCGGTGACACCCGGCCGGGCGGCGAGCTTCGAGGGCGGCAGCGGCCCCGGGGCCCCGGGGCTGGCAGCTGAAATGAGGCGGAAAGGAGATGCGCGGGTAGAAAGGGCAGGGCGAAGCTCCCGCTGGTTGTCCGTCCGTCCCGCTGCCCGGCGTGGCAGGACACGGCTCTTTTTGGTAACAGAAACCGAGGGGTGGCCCTCGGGGGGTCGTGCTTGGCCACCAGGTTGGTCGGGCCGGTAGTTCTTTCGATACAGCAGGTGCAGCAGGGGGAGAGGCTGAACTCGGCATCCCCGTCCCCGGTGCTCTCCCGTTGCAGAGGTGAAGGGTCCAGACTTGTCCGTCTGTCCTGCAGCTGGGAATCCTGCGGCCGATCTGTCCGCAGGGCCCCATCCTGCGTGGCGTGGGGACAAAGACGCGGCCGGGAGCTGCTGCGGGGTCTCCCCAGGACCCCTCCAGCCACATCCCTTTATTTCTGGGGGGGGGCCGGGGCGGGCGCAGCCCCGGTGCGAGCCGCGCGCTCCTGGGTCCCTCTTTGTTGGGGCTGAATTTTGTAATGCCAGGAAATGAGCTGGCCGTGGGAGGGGGAGGCGGCCGGGGAGAGGAAGGCTGGTTTTGTGGTCGAAGCGGAGGACGCGGACGCCGGAAAGCCGAGCACAATTCCTTGCTTGGTTCGCCGGCGCCGGGGGGAGGCTGCAGCTCGGCTTGGGAGCGCAGGCGCGCGCGCTGCGCCACCGCGGCCCCACGCGCGCGCTTCGCCGTGCCTCAGTTTCCCCTTGCAGCGCTCCCCTCGCCCGCCGCGGGCAGAGCTGCCGTCACCTGGAGGACGGCGGCGGCCGCACCAGGAAGCGAGCTGGTAAATGAGTGACCAGCACCGGGCTGCGAGCCCTTTTCTGCCCCGCGTGGGTCGTCTCCGCGGCCGGCCTCTGAGTCACGAGTGGGATGAGCTTCGCCGCCGCGCTTCCTCCCGGGCTGCTTCGTTCGGTTCCCCGCCAGGGCCGCCTTTGGCCCAGCTCGCGCGCTTGCGTTCCCCGGGGGGAAGCGTCCCGGGGCTGCAGGTCGGTGCCGTTCCTCGGCGGGCGCGCGCGAGGCTTTGCAGGGAAACGGGGAAGTCGGTGCCGGAGCCCCGGCGCCGTGCCGCAGCGCCCTGCTCGCGCGGAGCGGCCGCTTGCCCCTGCCCTGGGTTAACGATCACTTGGATTTTACGGTTGCTTTCATTCCCGGGCTCCTCTCAGTTTCTTTTTCCCCCCGCTGTCCTTACACTCATCTCTCTCGCCTTGCTCATGTCCCCCTTTTCCTTCGCTTGTGCCCCTTCCCACCTCCTGGCACCGACGCCTCCTAGGGTCAGGGCTTTCGGCTGCTTCCCCGGGGCTCCGCGCAGGCTGCCCCCGGTCCGGCTGCGGGGTCACCGCGGGAGGGGACCCCCCGGCCGTGCCGTGCCCTGCTCGCTGCCTCCCTCCCCTCAGCCTCACGGCCGTTCCCTTTTTTCTCTTGCAGCTTGACTGACGAGCGGTGGCCGCAGCTCCTCGGCTGGCAGGAGCCGAAGATGCAGGAGTCCGCGTAGCAGGTAGGGGTGAGGGGGGCGGGGGGCGAAAAAACCTTTTCCTCCCAGATTTGCTTTCCACGGGACGAGCATCTCCCCCCCGGCCCCGTGTTCGCCGGGAGCTCACGTCCCAGTTTTTTGCAGCGGGCGCCCGAGGGGCTGAGCGCCGCGGCCGCGCTCCTTGGAGCAGCCGCTTGGGCACGCGGCGGCGTGGGTCGGGGCTGGCAGCGCTTCCAGCCCCCGTGGCAGGGAATTTTGTGGGCAAGGCTGTCCCGGGGCAGTCGGCTGGACGAGACCTGCGGGCAGAAGCCGCTGTTATTTTGTCCCCTCGCCTTCCCCAGAAATAAGGACGGAGGGAGGGCGTTGCGGTGCGGCTCAGAAAGGGCTCGGTGTCTGCGCGCTCTCCCTTCCTGACCTTCTTTGCCTCTTTATTGCTGTTACGGTAAATGTTTGCATCTCCGCTGGCTGTAACGAGCTTGTGGGAGAGCCGCAGCCGCGTCCCTCGCTTGTGCGGAATCTTTGGTTTCGTGTAATGCATGTTCCCTATCTGCTCTTCAAATCAATAAAAGGAAAGATTTTAAAAATAATCTGAGCCCAGCTCCTGAAAGGAGGGGACTCTCTTCCCTCTGCTTAGCAAGCACTTTTGCTGGCTTGAGATGGCTTTTTAGTGCCGGAGAGGGGGCAGGTGAGCTGTTTGGAGGCTTCGGGCTGGGAGATGGGAAGAGCTTTGGCCATTTCCCTGCAAGGTCGGGGCCAAGGACTTCTCTCCTGCTGCCGTAAATCCGCGGGGCGAAGCGGTGGACGGGCCCCGCCGTAGGGGGGCAGGCGAAGCGTTGGGCGATGCCCCCGTCCTGCCGCGTGTGACAGCGACGTGGCGAGCCTGGGGACACGGCGCAGGGCTGGGCGAGGACAGGGCTGGCTCCTGAGCACCGCGGTCCTGAGGCACCCCCTGCCCCGCTCAGGATGCCGGCGGGCAGCAGCGGGTTCTCCCTCTAAAAGCCTTCATTCGTCCCCAAATGCTGCTGGAGGCGGCCCCACGGCGGTGTCTCTGCGTGTTTTACGCCAGCACAAGCGCTTGGTTTTGGGGCTGGAGGTGCCGCTGGTGGTGCAGGCGCTGAGTTTGGAGCCGGGGAGGAGCAGCTCAGCAACCCCCGCGCCTCCACGGCCGGCACGTCGAGCTCGCCGCTTGGCGAGGTGGCTTCCGAAAACGCCTCCGGGGGCTGCTTTGAAACTCGTCCCCCCCGGCTCGCCGAGTGACAGGAGCGGAGGGATGGCACAGGCGCTATCGACCCAGCCTCGGAAGCGTGCGGCGACCAGTGCCGGGCGATTTTATCCCCTCGAAGCCACGTCCTCGCGTCCCGTGGCGCTCGGTGCCCGCGGTCGATAGGCATTTTGTGTTCCCGGCTCCGGCCCCATTTGCGGCGCACCAGGAAAGCCTCGCTCTGCCCGAGCACGGCTGATGCAGGAGCTCTTCTAGGGACCGTGACCTTAAAGGAATCGACTCCTCCGTGTCCTGAAGACAGTCGTATCGCCGCTCAGGAAATCACGTGCCCGGTACCGCGTGCGTGAGCTGCAGGGGCCGTGCCAGCCTGCCTCTCTCTCTCGATGGGATTTTGCAGCAAAAGGCTGATTTCCCTCTGACGGGGAAGAGACCTGAGGTTGCCGGGTCCGGCTCGGGCATCGCGCCACGTTCTCTTTATGAATTTTGGAGGTTTAGTTTTGGTAGACACCTGGGCTTGCGTCCGCTGGGTTCCCACCGTGCCGTAGCCACGAGCGGCCCCTCGCCCGGCGCACTTGGCACGGGGCAGGGGGGGCGCTGGAAAAGCTGTAGGGTCTCGCCACAATCCCCCCGGGGTGCCCTCCTCGTCCCGCAGGAGAGGTGGAATTGGCAGGGCGATGCCTCCAGCCCCGCAGCCTGAGGTCTCCTTTCAGCTCCGGGGGCGCCGAGCGACGCCTCTCCGGGTGCCAGAACCCGCGGGCGCCCTGACGCCAGGAGGGGGGGGGGGGGGCGGTGAAAAACATTTTTTGGGGGGGAAATCCTCGTCTTTGGGGGCAGAGCCAGCCCTGCCGCACAAAACCACTGCCCTGGCCGCGTGGCTCCGGCCGGGGGCTGCGTCCCCTGCCCCGGCCCCCCCCCCCTGCCCTGCGCCCCGTCCCGCGCTTCCTCCCGGCCGCCAGCGCCCCGCGGACGTGGAAGGGCCGCAGCCAGGCTGTCTCCTGTAAGTACCGCTCACTCTTTCCACTGGAGAGTTAAAATTAGCAGCTGCTTTTTTTAAAACAGGCGTCGCTTTAAAAACCCTGCCAGCCCAACTGGGTTTCCTTTTATTGCCCCCCCCACCTCCTCCCCGAGCTCCTTTTTCTCTGGAGTTCTGTTGTTGTTGTTGTGGACCGTGTGCTGCACTTTTCTCCTTTTTTTTTTTTTTTTTCTTTCCCTCCTCACTTCTTTATTTCATTTTTGATTTTTCTCCCCTTTTTGTCCCTCTCTGTTAAGCGCGGGTGCAGGGTTTGGAGCCAAACAAACAGCTCGGGGCCCCCCACCCCGATCACCTTACGGGATTTACAGCCCTTATCTCTCGTCAGCCTCCCCGCTGTGCCGGGGGGGGGGGGGCTGCTTCCCCTGCACCCCCGTTTGCTCTGGCACACAGCTCCAGCATCCCGTTAGCTCCACGTAGCCACAACCTGGGGTGCATGGGGGGGGGGGGGGGTCAGGGTCCCATATCAGAGACATCAGCTGCACGGGGAGGGGGAAACTGAGGCACGGGGGGAGGACGCGGCTCGCTTATGGGATTGGGATGGGAGAGCCGGGATTTCCCCAACAACTGTAGGAAAACTCGCTCAGAGCCCGGCTGCTTGGTTAACACGGGTAAAACCCAGCCGGGGCGGGGGGGGGGCACTTTTGCCCCCCACCCATCATCACAGCGCCCCAGGGGGACGCTGAGCGATGGCACAGGACGGATCCGTCCTTCTCCCCTCTCCACGGGGCTCGGGCAGGAGGTGCCAGGGGGGGACCCCACTCACCCCAGGGGCTCACAGGCGCCGAGGGGACCCCGAGGCCGGTGCTCGGCGCTGGCCGTGGCAGCCCGGATCTGCGAAAGCAAACAGGAAGCCGAGCGGGGAGCAGCCCACCCTATTTACTCGCCCACGGCGCTCTTGTTTACTGGGGGTTCCCCCTGAGGTCGGTGCTGGGGTTTTTTAACACCTTCCTGCTCGGCGCTGCCCTGGTTCGGGCCCCCCCGGGGCGGGGAGGGGGCCTTTTTTTTTTTTTTTTGGGGGGGGGTGGGGGGACCCAAAATTTCCTTTCCTTCCAGCGGATGCGGAGGCGCTGGGGGTAGGGGCTTGGCCCTGCGGGATGCAGGGATGCTTGAGGCCGGCCGGCGTGGCTTCTCCAGGGTTTTTTTGGGGGGGGGCAGAAGGGAGGTGAATTGGGGTCCAAAAGGAGCCGGTGCTGGCGGTGCTGTGCCCAAACTTCCCCAGCTGCTGGGCGTGCAGGAGGAGTGGGGTGGGCTCGCCAGGGGTTTCGGCTGATGGTGCCGTCCGAGGGGGCTGAGGGTGACCAGCGGAGGTGGAGGGGTCTCAGCTGTGGGCTTGCCCCCCAAGAATAAGAAGTCTCGGAGGCGTCCGAGCCTGGGGATTTCCCGTGACCATCTCCTGGTGTGGGGACGCAGGGACCCCAGGGGTTTGGGGACGGACGCCTCTGCCCCTGCGCTTCTTCGGGGTTCCTCATGGCTTTGGGGCCGGGACTGCTCTGATCCTGGGTGGGCCTGGGTCAGAGCGAATCACCCCAGTAATACTGCTGCTAATACCCGTGGGAATTTTAAGATCCATTTCCGTGAAAACTTAGGTGCACAGCCTGTAGGAGGGAGGATTTTTTTAGGACGAGTTTTAGTTCTTTAGTTCTTTTAGTTCTTTAGTGCGCCGCCCTTGGAAGAGGATCTGGGGAAGGACCAAAACCAGCTCAGAGGCTTCTCTGTGGCCACTGAGAGCTTGGTGGCGACAGCCGTGGGGTGGGTGAGAAACGCCACGATTTGGGCTAAAAACCAACGTTTAGCCCGTGCTGGGGGGGGGCTCTGTGGGGTCTTCGCTCTGGGTTTGGTACCATTTGGGGACGGGGTTTGTGGCCACGGGTCCCATCCCTGATCTTCTCCTTTGGAAACCAAACTTGGGTCCCGCTACCTGCTCCAGGCCTGCTGGGAGAGTGCTTTCCTCCTCCTGCTCTACCCCTTTTTTTAATTATTTTTTTTTTAAATTTTATTTTTAAATCCCCTTTCTTAAGCCAAAATTTTGGCTGAAACGCTTTAACTTCTACCCGCCAACTTGTTCCTCCTGAAAACCACGCATTTTCTCCCCCCCGCCCCAATTTGGAAGCCTGCAGAGAAAAAAAAAAAAAACGCCTCGTGGCTGCATTTTCTTTTCTCTTTTTTTTTTTTTTTCTTTTTTTTTTTTTTCCCTATTTTCCCTTTTCCGAGAGGACTTTCCCCCACTGGGACTCTCCTTCACCCACAACACTTGTGCAACGCCGAGGGCTCCCGGCTGCCTTCGGGTCCCGCGGGTGCCCCCGCCGGGTGCGGGAGCATCTCCGCAGCTTCCCCACGTTTGGGGGACTTCGGGGGCGAGCTGGGCACGGGCATGGGGCCGGGCGGTGACTCAGGCTCCTGCTTTCTATTCCTGGCAGGGCCAGGAAACGCGTCGGGAGCGCGGGCGGCGTCGGGCTCACGGGGCCGTGACTGCAGCCTGCGCTCCCAGCGCCGCCGGGCCGGGCATCTCCTCGCGCTCGCCCCCGCGGCTCGCTGGGGTGGCTGAAATTGCAGGCCCCGCGGCGTGCTGAGGCTTTTCGCAGCCCGGCCGCCCATCCCTCGCGGAGTTTTGGGGTTATTTGCATTGTTTTGGGGTTATTTGCATTTCCCGAACGCCCTCGGGGAGAGGTGTGATGTGACGTGGGCGTGTGCGTGAGCAAGTCACGGGGACACCCCAGCGAGGGATGGGGACGGGCGTTTTCGGGGCGCAAGCAGCCATGTAAACGTGTCAGAAACAAACCCAAAAGCTTTTCAAAACCCAAGGATTAGCTCCAGGGCCGTGGGACACGGATGGGGTTAAAGCAGCTCCACGTTTGCCTTCCCCGCTAATAGGAAACACACCGCAGCGGGGCCGGCTGGCGCAGCCGGCGGCGGCCCTCGGCACGGGGACCCTGCACGGCTCGGTTTGGTTTTGGCTTTCCAGTTTGGCCCGGCTCGGCCCCAGTCATCGCCTGCAGCAGGGCCAGCTGCGTGGGGCGGGGGGGACAGGTTCTGTGTCGGGAACGGGAACAGGAATGGGAATGGGAACGGGGCACTTGAGAGTGAGCGGCAGCAGCTGACGGCCAGCTGTCTCCGCGAGCCGGGGCCGGATCCTCACCCCCAGGCCAGCCTGTGCCGCCGTCTTCGCCCCGAGGAGCGAGGGCTGCGCGTGGACCTTTTTTCCCTTTACTCCCCAAATAGCTCTGTCTGGTGGAAGGCTTCCACCGAGGGATGGGGAGCAGAGTTTGGGGCTGGAACCAGTCGGGGAGGCGAGCAGACGTGCCTCGGGCTGATTTGTGCCGTGAGAATGGGGTCTGGTGGCTGGGATGGAGGCGCAAACCCGGCCCTGGATGTTCCCAGTGCTGCTGCCTGAGTTCCCCCATCCCTTTTGGGGATGCTCCGGCGTGCTCTGCCCCACGGGCATCCAGCACGGCAGCAAGCTCTGCGTTCCCATTGCGTTCCTGGATGGCACGGCGCAGCAACAGTAGCCAGGGCTCGTGGAGTTTCCCCTGGGTAAAACCCACCCTGCGGAGAGATTTGTCCTCGCTGCCACGGGGGGAAAACCCGGCCCCACTCCTGGAGAGCCCCAGACTTTCCTTCTGGGCAGGTTTCGCCCTCCTCCCCCTGCAGAATCGCGGTGCGGAGCCACGCTCCCGTGTCCTGGTCGAGGCGGGGGTCCGGAGGCAGGGGCGATGCCCATCAGGCGTGTTGTATTTTGGGATTTTTGAGCCATCGGCATCCTTCTGATGGCCGTCGGAGCTCGCTGGGCTGCACCCAGGGGTGCACCCTCGTGCTCAGGAGCAGAGGTTCGGGTCCCTGCTGCACCCTTCTCGTGGCGGATGCCCGGCGCTTACCGTAACAGGCGCTGGCGCCGCGCGGCGCCGCTCCGCCTCAGCTCCCCCACCCCTCGTTTGTGCGGCGCTGCACCGTTTCCCATTCGAGAGAGAAAACCTCAAAGCGAAACACCGAAGCGTCGCCACCGCCGGGTGCAGGGGCTGAGCTGCCCTGGGGGGAGCAGGGCTGGGTGATCCCAAAACTGCAGCCGCTTCGTCCCCATCCATCCCCTTTCCTCCCCATCCATCCCCTTTCCTCCCCATTCCTCCCCTTTCCTCCCCACGTCCTCAACCCAAACTCCCCACTCTTGCTCTGCTTTGGGATCCAGCCCTGCTTTTGCTCCCCCCGGCACGGGGACGATTTGACAGCCTCCTGCTTTCCATCCGGGCTCGGAGCGCAGGATCCATCCCCTAACTCAGCTCCCTCTCCTTCTCTCCCTTTTTTTAATGAGTCAACCTCTCATCTGTCGTATTAAACCTCCTCATTACCAGGTATCTAAATTTTGCTCTGACAATAGTGACAGGGGAAGCTGCGATATCATTGCCGCGGCGCATGGCTACGGGGAGCTGGCAGGTGGTTATTTCGTGCCCTGCAGGGAGCCGTGGGGGTGGGCGACGGAGCCGGATAATGGGCTCTCGCTTCCCTTCATTTAGAAAACTGTACTTAGTGCCGAGGGAAAATTACCCCGCTCCCCAGCGCCGGAGCTGGTGACGGATGGAGGACAGGAGGGAGGCGAAGTGGCCTCGCGATGGGGCTCCGGCATCGCAGGTGACGGCGGGCGCGCGGGGTGGGCGCGGGACCCTCCCCGGCACCACCCGCGGCCCCGACAGCGCCCGGGAGGGCTGGGTGCCACCTCCGGGGGTGCCATCGTGTGGGTGCCACCGCGGGGATGCCACCGCCAAGGTCGTGCCGCTCAAGGTGACGGCTGTGGCGGCGGCGAAACCCGTCCCGTGCCCAAGGGCGCTTCGGAGGTCGCTTGGCAAAGCTCTGCCTGGCGCGACGCCTCCGACCCGTGGTCCCCTGCCCTGTCTCCGTGGGGTGGCTCCTCGGGGGGCATCCCAGTCCCGCGGGTGCTTCGTCCCAGCGGCTGCCTTCTCGCCTTTGCACAGCGCGAGCGTCTCTGGGTGGCTTCTGGCTTTTGGCCAGCGCTGAGCAGGACCGCGGGCGTACCGCTGACCTTGTCCGGGGGGCCCCCTCCCCGCTTCCTTCCCCCGTGTCCTTTCCATTTAAGCGGCGTGGGCAGCCACGAGCCTCCGTCGGCTCCGGCTGTGCTGGTGGCATGGGGAGGGTGAGAAGGGGACCCCGGGGACGTGGTCGGCCGCGGGCCGTGAGGGCACCCCCAGCTCGCCGCGGCCCCTTCGCCTCGCGCCCGGTGTGACGCTGGCGCAGACGAGCGCGGGAGCTGCAGGGGAAGAGAAAGCGTGCCCCTGGTTAATGCTCTCCCCAAATCCTCAAAAGCCCCCCCCGCCGTGAACGCTGCTTCTCCAGCCTCGTTTAAGGGCTGTGCTTTTTTTTCCCCGGGCTCGGCCGCTGTTGGCACGGCCCGCGGTTTTGTTACAGCTCGGCGGAGCCGGCGGCGCGGTTGGCATCTGCTTTTCTCCAGAGAACGCCTGAATCTGGGTCAGGAATATATGTATCTTTTCAAATTCCTCGGGGGCCTGATTGAATCCAGCCTCGATTCCGCCCTCTGGAGCCTCCCGAGGTCTGTACCTGCAGCTGGTGGGACGGATCCTGCGCCGGCGGCGGGGCTGTTTTTGCTGAGTCCCCCCCCCCGGGAACCCGCCCGGGCTGGGCGCTCGCTGCTCCGGCTGCGCGCACCGGGCGTTGGGTGCGCGGGAGGGACCTGCCCGCCCGCTCGCTGCCAGGCTCCTCGCCGCATCGCGTCGGCTCTGCACCTGCTCCAAGAGCAGGATTCGGCCCCTGGGAGGGCTCGGGCGAGCCCTGCAGCTGTGCTTCCGAGCCAGGTTTGCTCCGGAGCCGCGTTTCGGCCGCCTTCCTCTCCCCTCCCCCTGCCTGCATCTGGAGGCTCGGCACAGGAACCCAGATAGCATCATCCTGAAACCAGAATAGAAGCTTTGGAGGAGACTCGAGCGTGTTTGTGCGGTTTTGATCTCGGTTTGGAGATAAAGAGGTGCTAAACAATGCTGAGCTGGTGAGTTAGCCCTTCGCACGGCGCGCAGCGGGGCCGGGGGCGCGCGGACACGCGGTGCCCGACGGAGCTGTGGCCGTGTCCTGCCCGGTGCCACCGTCCTGGGCGAACCCGCGCGGGGCGATGGCTCGTTGGGGAGGTGATGGCGAGCACGAAGCGGCGACGTTGCAGGAGGAGGAGGAGGAGGAGGAGCGGTGCCAGCTGAGCGCCAGCGCCGTGCGTTAGCGCTGGGGGCTTCTCGTCCCCCCTTCCCCGCGGGAGAAGGAAGCGGGGTCCCGCGGATCCCGAAGCCGGCAAGGAGGAAATGAAAAGTCCTTGGTGTCAGCGTAGAGGATATGTAAAAAACAACAATTAAGGCACAAAAGGCCGGCCCAGCCGTCAGTGAGAAAAGGAAACAGGAAGGCAAGAACTGCAGCTAAACAGTCAGGTTCAAGAGGTGACCCGAGCGCAATCCGTAGCCTTGGGAGGTGGAAGTGCAGCCCCACGCCGCCGCCGCCGGTTCGTGCCGTGGTGAGACGGAGACGTGTGATGCTGGGGGCTTGGACACCTCGGCTGCGCTTTGCTGCTTCGTTTGCAGGTGCTTTTAGGGCTCTTTTGCCACGGGAGAGAGCCCGGGGGGTGCTGCCAGGCTGCTCTCAGGGCACTGCGTCGCGTCTCCCGGACTCGGCTGCTTTTCCCGGGGGAAGCTGCGGGTTTGGCACCAGGGGGGCCCCGCGCTGGTCCCCGCACAGCGCCGGCGCCTCCCTGCCCTGTCCGGAGAAGGATGCCCCAGCTTGAAGGATGCCAAGCAGGGATAAGCCCATCTTGGGGATAATTCCTCCAAATCCTCGTTAAAGGGTGGTTTTGTGCTGCGGGAGCGGGTGGTGCTGGGGTGGAAAAGGCGCTGGCTTTTGGCCGTTGTGGTTTTATTTCGGGGCGTGCTTCCCCGTGCCTGGCCCCTGCTACCGGCCGCGGCCGCTGGTGCCTCCACGTTGCGGCTTGCAGCGAATCTCCTTTCCTCGTGCCTTGCAGGAGGTGGGAAACAGCCTTTCTCCCTTTAATTTGGGATTCAATTTTGGATTTAATTTGGGGATTTTCTGCACCGCTGGCAGGCGTTCTCCCTCCCGTTCACCTCCTCCACCAGCTGAGCAGTGCAGGGCCCTCCAGCCTCTTCCCAGGGGAGCGCTTTTCTTCTTTTCCTTCCTCTCCAAATTTCCTTCCAGATTTTGCTGTCACTTTTCACCCTGCTTCCACCACGGATTTCTGCCCTGGCGCCCCGGGGAGCGTGGATCCGTGAGCGCGCCGGGAAGGGCAAGGCCACGCAGAAGTACAGAGCGGGCAGCACTTGAAAGGAAAATAAGTTGTTGGGTTTTTTTTGGAAAGGATATGATTATTTGCCTTTGCCTTCCTATTCCAAGGGCTTTGGGGTTCGCCGTTTTGATCTCGCCTTTACAGCTGCGCGGCCGGCGCTTGGTTTATTGGAGCTGACATTGTGCTGAGCTCACAATGCGGCTGACTTCAGCGAGGAGGCAACGAAAAGGGGATGCGATAAAAGTGCCTCAAAAATAGCAAAACGGCCCCAAAAAGTGGGTGTGAGACCCTGAGCGCCCCCGCTCACTCCTAGGGAAACGTGGGGCTCTTTGGTGGGGATGGAAAGGGGACGGCGCGAAGGACCCCGCTGCTCGTGCAGCGCCAAGGGAAGATCATTTAAAAATCGGTAAAATAGGCAGTAAATATGTAAAAAGGGTCAGGAATGCAGGAATAAAGACTCGGGGGAAATGGCAGCTCTCGCGCCTCCCCGGCTCCTGGGCTCAGCACCCCCAAATTCCTTGTTTTGTGCAAACACCTCCCAGCTGAGAGGCTTCTGCTCCTCTCCTTTCTTCCCCCATTTGCAAAATGCTAACTCTGCTCCCTCGCCCGTCTCTCCAATTTGAAGCAATTTGCTTGGAGCCGGGTATGAATTACTCAGCACAGAGTTAACCAGCACCTGCTCGCAGTTAATTGGCATGTGTGTTAATTGCCGTGACAGTCATGCTGGTGCGAGCGCGCGAGGGGGTGCCGGGTGGGAGGGATGCGGCCCCGTCCCAGCGCGGCTCGCGGGGGCAACGCCAAATTTCCCCCCGGGGTTTTGGGTCCCTCTGATCCTCGCAGCAATTCCCAGGTGCCCGTGATTTGCCGGGCTGAATTTTAGGGCCGTGGGGATTCTCCGGTGTCTTTTAAAGGCTGGGCTTTCTGCCTGGAGTGCCGTGGCTTGGGGACGGCGACGTCCCCTGGGCTTGGTGGGCACATGGGGTCGGTGCCTCCTCGTCCCGCGATGGAGCGAGCCTCGTTTCCTTAGAAAACCAGGCTGAGGAGCGAGGAGCTGCTGTCTCAGAAGGCCAAAAAGATGGTTGGGTCATCGGGGATATTACTCGGAATTAAAACGCCCGAGGCCCCGCGCGTTACAAGCTATTGAGGAGTTTGAAGTCTCTTTAAAAGTCCCGAGCCCTGGGTGCTCGGGAACGTGTGTCCCGGTGCTGGAGTCCCCCCTGAGCGTGCCGGAGGGCGGTGGGAGACCCCGGTGCTTTGGGGTGGCCGACTGGGGGCTGAAAGGATTTGCAGGGAAGGAGGGGAACCCGCCGGCGAGGTGTGCGGTGGGACCCGGCGCTCGCTCCGCGTTCCTTGTGCCTGCAGATGCTGCTCAGAAAGTGGAGCCTGCGGTCGGGCTTTCTGAAACAGCCACCTGGCCAGGAAGCTTGAAAGAATACCTGGGTTTAAAAATACCTCGGGGGAAAAAGAAACCCCGCAACGCCCTAAAACCCCACCAGGAACATGGAGAGAAAAGGGGTGAGTTTAAAGACCTCCCCGTGGGTGAGCTTGGAGAGCAGCAAGCGCCGCTGTGCGGCTCTCAATCCCTTCCCTTTTCCCATCGGAGCCCCGAATTTGGCGTTTTCCTCCTCGGAGCCGGCTCCGGATCCTCTCCCCTGGGGACGAGCAGGAGGAGCGGCATCCTCGGGGCGGCGTGGGCGAGCACGGGGCCGGGACGCGCCGTCCCCATCCGGCCGGGGCAGGCTCCAAGGAATGCGGTCTGGTGGTTGAGAAAGGTGATTTGCGTCGGGACACCTGGGTTTTATTTGCGGCTCGGGGAGGGGAGCGTGGTTCTGGTGAGAGAAGCACGAGCAAGGCTCGGGGCAGGGCTGGGCTTCGCTCCTCTCGGCCCCGGCTTCGTGAGCGCCGTGGAGCTCTTGGCTGCGACAGCATCCTGTGAAGGAGTCCCACAGACGAGTAACGTTAAAATATGTTTCCTTTCACTCGCTTTAAATTTACGGCCCGTTGTTCTGCAGTGTTTATTGTTGCTGCTGGAGAGTTCCTCTCTGGTTTGGATAGCAAACCCGCCGTCGTTTTGGAGGGTTTCTCCGTCCAAGCGCTGCGACAGAAGGAAAGAATTAGCGGCCTGCCCCGGGTCCGGATGCGGAGCTGTTGCTGCTTCGTCCTGCCGCTGGCGGTGCCGAGGCTGGGGAAGGTGCCTGTTCTCAGCCAGCTGAAGGAAACGGCTCCGAAGGGAGAAGCTGCAAAGAAAACTTTGCAGAAAGCTCCTCCTGCTTTTCCCCAAGTCCTCGCGCTGGCCCCTCGCCTCCCCGCGGTGCTGGGAGCGCGGTGCGCAGCCCGGGTACCGCGTGCGCGCTCGGAGAGGCGATGGCACCCCTGGCACCGGGCCTTTCTCAGCCTCTGGCGTCCAGAGAAACCGGTGCCCGAAGTGGGAAAGATTCAAGCAGCAAACGGGCGATTTGTCCTCGTCCCGTTGGGGTTTGGAGGAAAAGGGGCTTTGGTCGTCCTCTGCCTCCCCGAGCAGTCGGGCTCCTGAGCGCTCGCCTGCTCCAGGCAGCAAACGGTGGGGGAAATCTTCTCCTCCCTCCCCTGCCTGGTGCTCAGATCCGTGCCGACACCGCTCAGCGCGAGGCACGATGAATAATTGCACCAAAAAAAAAAAACAAAAAAAAGGCGAGTGACTCACAAGCCGCCACGAGCCCCGAAAAACAAGCGCGGGAGCGTCGGGGCTGCTTTGGGGTCGCAGCAGTGCCCGGCGAGGAGGCAAAGGATGGGGCAAAAATCCCCGTGGGGCCCGGGGTGGGGGCTGCGGGGTGGGACAGGGGCAGGGAGGAGGCTTTGGGATCGTGCCTCCCGGAGCCAAACCGAGAGCGTTTGGGGCTGCCAAGCGGAGGCAGATACGGGGCTATTTTGGGACTGGCTTTTCCCTCTGTCCGGGCCTTGGCACGGGGCACCGTGGCGTCAAAGCGCGACGTTAGCGCTGCCCCTTGGCTTTGCCAAGTCCACCCGTGCCGCCCCTCCGCGTCCCGGTGTTTCACCAAAGGGGTCGGGCTCGGGGCCGCCTCGGCTGCCCCCCTCCTCCACCTTCCTTCCCCCCTGCCCCTGGGAAGGAGGTTCCCGTGCCCCGGTTACGCGTTATTTTTTTTAAAGTAGTCGAATAAAAACAGCTGAAAATGCCAAATTGAAGCGTAACGCAGGAATCGGAGCCGTATGGAAATGGCCCGAGCTAATCACCAGCCGCTCCACCGCTTACGACTTTATTAAGAGGGAAAAAAAAGATCCCAGAGGATCGCAGAGGGACGGCGCTGTGCCCCCCAGTGCCTCCGTGCCCCCGCCCCGGTTCCCTGCCCTCCCTCGGTGCTCCGGCTCCGTCCCTGGGGGTTTCCAAGACCAGGTGGGACAAACGCGACGTCCCCGACCCCGTGCGATGGATCGGAGACCTGCCGAGGTCCCTCGTCCCCAAACTGGGCCCTGGTGCTGGGGGGGGGCGGTCCTGGGGGGCCACAGCCTGGGCGCGGATGGGTTTGGGTCTCACTCCCTTCTCTCTCCCTCCCCGCAGGTTTCTGACGGCTCAGCCCCGCCGGACCCGGCCGTGCAGGAGGGTGCCATGAACTGAGAGCGCAGCGCCCCGCGGCTCGTCGCTCTTTGATTTGATTTGATTTTTTTTTTTTTCCGCTCGTTTTTCATCGCCTCCCCCCCCCCTCCCCCCCCCCCCCCAAGCTTTTTCATGAAAGCCTTTTAAAAAGGGGGCTCCTCTTCGCCTCCCCTGAGCCGAGTCGCCCCGCTGCGGTGAGGATTTCCCGAGAAGATGGGGAGAAAAAAGATCCAGATCCAGCGGATCACGGACGAGCGCAACCGGCAGGTGGGTGCCCCCCTCCCCAAAACCCTTTTTTCACATATTTCCAGGGTCCCATTTCTAGAATCCCCATTTCCACCCCCTCGGGGCCAACCTGTGCTTTTCTTTCCTAAGCCATAAGGTAAAGAGACGGGCGGAGCTCAGCACCTGGGGCTGGATTCAGGCCGTTTGTGACAGTTGCCCAAAAACAGGGCAAATAGCCCCATTTTCTTGGGCCGGCCGCAGCCGCGTCCTGGAGCCGCTCGTGCCATTTCCATCTAAGTGCTTTTCCAGAAAAGCGTCTTCTCCACTTAGCTGCTGCTATTCTATTTTTTTTCTTCTTGCAGAAAATATATTTCGTTTGACATTTTCCGTGAGGTTTTTCCAACAAAAAACAGCCACAACAAGTCTCCATTTTTCTGAACGCAAACAACCCAAACAATTTTTATATTTTTATTTTTATTTTTATTTTTATTTTTTTTTGCTTGAAAACTTCTAGCTGCCCGGGGATCTTTTTTTTTTTTCTTTTTTTTTTTTTCTTGTTGTGCCAGACTTGTGCTGGGCTGAAGCCAAGCCGCTGCCACGCGTGCTTGTGTGTGCATGCGTGAAAAACACAGGCGTGTGTCTTAGAGTAAAAAAAAAAACACAAGTTTTTCCCTCGTTTTTTTCTCTTTGCTGAGCCTGACGGGTGGAGTGGCAGCGCTTTGCTGGAGCAGCTTTGCCCTGGGATGGATCCATCGATGTTTCTCCCCGTAGCTGTGAGACTTCCAGCTGCAGGTGCCGCAGCGTGTCCCGCTCCGCTTCTTTCCTGCTGCTTTTTTTTTTTTTCCTAAGGAAAACCCCAAAACCGTGGGCACGGTGTGCGTTCCTAGCGCGTAAAAGGTGGTGCTCCGCAGCTAAACAAGAGAAAACCTCGGGGCCGCTTCCTCCCGGCTTTATGGGGTGGTGCTGGGGGGACAGGACGGGCGTGAAATGGTTTCGGTAAGGTCCCAGACGCTCGCGGCGCTGCTCGGTTCCGCACCGCGCAGGGGCACGAGGGGCTGCTGCAGGGATGCGCCGGCGCTGCCCGGCGTTGGGTGCGCGCAGCCGCTTACCGGCGCCCCGTGGGAGGCTGAAACGGAGGGCAAACGTTTGGTCACCCCGGGGCTTGGTGGCACAGCCCGGCGCTGCTGTAGAAGCCATCGGGAAGGGGAAGAGGCGGCTCTGTGCCAGCAGCCGAGGCGGTGGCAGGCGTTTGCGGGGCGGCGCGGAGCCTCCGGCGGCGCCGTGGCGTTGGCGCCGCGGGGAAGCGGCTTTGCGGGCTCAGGTCGCCGGGCTCACCAACGCCCCCGTCTCGCCTCATCTCGTTTGTTCCCCTCCTTCTCCTGCTGCCGCTGCTGCAGGTGGGGGATGTCCGTGCCGGCGCTTTGTGCACGGCTGCTCGGCGAAGCCAGCTTAAAACCAGGGTGAGGGCAGGCACGGGGAAGGGCTCGCTCTCCATGCTGCGCTCCGGGGTTCGCGGAGCCCGAGGCTGCTGGATTACGCACGGGGTTTCGTGCTGCTGCCCTGCAGCCAGCTCAAATGGAGGTCCCGTGGTCACAGCCTGCATCGCCCGGCCGGATCCTGCAGCCTGGCAAGGAGAGGGCTGCAGAGGGGGAATGTTGCGGCGGCACCCACGTCCCCGCCGGGGCTGCTGCTCCCTCGGGTCCATCAGCAGCCGTCCACAAGCCCGTGCAGAGGAGACCAGGATTACAGCAGAAGCCAAAGCCCGGGGAGGAAAGCGAGTAAGAGTCACTAATGTCATTAGGGGAATTACTGGAGAGGATTTGCCACGACAGATCAGACCATCAGCCCTTCAGGGCCAGGCTGCTGACTCTGGCAGCGGCCAATATGGTTTGCATCAGGGAAAAGGCAAAAAGCCGCCGGTGGTGCGGGGCTGTGCGGGGCAGTAATACCTTCCTGACCCCTTCGGTGATCGGCTTACGCCCCGAAGCATGAGATTTGATTACCCTCTTAGCCTTAGGAGGTTAATTCTCGGAGATGAGGCTCGCACCCGTGTGCGCCCCGGCCCCCGGCTTGGCTCGGCCGGGTTTGGGGTTTCTCTCCCCGGTCCCTGGTGGATGTGCGGGGCGGTGGTGCCGGGGACGGTGGCGCGACGGGGCTGGTTAAAGGGCAAATCTGAGCTTTCCTCTGCGGGGCACTGAGACAGGGGGGTTCTCCTGAGCCCTGTCCCCCACCTGTAGGGGAAACATCCCCTCGTCTGCAGAGCCACGGGGGGTTTATTCGGTGCTTTGGGTCCTGCTGGTGGCTGCTCATTATGTGGGTTCATTCTGACCCCCAGAGCAGGAGGGGGGGTCCCCACGGGTGTTCGGAGCCCTTTGGCCAGCGAGCGTCTCGCTGCACGGCGAGGCCGGGCTCGCGCGGACGCCGGCCACGTGAGCGCACGCTCGGAGCCGCTGGAGTACCGGGGCGAGCGGGCGCACGTGGCGGGGAGCAGCGGGTGAGGCGATTAGAGCTGAATCTCATTAATGCTTAATCATCCCCGGGAGATGGCAAGGGGGTGGTGGGCAGCTCCCCGCGCCGGGGCTCCCCGGGCTGTGCCGTGGCCGGCTCGGCGAGACGCGCTCCATCCATCTGCGCCGGGGTGGAGGGGGAAGCTCAGGTGGCCTCAGGCTCAGCTCTTTTACTCCTCCGAACAGGGACTCGTGGAAGCAAAATCCTCATCCACGCTCGTCCCGCCGTGCTTCGAGCTGAAGCTGTTGGGCTCTGAGGCTGTAATGGGGTCGAGCCCTCCCGTGCCCGTGGGCGGCGATCCCCGGCCGTGCCCCGGCTGCTGCCTCACCCTCAAGGGCAGCGCTCAAAGCGGCGCGGGAGCCTCCCTGCCTCTTTGTTCCCTTTTGTTCCTGTTTTTTTCTTCTTGCTCAGGGAGCTTTGGCCAAGCGTCGCGCCTTTCTCCAGCAGTTTGTCGCTGGAGGGTTCGTTGGGGGGGGGGGGGGGGGTTCAGCGTTTGCTTGAGGGCACCCGGAGCATCTGCGTGTGAACCAGCCCCAACCCGGCCAGCGGGGTCCTGGTGGGGCTGGGTTTGGGCTGTGAATTGCTTGGGTTTGGAGCTCGTGCCCAGCTCCCTGCAGCTGTGGCCACCTCGTTCCTGGCCCCCCGCCTTCTCCTGACCCATGCACGAGGTGCTGGGGGGGGTGCTGTCGAGGTGTTAGGGGGCACCTCGTTGGAAGCAGGGGCAGGATAGGGCCGCGGCGACCCTGCTGGCCGGGCAGGCGGTGCGGGAGATGCCCCGGCAATGTCACCAGCAGGGCAGGGAGGTGGCAGCAGGAGCCAAGTTGCAGAGTGGGACACGCAGAGGGGCCAACCCCAAGGCCCAAAGCTTTGTTCCCAGCGCTCCTTTTCTGTGCCAGGGGGGGACTTGGCCCCGGCTCCGCTGCTCCCGGGGTCCGGTGCCATCCGAGCGGCCACGGCGAGCGAGGAAGAGCTCTGCGCTGCATGAATGTCGGGCTGGGAAAAAAAAAAAAAAACAAACAAAAAAACCCAACAACCCTCAGCCCCCGGACAGATGGTAGCTCTGCTGGGGATTTTGCTGAAATTTCTTTTCTCTTGATTTGGCAATATGCGATTTCCAATGCTGATAATCATCTCTGTGCTTGTGAAGTGTCTGCCTCGCACCGAGCCCAAAATAGGCATCGGCACGAATCCGTTGGGCCGCGTGAGCGTGCGGAAGAGGGAGGTGAGAGGGGAGAGCTTGGGGCTGTGGTCCCCGTGGGGGACCGAGGACAGGAGATGTCCCTCTGCCCTTCCCTTTGGTTTCGCCCCCGGTGCTCATCCCGAATCCTCTCCGCTTGCTTCCAGGTGACCTTCACCAAGCGCAAATTCGGCTTGATGAAGAAAGCCTACGAGCTGAGCGTCCTGTGCGACTGCGAGATCGCCTTGATCATCTTCAACCACTCCAACAAGCTGTTCCAGTACGCCAGCACCGACATGGACAAGGTGCTGCTCAAGTACACCGAGTACAACGAGCCCCACGAGAGCCGGACCAACGCGGACATCATCGAGGTGAGGCCGGGGCCGGGGCCGGGAGGAGGCTGGGGCCGGGAGGGGGACGCGCAGACGGCCGGTGCCGGGCTGATTTTGCGTCTTTTTGGTTGAGCGTGCACAAATCCTCACTTCTGGGCGGCGGAGTCGGAAGCCACCTGGAGCTGGGTGCTGTTTTAGGGCTGCGAAAGCGAGGTGTGCTTTTGGGATTTGCTTTGGGGGATCTGCCCATGGCGCAGGCGAACCCGGGGTGGTTTCGGAGGCACCTCCCGGGGCTGCGGCGCTGGGCGCGTGGCTGCAGCTGGCGCTGTTCCCCTGAAGCTGCTCCAGGTGCTCACGGTGGGGTTGCAGGACACCAGGACCTGCCTCATCGAATAATTCGGGCTGGGAGGGACCTTTGGGTGCCTCTGGTCCCACCCCCGCTCAGGGGTGTTCACCGGGAGCCCCGCAGAGCAGCGATGGCACGAGGGCGCCGCGCGCTCCTCGCTCCTCGGAGGCGAGCCGCGTGTGGGCAGCTCCCGTTTACGCCTGGGCAAATTCAGACAAACGCAAGGGGCCGGCCGGGTAATTATTGACATTACAGGCGGGCAGGAATTAACCCCCGCCGAGCCGTCAGGCACTCGGGGCAGGTGAGCAGCAGCAGATCAGAGCGGTGCCGCGGGGGGCGCGGGCACTCCCCGGCACAGAGCCGCTCGCACCTCGCGCGGCGAGGCCCCGAAGCGCTGCAGGGATCGTCCTCCCCCGCCGCTCGGACCTGTCACTGCTGCCTTTGAATCTCTCCGGTGCAATTCAGCAGCCTCAGGCTTTGATTTCGTGAAGGGAAAAAAAAAAAAAAAAAAAAAAAAAAAAGCCCACAGCCCAGCTCACGAATCGGAATTTTTATTATTTTTTTTCTCGCTCCTCCCCGAAGCGTCTTATTTCTGAGCCGTCCTCTGCGCCAGCAGCAGCACCTGCCCGCCCCGTGGGCCTTTGGAGACCTCCCTGCCCGCGCACGCTTGAGCCTTAAATTGTTCAAAATGCCTTTTCTGGACCCTTTTTGAGGCGCACGGCCCCGTCCCCAGGCAGGGAAGCGCCCCGAGCACCACGCGGTGGTTTTACAGCCGCGGTTCCTCGCCCAGCCTCTCCAGGATGCTCATACTGGAGCTCGCAGCGTCGAACAGATTTGTCTTGGCCTAAAAATACCGTAAACATTTTGGGCAGCATTCTCTGTTCCCTTATGGTCCAAGATGCAAACACTCCCAAGCCGACAAGTTACACGCAGTCCTTGGCACCCAAAGAAATTCTGTGTTTGCACCACATGAAACGATGAATCTGCATCCAAAGCTGGAGAGAGGAGCGTCGGGAGGGGAAGGATCCGGGTGGATGGCGGGGAGGAGAGCCTCAGCTCGGCACGCAGAGCTGCTGTCACCCGCTCCCGAGCGCGGGGAGATCCTGCTCGGGCAGGTTTGAAGCTGCTCGAGCATCCGTCCTCGTCCCTTGGAGCAGGGCTGGGGCCGCTCCAGGGTTTTCCTGCTCCAAAGCTGACTGCGAGGGGCTGAGCAGCAAAGATTTGGCTGGGCGGAGGTGGCCGTGACACCCGTGTCCCGTCCCCCCAGGAGGGCCGCAGCCCCCAGCAGCATCTCGGGTGTTTGAGGGTGGCCGTGGGGCCGTTGGCAGCCCGGGGAGAAGCCCCTCGAGTTGGTTTTCCCGGTGCAAGGGGAGCGAGCGCGGGCTCGTGACGGAGGGGATTTGGGCTTTTCCTTCGCACCAGCGCTTGGAACAAGGCGAGGATTTCACCTTGCTCCCCTTGAAAGAGAAAGAAGGAAAGCGAGCAGCTGAGCACCCTCGGAGCAAAAAGCCTCCGGATGGGAAGGTCCCGAAATTAAAGAGCTCGGCGAGGGGCGGCGCTCCCTGGGGACGCGTTTACCCCGTGCGTCGGGAGGGCTTTCAGCCCCTCCGCTCTGCGCCCGGCCAAGTCCTGGCTGCGGCAAGCTTTTAAGTCTGAGAAAATCTCCCTGCCTGCACGGGGGGGGGCTCCTTAATCGGTCGGGGGACAGCTGAGGCCCCCGGGCAGGCACGCTGGGTGCCACGTGCGCGCCCGGCCGGGGATCACGCCGGCTTTGCTCTCGCTGTCGCTCCTCGTTTCCCGCAGCCCCGCTGACGTGCCAGCTCCCGACGGACGGGGCAGAGCTGCTGGGGGGGACCGGGGTGCTCCAGCTCTTAAAGTCAGGCTGCAAATCCCCTGCTTTCCCTGAGCGTCCCAGGGGAGCTGCATCTTCCCTAATTCCCCTTCCCAGGGCTGTGCTCGTGTGGGTTCAGAGCCGTGGCCCCATCTCGGTCCCCCTCCAGCCTTCCCCGAAGCCGGGGGCAGTCTGGATCCCAGTCGCCCTCCTTTAGGGGAAGGAGCCTGCATCCTGGTCGAGCATCGTTTCCTCTCCATGCTCCGGGTTTCCTGCTGCTCTCTCACCCTCCTTAGGTTTAAACCCACTCCTGGATGAGGCAGGAAAGCTAGGAAAGGGCTTTTTTTGGGGGGGGGGGATGTGACCTTCTCGCCCTGGTTTCATCCTTCGAAAAATTCCTGATGCGAAGGTGTTCGTCTTCATGAGAAATGAGAAGTGGGCGTTTTCCACTGGATGCAGCCCGGTGAAATAAAGGTTTCCTTTCTCTTCACGCCTTCTGCTTTTCCCCCTAGCAGCGGACTGAACCCGGTGGGGCTCGCAGGTTAATTACAGCAGGACTAATTGCACGAAGTGGCCGGGGAGAGGGAAGGGGCCGTGGCACCGCTCCGGCGAGGCGACAGCAGCCATAATTATGCACTTGCTGCTCCGCTTGGGCAGTAAATCCTGGGAGTTTGGGGCAGATTCGGTGCAGCTGGGCATCGCCTAAAGCCTCCTGCCCCGGTTCTGGGCTGCGGGGTTTAGAAAGGAGCAGAGCGGGGGGGTCCCGCTCGGCTGCGACCTCCTGCAGGGTAGCAGGAGCTGACCCCGATGGAAGTTTCGACTGCAGCTGGAGGGGATCTCCAGGGGGGCGAGGGGTTTCCCTGCTGTTTTGTGAACAGAGAGGAGAGAGGTGGGAGAGCCACGAGGGGGGCACAGCCCTTATTAGACACCGGAGAGTCTCCCCAGCACGGCTCCCGCCGCACACATCTGGAGGAAACCCGGCTTCATCGCTTCCACGGCTCACGGAACGGCGTTTTCCACTTGGCCTCTGGAAGAGAGAGAAGGAGGAAAAACTCTTTGCAGAGCAAGGAGAGAGGCTCAACTTTCCGTCTTCCAGCCGCAGCAGCGAAACAAAAGGTTTTGGAAAAGAAATGCGCAAAAAAAAGCACTTTCCAAAAAAAAAGGCGAACCTGTCCCTTCCTTGCTGCGGGAGCGCGGGGCTTTTTTTGGCCCGTTCTAAAAACAAACAAGGGCACGCACAAAAATAGCAAAATAACTGGGAAAAATCCTCGGGAACCTACAAGAAAAAAAAAAAAAAACAGCCTCGGGAACCTCCCCTTCGGTGCAGCCCTCGGGGTCAAGCCCCAGCTCCGTGGGTGACGCCGATGAAATTCGCTCCCGGCCATGCCAGTAAAGGGCATTTCCACCACGTCTGCCCCTGCCTCCCTTCCCTGGGGAAGGGGCAACAAATGGCACGATTTTGTAGGATTTTGGGGTACGACAACGCCAAACGGGGCTTCGGATGCCGCCGCGGCGCTTGGGCGAGGACGCGGCCAAATCCCGGGTGCGAAAACGCCGGGCACGAGGGAGGCACGAAGAAATTGGGCCGCTTTTTTGAGATATCGTGTCCAAATCCGCTCGTTTTCTTTGCTGTTGGGGCTGAATTCCCCGCACCATCGGGCGAGCGGGCAGGTCGGGGAAGTGCCTCGGGTGGGTGATGGAGAAAGCGTCGAGGCACGGCTGCAACGCGGGGGGTTCGGCTGGAGATTCGCAGAGTTTTCAGGGGCTGCGGCGAAAAAAAAAGCGACTTTTGGGCAAACCACGCTGCCCATACGGCCCCCAGGTAGATGGAGAGCCGCTCCAGGATGTTTTGGCCCCGAAACAGAGCTGTTTATTGCTGTTTAGGAAGACAAGAGGAGAATTGTCAAGGCCTTTCTTTTTTTCTTTTTCTTTTTTTCTTTTTTTTTTTTTTCCCCCTGCTGGATTTGGCATGAAAAGGGACCAAGACTTCCAGGAAATTCTGTAGCTTTGACTTTCAAAAAAAAAAAAAAAAAAAAAAAATTGGCAAGCGGCGGTTCCATAATAACGCCTAATTGCCTTTGGTATTTTGAAAATAAAATGATTAAATGTGCCTGCGTAACGCAATCTGCAGATCGGCTCCTGAGCACGACGGAGGGGTTTTTGGTCCAAAGCCTGCCCGGGGTCTTTGTGCCCACCCTGCGTGAAATGGACGGACCCCAAAGCCGCTGCACGGTGCTGGGGTGATCGAGGCCTGGGCCTGCTTTTTACCTTTTTTTTTTTTTTTGGTTTTGGTTTTGGTTTCCTACGTGTAATAACGGTTTTTGTGTTTCTAGCAGGAGAGCGCGTCCCGTCCTTAGGGTTTATTTCCCCTCCTTGTCGCTGCGGTGACCCTGGGTGACAAAAACGTATCCGAGCTGGTGCGGGGCCGAACTCAGCACCAGCGCAGTCAGGAAAAATAGGAAAAAAACATGAAATCCGGGAAGTTTCTCTCCATCCATCCACCAAAACCCCCTTCGGACCGACCCGGCGCTGACCCTTTTTAATGCCACCGCGTGCCAGGGCCGCCCCACGCCGGGGGGCGTTTTAGGGGGGGACACCACCCGTCCCCGAGGGCTGCCCGTTGCCCCCAGCAGTCCCAGATCTCAAAGTGTCCCGGTTGTGTTTTCAGACGTTAAGAAAGAAAGGTTTTAACGGCTGTGACAGCCCGGAGCCCGACGGAGATGACTCGATAGACCAGAGCCCCTTGATGGAGGATAAATACCGTAAAGGCAGCGAGGATCTGGATATCCTGTTCAAGCGATACGGTGTAAGTACCTGCCCCGTGGCCGGAAAGCCTTCATTACCTGTTCTTTTTGTTTTGTTTTTCTTCTGTTCGATTTCCCCCCCGACCTCGTCCCCGCTCCCTCCCCGCCACCCCCGTGTCCCCCCACCCCACCCCGCACGTCACAGGCGCTGAACAAGAAGCACAGGGAGTGCGAGAGCCCGGAAGGGGACGAAGTGTTTGCGTTGACCCCGCAGACGGAGGAGAAATATAAAAAGATTGATGAGGAGTTTGATAAAATGATGCAGAGTTACCGGCTCGCAGTGAGTAGCTGGTGGCCTGCAGCCCCCCCCTTCCCCGGCCACCTCCAGGTGACGGGGGACTTGCATGGCTTTGCTTCGGAGCCGTGCTGTGCCGTGGGAGCCGATGCACCAGGGCCCCGAATGCACCCGAAAGGGCAGGAAATTGGGGAGAAAAAGGGCGAAAGTGGCTCCTAGGGGTGGCGGCACCGGGGACCCTCGGGGTCCCTCCGGTTTCCCAGCTGGAGGAGTGGGAGCAGCCCCTGGGGGACCTGTCCCAGCCAGCTCCAGCACCCCCAGGGCGGGCAGCTGGGGATGCCTCCCCTCCCTGGCCCCAAATACCAGCCTCCTTTTGCCCCCGAAAAGGGGTTTTCCCTGGCTCCTGCGTCCCGAGATCCCCACGAGCCGGCAGGGAGCAGACGGGGTCAGCCCGGTTTGGGCGATTCCGCCTTAATTCCCCCCAAATCCATCAAGCCCTCGGGGCAGCTGGCGGCCGTGGCAGGAGTCCAGGCAGGTTTTAGCCCCGTGATCCCAGGCCCGTCAGCGGGGTGGCATCGGGACAGCGCTGGAAGGGATTTGTGTCAGGAGGCGGGGGGGGGGGGGGGGGGGGGGGGGAGCGTGTCAAATTAGTCGTTAGGGCAAGGCAGCGAGGGCTTGGAGCAGGGGGGATTAGCCCCGAGTCGCTGCAGCCGTAATCAACGCCGCCGAGAGCACGACGGAGGCGAATTTTCAAGGGCTGCCTGCAGCGTTCGAAAATTTCACGCCCCCCTCCCCCCAGAAAAACAAACAAACAACAACAAAAAAAACGATATCTGCCCTTCTGCGCTTCTCTCAAGCCCACGCAAGTGAAAATTGGGGCTTTTCTCGAGATTTGGGGCTTGTGAAATCCACCTCCCTTGCTCTTGCTGACTCAGCTGCCAAAGCGCGAGGCGTTTTCGCCCCGGTGCCGCTCGCCCGGTGGCGACGACAACGACGACGAGGTTCCAAGCCCTTGCTGGGGCTTGAGCGGGGTGGGGGGCGCAGCCCCGGCCCCCCGGCTCCCTGCAGGCCCCAGGGGAGCTCCCCGTGCCCGCCGCGGTTCGGCGGGTGGCATTCGGGCGCCGGGGATCGGCGGCAGGGCATCGGGCTCCCCGACTAAACCCCTCGCGCGGCAGGGACGGAGCGGTGCCGGCGGTTGAAGCCGACGCTTCTCCTTTTTAACCGGCTGCGGTGGTTTTGTGTGTGTGTGTGACGAGAACTAACCGGGGGCGCTAACAGCAGCCTTGCTCGCTAAAGAAGCCTCTGCGTTTCGCAGCGCGTTTGCGAAGGCTTTCGGTGAAAGCAGAACCGGTCGAGGCTTGGCTCACGTGTGCATCTTCTCCCCCAGATTTCGGCCAGAGACGCGCGCCGTGCGCCCCGGCTGCGCCCCCGGGTCCCGGCTGCGCCCCCCACCCCGGGGTGCTGGCGCTGGGGGCACCTGGCACGGGGTGCGGAGGTGCTGGGGGCCGGAGGCGGGTTAAGGCCAGGCGCCGCTCTCCGGCCCCAGCCCTCCCGGCTTTGCCACGGCGTCGCCGAGGCCGCGCCGCGTTAGCTCGTCCTTCCCCTTCCCGGGGTCACGCCGCGCACCCGCGCGCTCGCGGTGATTTCTTACACAACGCCGCCGCTTCATCGTTCACACGCCCAACAAAACCTGCTTCCCCTGCCTCTCTCCCCCCCCCCCTTTTTTTTTTTTTTTTTTTTTCCTTTTTCTCCTCTGCGCTGAGCACGGGGAGGGCTCGGCATCAGGGCTGGGAGGGGATGAGCCCGGTGCCCCGGAGCCTCCCGGAGCCGTGGGGCAGCGCGGGCTGGCAGCAGCCGCAGGATCTGTGAAGGGCAGGATGCCCTTGAGCGGGTGGGAGGGTTTCCAGCAGCCAGCTGAGCGAGCACCTTCCCTTCTCCCCTCCTCTCCTCTCCCCCTAAAGGAATTCACCCGCTCGGGGCACAGCGACGGGGGATGCTCCGCTCCCCCTGCCCTTCCCCGCAGCCGGCGGGACGTGGGGCTGGCCCCGCGGCGATGCCCAGCGGCACCGGGGTGCTGTGCCGTGCCAGCCCCCGGCAAATTGAAGTGGGACTTTAGCAAAGCCTCTGCTAAAGCCTCTAAGCAGGTGCCTGCTCCTGTTAATGAAGAGCAAATCAGTGACATAAGAGAGGCTGATGGGATAAGCACGGCGAGCCTGGCTCCCGCGGGGACGCTGGTAGGTGAAACTGGGCCTCGACCTGCGGCTGAGGATAGGGCTTGAGCCGTGCTCCTGCTGCCCCGGGTCGCCTCCTCCTCCTGCCCTGCAGCTCCTGGTGGTGGCAGGACAGACCCCGGTGTCACCCGGAGGGGATGAGGGGATGAGGTGACGCCAGCCTGCACCAGGGGCTCGGTGCCGAGCGGAGCCTGCCCGAGCTGCGGGGTGTCCGTGGGGCAGTGGTGCTGGGTTAGGGGGCTTGTCCCAAACCTACGGATGGGGAACGGCCTCGTGAGGTCCCCCTGTCCTCTGCAGTGGGACAAAAGGAGGTGCCGGCGCCCCTCGGGGCACCCCAGGGCGCTGCTCCCCCCCTGTGATGCTTTGAGTCACGTCCTGCTGGGGCTGCTCTGGAAACACATGGCCAGACACCAGGGGTAAATAAATAGATGTGGCCTCAAAGAGAGGCAAAGCGGCTGGTGGCGAAGCTCGGCTGTGTCCGAGCGGACCCCCAGCTGCTTTTCCTGCGGGGTCCAGGCTCCTGTGCTGGGGTCCCCAAGTCACCGGGACGGACGGCAGCAGCATGCGGCAGCAGCGAGGGGGCTGGGGGTGACCAAAGCGGCCCCCACTTCAGCCGTAGGACGTCGCCGCCTCTCCCGAGGCAGGATCCGGCCCCTTCTCGGCCGCCGCCTGCCCGACGGCCCCCCTTTACCTCCCGCTCTCTCTTCAGTCCGCAGTGCCCGCGCCGAACTTCGCCATGCCGGTGACGGTTCCCGTGACCAACCAGAGCACGCTGCAGTTCAGCAACCCGGGGAGCTCGCTGGTCACCCAGTCCCTCGTCACCTCGTCGCTCACCGACCCCCGGCTCCTCTCGCCGCAGCAGCCGGCGCTGCAGAGGAACACCGTGTCCCCGGGGCTGCCGCAGCGGCCGGCCAGCGCAGGTGAGCGGCACGGCGGGCACCCCACGATATGGGACACCCTAAAATCTCACTCCAGGGGGGTCCCGGTGACCGTCCCCCCCCCCCCACCCCCCCTCTCCCGGGTGTGCTTTTCCAGAGCAGGATGTTTCGGAGCCAGGCGGAGCCGAGTCACCCTGTGCCAGTCCCGGCTCAGAGGTGGCAGCCGGCGTCCCCTGTGCCGGCGGTGTTGGGGGACACGGGACCGCTGCGTAAAAAGGGTTTTTCTGGCTGCAGTTGGTCCCTGAGCTGTCAGTGACACCGATCTGCCGATGGGTCGGAGGAGCGGCCGCTTCCAGCAGGGGCTGGTGGCCGAGGGACGTGTGACCGCGGTGCGGTCATGAATAATAATAGCGTGCAGAAAGCCCCCGCCTGCTATTTTGGATGTGGCAGATGGTCCGAGCCAGTCGCACGGGCTGCAAGCGGCTGAGGCGAGGGCGTGGGAAGGGGGCCAGGGGGTGCCCCCAGAAACCTCTGGAGGGGGCAGAGGGTGGGATTTCAGCTGGACACGATAGGAGCCGTGGTTCGGAGGTGGCTCGTTCGCTTTCTGCTCCTTCTGCGCAGTCCCAGGGATGGCTGAAAGCTCTTGGAGCTGAGGAGCAGCCCCTGGATTTGGGGGAAGGCTCTTCGTGCTCCGGGGCTGGTCCCAAAGGGCAGCAGCTCCCCCCAGGACGGGGCAGAGCCTGAGCCCTGTGCCCAGGCCACCTGCAGGCATCGCCCCTGCCCTGCTGCCGGCCTGCGCAGGAAAAAAAGAGGCTTCGTTGCGAGGCAGAGCCCGCTCGACGCTCGCAGTTTCCATCCAGCTCACGAAGCGTTGGTTTCGGGGGGGGATAATTTGGTGGTTGGGAGCGCAGAGGTGTTCCAAGTCCAACCATCTGCGTTTCATTCACTCGCTGCCTGGGACACGGAAGAAATCCTGTTTATAGGAGCCAGGCCTTCGCATGTTAGAAGAGCTATTTCTTTTCTCTCTCTCTCTTTTTTTTTTTTTTTAGCAATGCGCTCGAGAGGGGCGCAGAGCGCCGCGTTATTGTTTCCAAAGCGAAGGCAGCGCTGGCTCCGTGTCCTTGCGCTCACTGCTGCCGCCTGCACGGGGACGTCACGGGCGCAGGGCAACGGCCAGGGGAGGTTTTGGGGGCTGGGATGGGGTCAGCATCGCTGAGCCTGCTCTCGACCCCCGGGGCTCTGCTGTGCCGGTGAGGGTCGGGGGCGCACGGGGTCCTGCCTCTCCGAGCCGGGCTTCGGAGCTGCCGGGCACGGTTTGCGCCCCCATCCCCTAAGGCAGCGCCGTGCTTGCCGTGCCTCTGGGGTCACCGTGCCCTTCACCACGCCGTAATTTATTTTGGGGACCACCACAGCCCACGGTCCCACTTTCACGCAGAGGGCGAAGGCACTTCCCGGCACGGCGGCCCCCCCAGCACTTCTGCTTTCGGGGGCTCGCTGCAACCCTCAGCTCCCACTCTGGCAGCAGGTTCCCGCCTCCTCTTTCCCCATGTAGGGGCGAGGAGCGAGGTGGGTCTGGTTTTTTGGGGAAGAAAAAGGGCCCCGGCCTGCTTTTCCCAGCGCTTTCCAAGCGCTCGCCTTCGTGCAGCGGGGCCGGTTTCCGTGCGGTGCGAGCGTTCCAGGGCAGGTTGTGTTTCACGCCGTGCTGCCGGGGCTCGCTTCCCCGCAGCACGGGCCCCGCGTCCCTCAGGAGGGCTTGGAACAAAATAGCCGCAGTGTTTTCCGAGCCGTGCGCTTCGGACCGGGCCCCCCGTGCCGCCTGGCTGCTGCCCAAAGGAAACGGATCTGCCTGGATATTGTTTCCAAACCCGATCACCAGGAATGCTGCTCGCTTTCGCCCAGGACTTTTCTCCCCGGGAATGAGACGCCGCTGATTTCCATCTGCCTTCCTCCCTCGCGTTCCCCCTCTTCCTCCTCCCTGCTCCCCGCGTTCCCGAGCTGCCGCTGACCGCCCCTTTCCGATGCCTTTGCAGGGGCGATGCTCGGCGGAGACCTGAACACCACGAACGGAGCCTGCCCGAGCCCCGTGGGTAAGTGCGGGGCAGCGCCCCAGGCTCTGTTTGCGGCCCCGTGCCTCAGTTTCCCCATAAATCCTACAGGGACAAGGGTTTCCCTAGTGCCGTTCAGAGCAGCTGGGGGAGGATGGAGAGGCGCCGGCGAGGATTTGGTGGCTCTTGGTCCCACCGGCGGGAGGGTTTTGCCCGCGATGCCCCGAGCCGGCACGTTTCCTGGAGGCGTTTCGGCACAGATCCAGGGGGTTCGGCATGTTCGGGGGCTCCTTGGTTTTGGGATTGCCGCAAAGCACGGGGCTGGCCTTGGGCAGCCGCATGGCGGGGATTTGGGCAGCTTGGCATTTAGCTCCCCGAGCCAAAACCCGCTCCTCCCCTGACCCCGGGTGAGTCACTTAACACCTGATTCCTTCTCGCGCCTGGGCCCTGTAAAGGAACTTTACAGCAAGGAAAAAAGCTCATTAAGGCCCCTTTCCACTGCGAGAGCCCCGGCGCTAACGAGGCTCAGACCTTGTGGCTTAGCTCCCTGGCTATAAAATGAGCTAATAATGCCTCCTGCCTCCGCTGGCTGAGCAGCGAGGGCTTCGGGGCCGGCACCGGGACCGGTGCTTGCGTGGGCGCAGCCAGCACCCGGCGATGGCTCCTGCAGCTCCACAGGACGGGTGCTGACCCCCCCAGGGGGGAGAGGGAAGGTGACCCCGCACCCAGCACCCCAACCATCCCGTTTTGCCGTGGCGTTGCCGGCCGCCAGCACGCCGCAGGAGCACGGGGTTCGCCGTTTCCCCGGTTAAAACCCAACTGGGACCTGGATCCCGCTGCTCCGGCGGCGCCCCCGGCCCCACAACCGCCCTGCGCCGGGGCTGGGGGCTGGGGGGGGGCCTCTGCAGCTCCGTCGCGGCCCCCCGAGACCGCCCGCCGCCCCCACGTCAGCTGTCGCGAGCAGCCGCGGCGGCGCGGAGCTTGGCAGGGCCGGTGAATGTCAGCATTGACGTCAGCGCAGCATTCCCCGCGTGCCGACGGGCGCGAGGAGCGGGCTCGGTGGCCCCGGGGGCTCCCCGAGCCAGCCGACGGAGCCCGGGTGGGTTTTGGGGTACCCGGGGCATCTCCTCCCCCCTTCCTCCTCCTCCTCCTCCTCCTCTTCCTCCTCCTCGGCTCTGCACCACCGTCACCTGCTGCCTCTGAGTCATCGGCCGCCGTGCCTCTGGCCCCGATCCCGCAGCGATGCGGGCGGCATCCCCGGATCCAGCGCCCCCGGTGCCTCGGGGAGGGGGGCGAGCACCCTGCCCACCCCCGGCCTCGCCGCAACGGGGACGCGGGGGCAGCAGCAAGGGGCCTCGCCGCGATTTTGACTTTTTTTTTTTTTTCTTTTCCATTTTTGCATTTTTGACTCGTTCTTTTCCATTTTTGCATTTATTTTTTTTTTTTTACTTCTTCTTCTTTTCCGTTTCTGCGTTTTTGACTTCTCTTTCTTCTCCATTTCTGCATTTCACCACCCCCCCCCCCCCCCACGGCGGTCACGCCGGCGGGGCAGGGGGCTCTCTCCCAGGCAGACCACCCCGAGCGCTGCACGCAGGGGGGGGTGGCAGCGTCCCTCCAAGCTGCAGTTGCCGTGGGAGCCGCGCACGCAGCGGTGGCAGCGCCACCTTAGCAAGGAGAATTTTGCTTTTTAACGCTTTTTGGGGGGGGGGGGGGTGGGCTCTGCCTCCACCTCCGGCCTTTGGCACGGCTCCGGGCCGCTGCCACCGGCGGTGAGGATGCGCCGCGGGTGGTGAAGGTCACCCGGGAAATGTCACGGGCATCAGAGCCGGGGGCTTTGCACGCTGATGGTGAGCAGCTCCCGGTGCACGGAGGCGACGCTCAGGACCCCATGTGCTGCTTCGGGGCCGGGGGCCGGTCCCCTCCCTCGGGCAGGGACGCTGCTGCAAGCGTTGCCAGCGTGCCGGGGCAACGCCGCTGCCACCAGGCGCCTGCTGAAATGCAGATGTAGCAATGCCATGGTGGATGTGATTAATAATGCAATCAGCGACCTATTTTTCCCGGTCTAACGTGCAATGAATATGAGGGCTGAATCCTGGTGATTGCTAAACGCCTTTCTATCTTTGGGGCCTATTCATAAAAAAAAAAAAAAAAACCCTCATCAGAACAGTAATCTGATCCAATTTATTCCTTTCCTGATGTTCATCAAATCTTTCCCTTTTTAAATTTTTTTCTTCCTTTCCTTTCTTCTTTTTTTTTTTTTCTCTCCTCTTTGCACATAAAATCCTTAAGTGGAGCAGCGGGAGGAGGAGGAGGAGGAGGGATGCTCAGATCTTCAGAGGGGCAGCAGGATCAGTGAACCAGCTCCTCTGCTCCGCCACAGCCCCTTTTCGTTGCTCTGGTCCCAAAAAGGGGCCTGAAAAGTAAACGTAAGAGTAATTACCCCCCCCTCACCAGGGCCCTGGTGCCCTGCTGGAGCAGTGCGAGGAGTCATCGCCCCGAGAGTTACCGCTGGTTATTGCGGCGATGTCCTGCAGGCAAGGAGCTGCCCGGCCACGGGGGGCTCGTGGCCACTTCCCCGTGCCCCCCGCGCACATGGGGGGAACCTTGGGGCATCGCCACGGCCGCGCTCTCACCTACTTCTCGTGCCCGTTTTCCCCGCAGGCAACGGCTACGTGAGCGCCCGCGCCTCGCCGGGTCTCCTCCCCGTCTCCAACGGCAGCACCTTGGGCAAAATCATCCCGGCCAAGTCCCCGCCGCCGCCGCCGCCCTCGCACGGCGCCCAGCTGGCCGCCAACAGCCGCAAGCCGGACCTGCGCGTGATCACCTCGCAGAGCGGCAAGGGGCTCATGCACCATTTGGTGAGCCTGGGGGGGGGGGCTCCGTGGGGCTGGGGGTCCCGTGCCGGGCACTGGGGGGGGGGCTTTGCCGTGGAGGCGCGCGGCGGCGGCGGGCACGGGCAGCGGGGTTAACGGTGCCTCTCGGTTTTCTCCCCGTTCCTGCGCGGGCAGACGGAGGACCACTTGGCTCTGGTGAGTTGCCTGCTGAGTGCGCATCGTGGCGGGGCGGGACGTGGGCTGCTCGTCCCCGTTGTCCCCGCATCCTGCCCCGGCTCTCCGCCGGGAAAGCCACCGGCATGGGCACCGCTGCCCCCGTCCCGAGAAAAAGTCCTTTTTTAGGGAAAGCAGAAGGAAGATCTGAATCGCAGGCTAGGACGTGAGCGCAAACCCTGCTGGCCTCCCCCAGGGGCTCAGCCAGGTCCCCGTGTGCCACCCCTGACCTTCACCGGGGCCACCGCAGCTTGTGGCATGGGGACACCTGGCCCGATGCCCCCGCAGGAGAGACAGGGGGCATCCTCCCGTGGGGAGGATGTTATTTAAAGCCCGAGTGAATCCCCCAACCCCCCTGTGTGCACAGGGGGCGTTCTCCCTGTTATTTTTGCGGCAGTTTTCCCTTTTTTTTTTCCTGCCAGCAAAGTGAACGCCACCTTGCTGGTGGCCGTGATTCACTCGGCTCCGTTGCTATTCTGGTGCAGGGCAGATGGGCGGCAGGGCAGCGCAGCGAGGAGAGGGCGAGAGCCGCAGCGGGACGCAGCTCCCGCGGCCAGGGAAAAGCTCTCCAAAAGCCCGGCAGCGAGCCGGTGCCTCTGCAGCCTGCGAGGAGACGCTCCTGGCCAGGGCAAGGACCGAGCAGGGCCTTGGCGGATGAATTCTGCTGCTCCCCGTGCCCTCCAGACCTCCTGCCTTCCCCTCCCTGGCAGCACCGTGCCTCAGTTTCCCCAAAAAACACGTCCTAAACCTCCTGCCCCTGCACAGGATCTGCCCCGCTGTCCCCACCGGGGTGCTGTGGGTGACCTCTGGCTCCTCGGGGGGCTTTGGAGAGGCGCCCCCCGTGCCCCTGCAGGGTCTGCTCCCCACGAGCACGGCGGTCGCACCTTTGGGGCATGCCCGCATGGTTTGGGGGAAGCTTTGGGGGGCTTCGCAGCGCTTTGCAACCTGCCTGGCACCTGAGGCGCGGAGCTTGCATGCCTCGGCACCTCTTCCCTGCGTGCATCGGGATCAAAGCTCGGGGGGGGGGGGGGGGGGGCGCTCCCCACAGCGCAGCTGGGGCTGGCACCCCCGGGTGGAGGGGCTGGGGGCTGCGGGTCGCATCCTGCTCGCTCTTGCCGTACACGGGACGGGGCTGAGCCCACCGCCACGGCGTTTCCCTGCAGCATCCCTGCCCCACGGGTCAGCGGGCGCCGGCGGGCGCGGGTGCCAGCGGGATGCACGCCAGGACAAACCTTCCCCCGACGGCCCCGGGGCTTTAGCAATTAGCACCCGGCTAATCGCTTTCCCTGCGTGGCTGCAGCACCCAGCACCCTGCGAGGGCAGCATTCAGCCCAGGAGGGCCCTGGGAGGCTGCAGGCCATTGCCCAGCCCCGTGCCCAGCCCCAAAACGCCGTGGGAGCCCCGGGGTCCCCGCGCCGGTGCCCGCCGTGCCGCGGAGGACGCGGTGGCCTCGTGCCGGGCGCGGTGGGAGCCGGGCACCGCCCCGGTCTTGCCAGGGTGACGTGTGCCGGGGTGCTGCAGCTTAAAGGCAAGCCTCTTGAGTCCGGTTTAAATCAGATCAAGCAGAGGCAGCACAGATTATCTGCCTTGTAAACAGGGCTGAATCCGACCCGCCGAGCCGCCCACGTCGCTGCCTCTCAAACCCCCGGGGGGAGGCCGGCGCGCGCCCCTCCAAGGGCAGGATTTTTCCGCAGCGGCCCCGCTGACGCCCGAGCCCCCCAAACCCCACGAAGGCACCAGCCCCACGAGCTGCCGAGCGCGGGGTTTTTTGGGTGCGAGGAGGCCGGATCGCCTTCCGAACCCGGTGCTGCAGCTCGCGTTGGAGGCCGGGGAGGAGGAGGAGGAGGCGTCAGCCCCACGCGGCGTTAGCCGGCGTCGATTTTGTTCCGCGCCTTTCTCCCAGCACAGCAATCACATGCATCCTCTGGAAAATAGTGCCTGTTCCTTTTTTTTTTTTTCACATCAGAAGGGAGCTGGGAGGATGGGTGCCTTACGGAGGCCGTTGCGGCGGCGGAGGCTGCGCCCTCCCAGCCCTGAGCAGAGAAGTGCCCCGATGCCCACCCAAACACCCCCAAACCTCCCAAGGCTCCTAAAAGTCTCTAACCGGTGGGCTTCGTGCTGCAAGGAAGGAACCCCCAGAGTGTTTGCTTAGCCCCGGGACCTGCCTGGGGGGCAGCTTGGGGGGGGGGGGGGGATTTTTTGGGGTGGGACAGCAGGGTGCAGCGCAACGCCTTGTAACAACCTCTCCCTTTGCTTCCCCAGCAGAACACGCAGCGGTTAGGTGTCTCCCAGGCGACCCACTCTTTAACCACGCCGGTGGTTTCGGTGGCCACCCCGAGCCTGCTGACGCAGGGGCTGCCTTTCTCGGCCATGCCCACCGCCTACAACACAGGTAAGGAGCGCGCAGCCCCGGGGGGGGGGGCTCCGTGACCGCTCGCCCAGCTCCCTGCTGCCAGGCGTGGTGAGGTCCAGGAGCTTCACGGGATTAAAAGCGAGGGGAAGCTCGTTATATAAATATAGTGGGACCTGGCTGTTATAGCCAGAAGCGCTGTAAGGGCACGCTTCTGGTGCTGCAGCCCATTGCAGGGCGCTGGCAGCGCGGAGGTGCTGTTAAGCGGCTGCTAATTGCAGCTACGCCCTGCTCAAGGCGAGCTGGGGGCGATGTTGTAACAGGGGCTTAACGAAAATGAGCGTCGGGGACCCAAAAGTTGGGGAAGAATGCAAACCGTCCTGCTCGTAGGCAGAGACGGGGCTGGTGGGGCACGAGCCCAAGCGGAGGGCTTGTCAAACCTCCCGGAGGCTTCAGGGCTTTCCTGCCTGACTCCTTCTGCCGTTTGCGCCGAGAAAAGTTTGCAAAAAATGTCAAAAGCTGCTGGGCTGGAAGAACCCGGGCTAGGCGTGCTGGGAACTCCCTGCCGTAATTAGTAGGTGTTGCCCAGGAGATGTTTGTGCGTGGCGCGGAGGCTCCTCTCCTCCCGTGGAAGTCGTCCTCGGCCACCAGCAAGCCTGCCTATTGCCAAAATCCCCAAAATAGGCTTTAATTGGGCCCCGCGCTGCCTCCAGCCCACGTGGCTTGGGGCCGAAGGTCAGCTTCTGGGATTTCTTTTCCTCCTGAGATGAGCCACGGGTGGAGAAGCGATTCCCACCCGGGCGCCTGGGGTGTCCGTGGCCGGGGTGTTTGGTGGAGGCGCTGCGGGGGCTTGGATCGTCGCGGGGTCCTCACCAAAACCCCAACCCCGTGCCCCGGCTGTTGCCCCTCGTTTCTCCCAACCTGCCAACTCGCTGGGAAGTCTCTGTTTGGGGCCGCGGAGATGACCTGGAGCTTCCCGGGGCCCTTCCTGGCGCCGGCACCGCAGCCGGCTGGTGCCGAACCCAGCGGCTCGGGGCTGCTGGAGGGACCGGGGGGGTGCCGGGAGCTCCCCGACCTGACGGGTTGGTGCCGGGGTGAGAAAAAACCCCGTGTGGGGCAGGAACGTGGTGCGGGGAGGGTGTGCAGGGCGTGCCTCCCGCCAGCCCGCCGGCCCTGGCAGCGGTTCAGCGCCTTCGCAGCCACCTCTCCGTGCGCCGCCGCTGCCGCGGGCGGGTTCGGGCAGGGGGGGGGGGGCTGAAACCACAGGCACCCGAAATGACAGAGGGGAGAGGGGTGAGCGGGGTCGGGGTCGGGCTCGCTCGGCGGCCGAGCATCTGCGGGTGGCCGTATCAGATGCAGACGTGGCTCCAAGGACGCAGCCGGTCGCGGCTTTGGACGGCTCCTGGATAAGCAGCTCCCTCCCCGGCGCTGCAGCGGTGGGAGAGTTGCCACCACTCCCCGCAGCCCCATTTTCTGCCCTGCAGCCCGGTGGCCTCCCTGCAGCCTGGCGGCCTCCCTGCATCCCAATGTCCTCCCTTCATCCCAGCGTCCTCCCGGCATCCCAGCAGCCTTCCTGCATCCCAATTTTCTCCCCTGAATCCCGGTGGCCTCCCTGCATCCCAGCGTCCTCCCTGCATCCCAGTTTTCTTCCCCGCATCCCAGTGCCCTCCTTACATCCCAGCAGCCTCCCTTCATGCCAGTGTCCTCCCTACAACCCGGCAGCCTCCCTGCATCCCAATTTTCTTCCTTGCGTCCCAGTGTCCTCCCTGCATCTTGGTAGCCTCCCTTCATCCCTGAGTCCTCCCTTCCATCCCAGCGCCCTCCCTGCACCCCGATTTGCCTCCCTCCACCCCAGCAGCCTCCCTCCACCCACGCGGAGGCCGGCCTCAGCTCGTGCCTCCTTACCGGCGGCCGGGCAGCGCCATCTGCTGATGCGCAGCGAGGGGCCGGGGGCGTGCAGAGCCGAGGGGTGCCCCCCCCCACCCCCCTCCCACCCCCTCCTTTTGGCTCCTGCTGCCCATGCCCGGTGCTGCCTGGGCCGGGGGGGCACAGGGGGGTGCCCTTGGACCCTCCAGCCCCGTGTGCCGGCGAAGCTGCCGATTCCTTGGACCGGCCGCCGCGCTCTTGGGGAGCTGCAGCGGGCAGTGGGGGCTGCATGGGGGGCTCCTGGGGGGGGGGGGGGATAGGGGGCTCGTGCCTCGGAGCTGGGAGAGAGGTGCCCCGTGGCCAGCGCTGCTGTGAAACTTGGTGACAGCCGTGCTGCTGCTCACGTTGGCGTTGCTGCTCCTTCCCTTGCAGATTATCAGCTGACGAGCGCTGAGTTGTCCTCGCTGCCCGCGTTCAGCTCACCCGGGGGCTTGTCCCTTGGCAACATCTCTGCCTGGCAGCAGCAGCAGCAGCAGCAACAACAGCAGCAGCAGCAGCAGCAGCAGCAGCAGCAGCAGCAGCAGCAGCAACAACAGCAGCAGCAACAGCAGCAGCAGCAGCAGCAGCAGCAGCAGCAGCAGCACCTCGTTCCCGTCTCGCTAGGGAACTTAATGTAAGTGACACGGGTACCGTGGGCGGCTCACTTCGTGCTGCAAAGGGAAAAAAAGAAAAAAACACATCCAAAGGGAAATGGGAGCCTGTGGCAGGATGAGGTGACTGCGAAGAGCGGTCCCGCTAGTGCAGGAGGAGTAACTCCTAGTGCCGGCGGTGAATTGCTCGAATTACAACGTCCCGTGCGGTTCCCTCGTGGAGCAGGTGTGCAGAAATAGATCTGCTCACAGCCAGGAGCAAAGCAGCCACACTCCCGGAGCTTTTTCAGGGTGTTTCAGTCAAAACCAAGGCCTAAGCAGCTCGCCCTCGGTCGCACAAAGGCTGTGAGGCAGGGATTGAAGAGAGAGGGGCTCAGTGGCAGCCCCAAAGCCCGCTCAGGAGGAAGAAGCTGGCACTTGGCTCTCCCCCCGGGGTGCCCGGGTCCCACGCGGGCACGGCAGCACCTCTCTCCTCTGCGTGTCCAGGGTTCGGAGGTGGGATCGGGGCTGTAACGCGGGGTGCTGGTGGTGAAGGGCTTGGGCAGGGTCTAATCCTGGCTCGGCAGCATCACGGCCCATTCCTCCGCGATGCGCGGGTTAGGAGCTCAGTGGATTGGAGGGCGAGGTGCCAGCGACGAGATGAATAACGAGAGCCTTCCCATTATCTCCTCCTCACCTCTTTCTCCACCTCCTCCCTCCCTCCTCCTCCTCCTCCTCCTCCTCCTCCTCCTCATCCTCCTCCTCCTCGCACGCTCCCCGCCCTCGGACGCCCAGACAAGGGAGCCACTTGTCCCACACCACCACTTTGACTGTCAACACCAACCCCAACATCAGCATCAAGTCGGAGCCCGTCTCGCCCAACCGGGAACGAAACACTGCCACCCCGCTCAGCACCTTCCCCCACCAGCCCCGGCACGAGCCCACCGGCCGCTCGCCCGTCGACAGCCTCAGCAGCAACACCAGCTCCTACGAGGGCAGCGAGCGGGACGATCCCGCCCGCGCCGATTTCGGCTCCTCCCTGGGGCTCCTGCGCCCCAGCAGCGAGCCCGAGGGGGAGAGCCCCTCGGTGAAGCGCATGCGGTTGGATACCTGGGTCACATAACGGGGTCCCCGCCGTCCCTTTTTTTTGGGGGGGGGGAGGGGGGGGGGGAGGGGGGGAGGCTCCGCCGGCTCGCAGCGGGGAAGGGGAGGGTGTGTGGGGGGGGGGGAGGGCTACGGGGTGAAGCGGGTTAGGGGTTGGGGTGGGGTTGGGGAGATTATCATAAACTGCCTGAGAAATAGCTTTAGGATTTTGTAGGCATTCATTCTAGCACAGCGGGCGGCGCGCGCGGCGAGGCCGGCTGGGGGCGGCGAGGATGGGGATGGAGGCGGGGGGGGGGGGGGGGGGGGGACGGCGAAAATCGGATGGCTGCGTCCGTGCCGGAAGGAGCGGTCCCCAGCGGGGCTCATCCCTGCGGGGACAGCGGGGACGAGGGGTCCCGGGGTTGGGACATCCCCGGAGCAGAGCTTCTGCGGGGGGCGAGGGGCGATGGGGCGCGTGCTGGCAGGCGCTGAGCATCCCCGGAACGCCTCGTGCTGCCCCGAGAGCCCGGGGCAGGGAGAGGAGGCTCGGCCGTGTGAAATCGGGCTGAAATCCTCCCAAAAAGAGGCTGCCCGAGGGCCACGTCCTCCGCTGGTCCCCAGGTAGCGGCGGGCAGGAGCGGGGTTCCTGCCGGGATGGAGCGCAGCGCGCGCGTCCTTCGCCACGGGAAAGTGTCGGGGGCACGAGAGGCAGATTTTTTTAAGGCTTAATCCTGACTTTTGGGTTGAAACTTAGCTACAGAGAGCATCTTTTCCTGCAGATAAGGGAACTGTGTCTGGCCGCAGTCACGTTAAACCTGCCCTGACCTCTCCTGGCCGCGTCCTGCGGGGTGCAGGTGGAGCCCGGCCGTGGTGGCGCTGGTTTTGGAGAAATTGCGGTTTTTACCAAACAAAAGGCGCAAATGCATTTCAAATGCATTCCCATCCCACGTGGGTCAAAGCTTTAAATTAGAGGAATAGGAGCAAATAGCGTTTATTTAGGGATGCAGCTGAAAAAACGCCCTTGGGATTTCGCCCGAAGGCCTCGGAAGACGGGGATGAGCCACGCGGAAAATCTGCTGCAGCCTCAGCCGCGTGATCCAGGGGCAGGAAAAAGGGCACGAGGGAGACGGGGGAAGTTGTGGTGCTGCCGGCTGCTCCGGCGGGTCCCCTGGGTGCCGCAGCCTTTTGGGCTTTCCCCTGCAGGCTCTCTGCTCTGGGATGCCGTCCCCGTCCCCATCCCCGTCCCCAGCAGGGGATGACCTTGGGGACATCCCTCACGCCGGCAGCGCTCCCCCTCCGCTGAAGGTCGCGGTTGCAAAACGGCACAAAACCTGCCCAAATGCCTCCCCGCCAGCCGCAGCTGGTGGCAGAGGCTGCCCTGGGGCCTGCGTTGTGGGGAGAGGAGCGAAAATTCCTGGTGGGATTCACCCCCCCCCCCCACCTCGGCTTCTTGCTCCTCCCGGAGACCTCTGCAGAGCGTGGGGTTTCCAGCCCAGCCTGCTGAAACGGGGAGTGTTGCGTGAAAACGTGCTTGGGTGATGTCAAAGGAGAAGCCAATTGGTGTTTTTCTAAAGTTTTTCCACCCCTTTTTTTTTTTTTTTCCCCCCCCCCAATGTGATTTCCCCAAAGTGTCTTAATTGGAAAAAGCAACAGAAAAAAAGTAAACGGTTGTGATGGAATGAACGTGGGCAACTTAAAGCGAGTAGTTTGAGGCGAGGAGACAGAACGTCCTCCAGAAATCGGGTGGAAAGAAACGGCTAGGAGAAACGATGGCCGGGGAGGGAAGCACGGGGCGCTCCTCCTGTCCCTGCACGAGCCGCCAGCTGGAAAAAGCATCACGAAGACTTTCCCAGCCCGGCCCCGCCGCTTCTCACCCCAAAATCCCCGCGCAGGGCAATGCCACGCGCCACCGGCTCACCCAGGGACGTGCCGGGCGGAGATTTCCTAACGAAAAGCTTTGAAATTTCAAACCGTTCCCACATTTTTTTTTTCTTTTTGATGAAAAATTCTCGCTTTCCTCTCCCGATCCAGCACGGCGCTCCCGAGGGACTCGGGCGGGCGATGGGAGCCCCCGCAGGCTCCCGGCAGGTTTTGTGCGGTTCTGCTGCAGCACCTCTCTCCCCGCGCCCCAAGCCTTGCCCAGCGCTTACTGGGGCGTACTGGGAGGCTTCGTGTCGCGAGCGGGGCGGGGGGGGCGGACGTGCCTCTGTCCGTCCGTCTGTCCAGGAGGCAGGAGCCCCCCCGCCGCGCGCTCCCCACCGCTTTCCGTCACCGTCCGGCTCTGCCCCGCGGAGCCGCACCGCAGCTCTTTGCACGGCCTTGCTTTGGAAATTAGGCGGGATTGACGACGACGTCTCATCGGTATCATTTTGTTTTCTTTCCTTCTTCACCGTCCTGCGAGGAAAACCAAACCACAACCAAACGTTTTCCGCCCCGCCGGGGTGGGGGGGAGCGGGAGGGCGGCGGCGACGCTCCCCCGGGGGGAGGCGAGGAGCGCCGGGCACCCTGCGGCGCCGAGCAGCGGCACGCGGCCGTGCGGGGGGCAACGAAACATTTCCGCTCATGGACTTCACGCCCCGACTCCCGCGCTCACACCTCTACCTTGAAGCTGAGAGCCTGGAAAAAGAGGAAAAAACCAAACAAACAACGACAACAACAACAAAAAAAAACACAACAAAACAAAACACAAAAACCCACAAACGGAACAAAACAAACCCAGGAAAACGCACTCGGACGCGGATCCACCTGGAGGGGCGAGCCGTGCTGTGCCGTGCCGATGTGTGCCGAGCCGTGCCGATGTGTGCCGTGCCGTGCCGATGTGTGCCGTGCCGTGCCGATTCGTGCCGAGCGGATCCGCAGCAGCACGGCCCCGGGACTCGACGACCCCCGGCTCGTGCCACGGGCAAGTACGGCTCGTGGGCGAAATGATTTGGGGGTTGGTTTGTCGGGGGTCTCTCCGTTCGTTTCATCGGGGGCTTGGGGTATTATTTTTTTTCGTCCGGGCCATTATCCTCCCTTTCCCCACAGACTGTAGAGTCCAGTAAACTCCTCCTAATTTTCAAAAGACACCAAGAAGAACGACAATCTAAGAAACCAACACCCTCCTTTGTGCTTCTATAAATATGTTTCTGATCTTATAATTTTATTTCTCGTGCTCATCTGTACTGTTGACAGTTACAATTGTGTATAATTTTTTTTTTTTTTAATTTGGAATTTTTGCGTTGTATAGGGTTTAGTTTTAAAATATATATATATATATTTTCCATTTTTTAAAAAGGGGTGTTGCAAAAAAAATTGCACGATTTAAATGACAATAGTTAAAATGCTGCAGTTTTTAGAGATGTGGAAGCAAAATGGAGCTTATTTATTCTCAAAGGCTATAAAGGTGTAAAATGCATGAAGAAAAAAAAAAAACATTTACAAAAAAAAAAAAGACAAAAAAAGTGTAACCTGAACAAAGTGTAGCGTTAAAAATTTTAAACGACGACAACAATGACAACAACAAAAAAAAAAAAAGAGAAAAAACAGCTAATATATTGTGTTTGGGCTAGTTTGCTTTTGTTTTTAATTGTTCCTTTTTTGGAGAATGAAATACAATTGTGTATATTTTCATATAAGAAGTATGCACTGATATGTTTCAAAAATGATATATTACTTTCTAAAAGTGTGGTTACTTACCAAAGCCTGTTTCTGATCTTTACCTTCTTGAACCCTCCGTGGATCCCTCGAGCGCGCACCGCCGGGGGGCTCGACGCCGCGGGCCGGACCCAGAGGTAACCCGGCGCAAGACCCCGGTGCCGGCTTCCTCCTTCTCCTCCTCTTCCTCCTCCTCCTCCTCCTCCTCCTCCTCCTCCTCCTCCTCCTCTTCTTTCTCCTTGGGGGCTCCGTGCAGGTGGGGATGGGCTCGGGACCCCCCCGTGCTGGCTGATTTGGGGGATGCTGGCCTTTCCCCGATCCCACCGGGGCTTTCTGCAGGGCGATGCTGAAACCCACGGGGGGGTCCCCGGGTGCGCGGTTCCCCTCGGGGTGCCCGGGACGGGGGGGCAGTGGGTGATGCGACAAGTGGGGTTTGCCCTCGGATGGGCGTCTTGTGCAGAGAGGGGCTCGTGAAAAATAACCTGGGTGTAGGGTACTTAGGGAAAAACCCAGGTGTAGGGTATGGAGGGGCACCCAAAATACGCAGGGGGCTGCTGGGGGCTTGCCCCCACGGGGGCTGCAGGGTGCTCGGCTGGCGGAGGGACGGGGTGGCCCCTGCTAATGGGGTGCTGGTGCTGGCTGTGGCTGTGCGAGGGGCACCCCAAACCTCCGGGCAGGGGTCTCCGTGTCCCCCCCATCGCCCCCGGTGCTCAGGGAGGGGATTCGAGGTCGCCCCTGGTGGGTGGAAGCATTGGAAGCAGAGCCGGTCGCAAAAAGGGCGCGCGTGGTCCTCAAAGGGGGGCGAGGAGGAGGGGGATGCTTTCTCCCCTTCCTCACTTTCCGCCCTTCGAATTCTCACCTAACCAGGGAAAACGCAGAATTACAACAACAAAAAATCCTTAAAAACTCCACCTCCTGCCCTTTTTTTGCACCGGTTTGCCCGGCGGTGCCGGTGCTGGAGCATTGTGCTGCGGTGCCCGCGGCATCGCAGTGGCATGTGCTGCCCCCCCCGCCTGTCCCCTCCGGTTGAGGGTGACACTCGGGGTCCTCCAGGGACCTCAAGCACCCAAAGTGACAAAAACCCATCCCTGTCCCCTCTCCCTGCCCACAGTGCCAGTGGGCTTCAGCCAAAGGTTTGCTCGGTTCCCATCTTGGCATTGCTTTTACTCTGTCCTTCCTTCTCCTCCCCTTGCTTCACTTTTTTTTCCTTTTCAATTTTTTTCCTTTTCACTTTTTTTCTTTTTCATTTTTTTCCCTTTCACCTTTTTTTCCTTTTCACGTTTTTCCTTTTCACTTTTTTCCTTTTTTTTTTTTTCCTTTTCACTTTTTTTTCATTTTTAACCCCCCAAACCCCTCCAGGCCCCCAAACGAGCATCGTGTGCTCACTACCTCCATCCCCCTTCCCCTGCCCGAAGCCAGAAGCCATGCTCGGGATGCAGGAGGGCCACTCCTCCCTTCGTGTTCCCCATCCTTCTCCCCTCCTCTCTCTCTGATCTCTCTCTCGTAGGATTTTACCTGGCTACTGTAACTGTAAATAGCGAGTTTCGATATGTTAGCAATGGTAACAGTACAGAAAACTGGTTTTTGTTGTATTGATATGAAATGAGATTATATTTTTGTCAGAGTATATTGTAATAATACTGACTTTGGACATGGCCGAACTGTACAGCTGTTTCTTGTTTTACCCCTGGCTCTTCCCCGGTCCTGCTTTGCCCAGCCCGGACCCCACCAGGATGCGGCCAAATGGGGCCGATGGGGGGGGGGGGGTGGCAAGCCCAGGACCCCCCGATTTGGGTTCTACTGCGGGAACGTGGAGAGACCCCGGGCTCGGAGAGGCCGAGGGGACCCTGCCACCGAACCCCAAGGGAATTTTTCAGCCCTGTTTTCTAAGAGCGATGCCTTTTGTAAAACCTCAAGCCAGAAGAGGGTGGCGTGGTGGGGGCAGCCTGGGGGGGCTTTTTTTTTTTTGGGGGGGGTGGTCCTGGTATTGGGGATTCTGCAGTGTCCATGGCCAAGTGGCCAGGGCGCAGGGACAGCGGCGATGTCCTGCAGCTCTGCCCAAGCAATTTGCAGGCAAATAGGATGCTGAAATCGCAGGGGGCATCGCGGCTGCGCCGTGGCCCCCCCGTGTCCCTCCGGTCACCTGTGGTGGCTTTAGTGGCGGGTCCTGCTTCTTACCCCATCCCCGTTGCCGTCCCCTGTTCCCTGTAGCTCAAGTAGGTGGTAGTATACTCTGGGGTGTCCGCAGCAACCTCTGTAAGATAGAATAGACCCTTTAAATGATGCACTAAGAGAAAAAAAATAAAAATCCCCCCCCCAAAAAAAGTGTAGATATGCAGTGGGCAGTCGGATCTCCTGCACGGCCCAGTCCGGCTGCGCTGTCCTAGGCGGCTCCGCTCCTCGCGCCTCCCCCAGGATGTTGCACAGGTAGAAGCGAACCAGGATGTGCACTCCCCCCTCCTAGTAGATTTATTTATTGTTCCAAGAAGCAATTTAAAAAAGAAAAAAAAAAAAGATAAACTGTGTATCTATAAATATATATATATATATTTTTAACCTTTTTTTTCCCCCCGATGCTCCTCCAGCTGTGTGTGCGTGTGTGTGCGTGTGCGAGTCGAGGGGTTCTGCGGCAGCGGGGGGCAGACGCGCGACATCGCTTTTGCCCTGGGGAAGGGGCACAGGGTGGGGGGGACTGGGGGGTCCCGCCACCATGCGCAGGTTTTTTGGGGGGCAAAGCAGGGAGAGGGAGGGTTTACGCCAAGAACTTGCGAGCGTTGCACCGGGATTTTTGACCAATTCCATCTTCCTTTGAGCGTTTGCACCCTCGGGTTCCGCCTGGCCGAGGGGCTCCCGAGCCCCGGTGGCGCCCCCGTCCCCGTCTGCACCTCTGACAATCAGTGGCTCCTTCCTGGGGACCGCAGCACGTGGCTGAGACGTCCGTTTTGGTTTTTCAATATTCCTTTTTTTTTGTGCTGTATGGTGATGCGTTATTGTATATTCCACAATAAGAAAAGGGAAAAAAGAAAAGAAAAAGAAAAAAAAGGATTAAAAAAATGCTAATAATAATAATTATCATGAGAAATTCTTATGAGTTTTGTTTGGAAACTCTTTCACTATATTTGTTGTAAAGAGGTTTACTATTAAAAAGGAAAAAAAAAAAATACACGTTTCTGATAACTTTCTGTGCCTCTGGCTCTTCATTCCCCTCCCTCCTCACCCCCTCATGCTGTGGGGCGGTTGTTGTCTCACCCAGCCCCGGTGGCATGAGACACCCTTGGGTGCATTGGCACAGGCTGGCCCAGATGCCGTGGCGGGGCAGCGGGACACATTCGGGGACGCCGAGCTGGGGACAGCGCCCCCCAGGACAGCCGCTTCTAGCCCCCCTCGCAGCCCTGTCCCTCCCTGTGGGCTCCGTTCCCCAGCCTCACCATGGTGTGGTGGTGGAGGCAGCGCAGGGGGCCCACAAGGACAGCAGTCCCCATGGCCACCCACATTCCACCACCCTCTAGCACCACATTCCCTATCCAAATCACTTCCCTGATGGCTGATGAGACCTGCTGCTGGTTTATGGGGCACGCTTAACCCACCGCACCTGCACAAGGTTAGATAAACGGCCTCCCAGCCTCCACCTGGAGGTGGGCTCCAGTGCAGGCAGGGGGCTGCAGGTAAGTGCAGGTGCATTCCTTGGGGCCGAGCTGTGGGGTCCCACAAACACCCGTGGGGCTCATGGTGTGGGCATTGGGGGCAAGCGGCACCGCACCTGGAGGCTATGGGGTGGGAGGAGGCACGGGCATCCGATGTCCTCCTTGTCCCAAACATGGCTGGAGGGCTCCCTAGGTCACAGGGCCTCCATACTACAGGGGGTGCGTCCACTTCATGGGGCCCTCATGTCATGGGGGTCTTCATGTCTTGGGGGGTCTTTATGTCGTGGGGTCTTCACGTTGTGGGGTTTTCACTTCATGGGGGTCTTCACGTCTTGGGGCCTTCACATCGTGGGGTCTTCACCCCCTGGGCCTCCCCTGCCCACGAGGCCCGGGTTTTGGGGTCGAGGCCAGGCCGGGCCGCCAGATGGCGGCAGAGCTCCGTCCTCAGCCCGGCCCCGCATGGCCGCGGGATGGCGCGGTGGCAGTGGGGCAGGCCCCGAGAGCCAGGGTGGGCGCGGAGGACGTTTAGGACCCCCCACCCCCCGAAAACGAGTTTGGGCCTCCCTGCTGGGGGTGGCCGGCGGGCTCCCGGCGTTGGGTGCGAATTCTGTGAAAATGAATAAAAAAAAAAAAAAAAGGCGAACGGCCTGGGCCCTGTGTTGGCCGCCATCATGTGCCGACCCGCGGCCGTCCTTCAGCCCAGGCGGCCTCAAAGCGTGGTGGTGGCCTCCTGGAGGCTTCGGGGGGCACGAGGGCGGGTACAAGGCCCTAAAAGACCCCCAAAACTTCCAACACAAATGTTAAGGTTGTGAACCACCACTTCATCAAAATCACTTTCCTACAAGGCCAGACTCCCGTGTTGCGAGAGCTGGTCCCCACCGCAGCAAGCACACGCTTGGGGTGTAAATAAGGAGGTTTCATCAAAAGAAACTCGCAAAAACGGAGCGATAATCGTGTTTGTACTGCGGCTGTTCGTGCTGGAGGGGCTTTGGCACCGGCAGGTGCTGGGAAGCATCTCTGCCCTCCGGGGACAGCCACAGGGAGAGGGGAAGAAGAAAGAGAAAACCGTTTGCCTCATTCCGCTGGCAGCCTGGGCTTGTCCCCCCATGCACTGCTAAGGTTTGGCAAGCGAGGAGGCTGGGAAAAAAAAAAAACCTTGGTGCCTCCCTGCGTTTGGGGTGACCCCTGGGCAAGGCATCCTCCAGCGATTTCCCTGTGTAAACCGATGGCTCCTTGCAGCCAGAGCCACTTGGTGCACGGCAGAGCCAGCCGCTGGGCTCAGAGGCTCGTTTTTTAACTCGGGAGAGCCAACGGGGTGAAAAGAAAACCCCAAGGAAAGCTCCCGCGTGCCCCGAGAGCCGTCCGCACACTCCAGGCACTCCCTGCCTGTTTTACAGACCCCCCCCCCCGTCCTCAAACTTTGAAGTAGATCTTTTAAACAACAGCAACAAGCTCATGTGCCCGGTATAAATCTTTAATCAGAACATGCTTTCCCCCTCGGAGCCCGCACCACTGTGTACAATCGGAACGCAAATCAAAAGAAAGCGAAGTGAATTATTCATTGGGAATCTTCCCGCGCCCGACACGGCGAGGCTCGGAGGAAGAGGCCGGGGCCGCACTGCGGTCTTGGGGCTCTTCGTCCTCTCCCCTGCACCGGGAGCTGAATCCCCACTAGAAACGGGTCGTGGAAGCGGACCCCCGTGTCCCTCCCCAGCTCCCCTCATAGCCCTCATGCTCCCCTGCTCATTCTGAAACAACGCTTCCAGCGCCAGCATCGCGTCGCGGGGCTCCTCCTGTGTTTTGCTGCTAACATGACACAGAGGCGTCGAAGGATCTAAACATTTAGGCAGAGTTGCCAAAGCTGCGCGGAGAACGGCACCGAGCGCGCTTCTGGAGCGGGGAGGATTATTATCAGTATTGTCGTCGGCATTATTATTATTATTTGAGGGATGCTTGGGCCTATGTATTGATAAATCTCTGACACGGCGCATTGTTCTCACTCTTCAGTGGAAGGAAAAACCTTTTCTTGTTGGTTTTTTTTTTTAATTTTTTTTATTTCACAGTCACGCTCCATGACACAAACTGTAAAAATACATTTTTAAATGGCAAAAACAGACAGGTCGAGACCTTTCTGTTAACAATCCTCCACCCCATCCTTGAAATCTAAAGTAGTGAAGGATTTTGTGGAAAATAATGGATCATTTTCCCATTTACCCATGATTCAAGGATTAATAACTAATCCCATCAAAGGACATCTGCTTAGATTGTTCCTTGTCAGTGAAAGTAAATAGAGCCTTTTAGTCTTTAGACCTAAACTCCTCTGAGGTTATTATGCCGAGGGAACCTCCTACAAGCGGTCGCTTTCTCTTTCGCTCCTGCTGTGCCTAACCCTGGAGGGAGAAAGCAAACTTTGCTAGTCCTGGACATAAAGGTTATGTGCTGGAAGGGGGGAGACCTTTAGGAGAGGCCGGTAAGCCGAGACCCTGCCCTAGCCTCGGCGGGGCGATGGCAGGAGGCTGCAGCCTCCTTGTCCTGCCTCCATGCACGACTCCCGGGTGCTGCTGCGGTGCCCTGGCTGAAAACATCTCCCTGGTCCAAGCTCCGCTGTTTTGGTGATGCTTGGGATCGGATCTCTTGGGATCCGAGGAAGGGAAAATGGGAAACTGCTTGGGTCTGAGTCCAAAATCCCTTGGGGCAGCAGAAAAAGCACACGGGAGCGGGGCCGGGGCAGAGCCCAGCTCCATCGGCACCCGGGGGCCGCCGATCCCCTGGCTGGGCAGCGGTACGGCCTGCCTGTGTCACCGCAGGGAGAAGCAGGGGGACGGTACGAGTCTTTCACCCCCAAGACCCAGGAAATAATGAACTTCTCGATAAATCACCAGCTGTGGTCGTGTGGTGTGGTCCGGCACCAGGCAGGCTCCGGATGCTTCATAGAAAGCAGATTTTGGGGGACAATCGGGCAGAGCCTTTCCCCAAAGAGCTCAGGATGAACCCTCCAAAGCAAAAATGTGACTAAATTACCCCAAATAATTGCCCAGGAGCTGCTTTTCACATGGAGGGGGCAGCGGGACCCCTGAGGATGATGCTGAGGGCACCTGGGGCCAGGGTCAAACACCGGGCGAGGGATGCACGCATATCATTTGTTGTAGGCATTTCAGAACATCTAAAATTAGATATTAGGGTTTCTTTTTTTAATTTTTGTCCCCTGCCAGAACATGGCTGTGTCTCATCCACGAACACCAGCTGTGGGTTTTGCTCTTGCTTCGGAAAGGCTTCCTCGGAGACGCAGACAAAAAGGAACGCTGCTCCACCCTCTCCCTCGCGCACGAAATCCGGGAGGAATCACAAGACTACAGCCCCAAACCCCGCTCTGGGGGAACTTTTCACAACCCGGGTGGAAAGCAGCCCCATGGACCCCGCGCCCCCGTAATCCAGACCCTGCTCCAAGCCCTGGCTGAGGGAACAATTGCAGGCAAAGCCAGTGGGAGTTCAAAAGGAGCAATACTGAATTAAACGATGGCAATTTCCCTTATTTTCCGCCGCTTAAAGGTGCACGCTGGGAATGTTTAAATATCCTTGTTATCCCCTTCAATACCTAGAGAACATTTTTTTAACGAGCAGGGCTGTAATCAGGCCGCGTTCGTGCCAGGCATCTCTTACTAACAAACGCCATTCTCCAAAAGAGCTGTCCAGAGCCCATCCAGAGCCCTTTGAAGCAGAAGAAAAGGCACCTGCTGGACTGAGCGCTGCGGGCAGCTGCGCGAGCCGGGTAGGTGCCGGGGGACACTTCGCCCAATTTCACCGAGACAAAACAGAGCCCCCCCTTCAGTGTGGAAAGGGAGATTTTATTTATTTAACTATATATTTTTTGGGGGGGTTACTGTGCATTTGGGGATGAACTGATGAGGACAGCGTCACACCTCGGGTGAGGATTGCCTGGTGTAAATGGATTTGTTTCCAGGCTCCAGCCCCTTTCCCCTGCGGAGCTCCCTGGCAGCATGGGCGCTTTGGAGGCATCTAGCCGTGGCTTGGCCTTTGGGAGAACAGTTAAAATCTCCATCTCGGGCAGGAAACCCGTGCTGTGGAGAGGCAGGAAGAAGGCTGGAGGCTTCCCAGCCTGGATCCAGCTGGGGGATGAGGATTTGCCCCAGTACCCGTGGGTGCCTGGGTTACGGTGGAGCTGGGCACGCGGTACCGGAGGCTGCCCGTGCGCAGCGCAGCCCCGCAGGCCTGGGGATGGCTCTGGAGCATCTTTTGTTGCGATTTTCTTTGTCTGATGCGTGCTGAAACGGGGGCATCGCATGGCCCAGGTGGAGCAAAAAATGCCCGGTGAATGAAAATGCCAAGTACAAAACGCCGGGTGGGTGCTTACCAGCGAGACAAAGGCTTTTCCCTGGGCATCGCCCAAAAAAAGTCCCCAAAAATCAGTTTAGCCATTGACCTGTTCACACACCCACACCCCAGTTTTAGATGTGCTTGGGGCCATAAAGAGGATTTCGAACAAAACCTGGGTGTGCTGGGCTGGGTGAGAATCCGTGCGCACTGTCGGAGGAGGCAGCGGTTGTTGCACGGCCGTGGTTTATAGGCAATAAGCGCACGCGGCTTGTCTGGAGTCACATGTGTTGGTGCACATCTCGGTGCAAACACTTAAAAAGCCAAAAAAAATCTCTGGACCATCTGTGGCGTTTCTTCCGGAGCTCAAACATCTCCCAAATGGAGCCTCTCCGAGCTGGCAGGCAAAAACGAGGGAATTTCCCTCAAAAACCCCACCACGCGCTTCGCCCGTCTGCGTGCTCCCCGTGTGTGCCCGCGCTCCCCAGCTGGACGTGGCTGCTGGGCGCACGCCTGCAGCTCCGTGCAAACCCCACCGTGCCTTGCACGCTCACCGCCTGCGTGTGCTGCACGCCCAGCGTGCCCAGGGCTTCGCTGCGGGATTGCTGCGGGATTCCCGCACCGGCTCTGGCACCGCACACATCCTGCGTATAGGGCACGTCCCTGTGGGGTGTGAGCGCACCCCAAAGGTTTTGGGGCAGCTCTGGGTGTTGGTGCTGCTGGATTTGCGCCCTGCTGGCATTGCAGCCCCATGCTGAGCGTGGCCTGATGCGGGCTGGGGGGCTCAGACCCCTCGCAAGCCCCCCTGAGCCCCCCCTGGCACAACGCCTGCACCGTGCCACGCACACGAGCCCAGCGCCGGGCGCGTTTTGGGGCAGAATGGAGGCATGGCGTTGCTGTGGTGGTTTGTAATTATTATTATTATTATTATTATTATTATTATTATTTACATTCCCTGAAAAAGGATTTTTTTAATCCGGGTGCGGGTCAAACGACCCCGGGGACTCCCCCGCGGCCCCCGGTGCGCGCAAACACCGTGGGGATGGGGAGGGTGCAGGGGGTCCCCCTGTCCCTCGCCCCCCCGGGACACCAATTGCACAAAACTGCGGCTTTCAGGGGTGAAACTCGCCTCGAGCACCTGCGATTATTGATCCCCCCTGCACGGCAGCCCGGAGGTTGCCTGGCTTCGAAATTTGCCTGGTTTGGGAATTTTTTCTTCCTTCGAAATTTGCCTTCCTGCGAAATTTGCCTGCCTGCGGGATTTGCCTGCCTTCGGGATTTGCCTGCCTTCGGGATTTCCCTTCCTCCTGAATTTGCCTTCCTCCTGAATTTGCCTTCCTTCACAAGCTTGCTAGGAAAAAAAAAATAAAGTTTAAAACGCCCGTTTTCCTTAAATAACGTCCCCCCCCCCCCCCCCCGAGTGCTCGGACTGAGAACCGCCGACGCCTTAAAAAATAACCGCGAGCCTCGGTGGGCGCAAAACTCCTCGGCTGTGGGCTGTGCTGCTTCCCGAGGTGGTGCCGAGCAGGCTGGGGGGTGCCTTATTTCGGTGCCCCCCCCCCCCCCCCCCGGCCCCTGCTCCTGCAAAGCACCGCGGAGCTTTGTCCCCCCCCCGCCCCGGAGCTGGGCGCCCGCCGGAGCGCAGCGCCCGCAGCCGAGCCTGGTCCGGAGGCGAAAAGTCGCCGATTTCTTTAATTTCCACTTAAATTTCCACCGGGGGTCGAAAGAGCGATTTTTTTATTTTTTTTTTTTTCAGGAGGAGGGGAACCGAGAGGCTTTGTGTTTATTTATTTATTTATTTATTTTTGGTTTATTTTCTCCTTTTCAGACGGTGTTTGGGAACTCGCCGGCGGTTTGCAGAAACTAGCGGGAATTAACCCCAAATAGAAACGCGAAACAAATCAAAATAGGAGATAAGGCGAAAGGGGGGAGGAAAGTCCCTCCGCCTGTCGCCTCCCGAGCTATTTTCCAATTTGGGGCCATTCACGGTAAATAAATGAATGGGGGGAAAAAAAAGGAAAAAAAGAAAAAAAAAAAATCCTGGTGCCTGAGGAATTAATGAGGGATGGGGCAGAGGAATGCGGAGAGCAGCGACCCGCACGGGGCTGGGAAAAGCGGCTCAGCTGCCGAGCTGCAAATTCAGGAGCTTGAAAGGGCTTTTCCCAATTAAAAAAAAAGAAGTGCCCCCCCCGGGCCCACCCCCAGGACCCCCTGCAATTACCTCGTTCCCCGCGGGGCCGAGCCGGGCTGCGGGGCTGTTGCTCGCCGGAAGAAAATTTTGGGGTTGTTTTTAAGGGAAAGCCGTGAAAAATCGCGCCGGGAGGGGAAGGGATCGGTTGCGGGTTTGGTCGCGTTGTCGGGGTTTTGGGGGTGTTGCAAAAGAAATAAAAAATGCTGCGGACGAAGCGAAAGGGAAAAAAAAAAAAATCCCAAGTAGGGAGGAAAATTGGAGTCCGGCTTGGAAGGGGGATTTTTTCTGCGGAATAAGCCAAGTTTCGGGTTTGTGGAAGGGGGGGGAGGGGGGGGACAGAAGGCGTTTGGGAAAGAGAGGGGGGAGAGCGTGGAGCTGGGGAAACTTGGGGAAATGCCTCGGTGCCGGTGCCCCCTGCCCTGGGTGGGCACCGAGGAGGAAATCCTCCGGCTTTGGTCAGGAAATGCCGGGGGGATTTTGCTGCTAATCTGTGCTTATCGAGAAAAATAATAATAATAATAATAATAAAAATAAAGAAATAGGAAACCCAGCCGGCGATGCTTCTAAAATCGCAGGTAACTCTCTATCGCGATAGGGAACCCGCGGTCGATCGTGTGCGCCGGGAACTCCCAGGTTTGGTTGATTTGCTTTTATTTTTCAGGAAGAAATCCGTATTTTCCGAGGTTGGTCGTGCCCGGGCCGGAGCCGCCCGGGTCCCCCGGCATCCTGGCACCCGGCGTTTCGCTAATTACCAGGCGCTTTCCCCAATTAGCGGCCGTTTTCCCCGGGCTGCCGCTGCCGGGAGCGAGCCGGGGCCGTGCCGCCCGTCCTGCATTTCGCTTTTTGGGGGCCCCAGCGAGCTCTTAGCGCCCTAGAAGCCCCCCCCAAAAAGTCCCCTGAGCTCCCCCCGCCCTCTTCAGCCCCGAACCGGGGCGCGTTCGCTCGGAAACGCTCCCCGCATCTCAGCCCCGCCGCTGCGCCTATAGCTTACCATATTTGCATATATGCTAATGAGCCCCTAATTGCCAGGCTGCGGCGCTTCGCCGATCGATTTCCAGAAATCCAGAGGTGAAAGGGGGCTCGGAAATAGCGCAGCTCCCTTCCCCCCTTCGCAGCAACCCCCCCCCCCCCCCCCGCCCCGGCGGACCCCCAGCCCTCCCCCCCCCCGCCCCCGGCCGGAGCTGTCCCCGCGTTTTGCAGCGCAACTTTTGCACCTGGAGCCACGGCTGCGCCGCGGGGAGGCTGCGGGGAAGCTGCGGGGAGGAGGCTGCGGGGAGGAGGCTGCGGGGAAGGCTCCGCGCCCGCTCCTCCGGATCCCCGCGCCCGGCTCCGGCCCCGCTCCTCCGCCGACGGATCCGGCCCCGGCCCCGGCGCGGGGGCTGCGGAGGTGGGGGGGGGAACCCGCGGCGGGCAGGGAGGGAGGGCTGTGGGGCAGGGACAGGGGGATGTGGGGCAGGGTGTGGGGCAGGGCTGGAGGGATTTGGGGCCGGGATAGAGGGCCGTGGGGTAGGGACACGGGGCAGGGCTGTGGGGCAGGGCTAGAAGGATGCGTGGCAGAAATGTGGGGCAGGGATGCAGGGACGTGGGGAAGGGACGCAGGGATGTGGGGCAGGCTTGTGGGGCAGGGAGGGTGGGATATAGGGCAGGGATGCGTGGATATTGGGTAGGGATATAGGGCAGGGATGCATGCAGGGATGCAGAGCGAGGATACAGGGATAGAGGGCAGGGATATGGGTCAAGGAGGCAGGGAGAGGGGGCAGGGATGCAGGGATATAGGGTAGGGATATAGGGCAGGGATGGATGCAAGGACACAGGGCAGGGATACAGGGATAGAGAGAAGGGATAGAGGGCAGGGATAGAAGGATATAGGGCAGGGAGGCAGGACAAGGATGCAAGGTTATAGGGCACAGATGGATGCAGGGATGCAGTGCAGGCATAGAGGGAGATAGGGCAGCAATATGGGGCAGGGATAGAGGGATATGGGGCAGGGACAGAGGGATAGAGGGCAGGGATGGATGCAGAGATACAGGGCAGGGATGCAGGGATATAGGAAAGGGATACAGGGATATAGGGCAGAGATACAGGGATATAGGGCAGGGAGGGATGCGAGGCAGGGATACAGGGATATAGGACAGGGATGCGGGGATATAGGGCAGGGATATGGGGTTATAGGGCAGGGATATAGGGCAGGGATCCGGGATACCGGGCAGGGAGGGATGCAGGTGAGCAGGGCAGCACAGGCAGCCCCAGCCCCAGCAGCAGCAGCCCTCGGCCCCACGTCCCGCCCCACGCGAACCTCCCCGCGGGGACAAACCTCGGGGACAGCCCCGGGGGAAGGGGGCGGCCGAGCTCCCCCCCCCCCAACCCTCCAACCCCCCCCCCCCCCCAGCAGCGCGCCCCCCCCCGGGAGCGTGTGCGCGCTGCGCTCGCCCGGCCCGGAGCCGGCCAAACAATGTGAGAGCCTCGGCGGAACAAAAGCCCGGGGGCTTGGGTTGCTGAACACGTCTGAGGCCAGACGAGCCGCTCAATTTATCGGACTTGGTGAGAAAATCATAATAAAAAAAGAGAGAGAAAAAAAGAAAAAAAAAAAAAAAAAGAAAAAGAAAAAAAAGAGAAAAAAAAATCGGGGGGAAGCCGGCGGAGGCGCTGGAGGAATTTGGCTCTCGAAGCGCCTTTATCAGGGGCTGAGGGCAGGGGCCTGGGGGTGTCCTGATAGCGGGGGGGGGGGGCCCGGATCCCAAAATATTCACGGTTGGGGTCACGGGGATGGCCCCCCCCCCTCCCCGGGCCGGGCTGACCTTGGCGCTCCCCCCAGCCCTGCTCCGGCGGGGGGCTTGGGGTTTTCTACCCCCTTACCCCCCCATAACCCCCCTGATCCCAAGAGCCCGCTGTCGGCACGCCCCGATCCCCCAAATATTTGGGGCGGGGGGGGGCCTGAAGTCGGGCCCAGGATACCCCGGGGGGGGGGGGTACATCTGGCCAGATGTGAGGGCAGCACAGCTGCCCAGATGTGAGCCCTCCCCGGAGCCGGCGGGGCCAGCAGAACCCCCCGCCCGGCTTTTTCACCCCAGCGCAGGGAAGGGCCCTTTAATTTTCATTTTAAATTCATTTTAATTCATTTCTTTTTTTTCCTATCCGCCCCCCCCCCCCCCCCAAAGACCCGCGCCCCGCAGCCCGTCCTTAATTCGCCTCCAAGGAAGGAGCCGGGCAAAGAGGGGAAGGTGCGGAGCTCCGCCAGCCCCCAGATTTGGGCTTTTTCTGCGATTTTCTGCAATTCTCGGTGCGATTTTTAAAGCTGGACACCCCCACCTCCCCCCCGCCCCCCCGCAGCCGCTCATTGTATTTGGGTTTTGTTCTGCCTTCGGGGCGCGGAAAGCGACTTTTTGTAGGGAGGCAGCAAAGCATGGAGCGGGGTTTGCATTTAGCTACGGCAAAACCCAAGCCGGGAGGGCATCCTCTGCAAACCCGACACCCCCCCCCCCCCCCCCCCCCCGCGAAGGGAGGGACAAGAAAATAATTTAAAATCAAATCCAAATCCAAATCAAATCGCAAGGTCATGGGGAAAACCCCTCCGAGCGGCCAAGTTTGGTCGCGGTGCGGCTCGGGGTAAAGAGCAGAAATATCGTTGGTTTTTCTTTTTTTTCTTTTTTTTTTTTTTTTTCTCGACGGTTTTTAAAAAATTCTATAATTCCGGGAGGGTGTTGATTTCTCATTTTAGCTCGATTTGCAATTAAAAAATCGAAAGAAAATCGCGGTCGTGTGCGGGAAACCGAGCGGGGATGCGCGGAGCCGCGCGGTGGTTGCGCCCTTTGCTCGGTCCCCGCAGGATCCGGGAAGTGAAAGTAGGGGGGAAAAAAAGCTGTAAAATGATCAAATAAAAAGGAAATGCCCCAAATCAAAGCTGTCCTTGGCCCCCAGGGTCATCCCCGGTCCCCGTCGCTGGGGGCCGGCCCAGTGGGCTCCGGGTTTCCCAGTTTGGGGAACTGGGAGAGGGCCCCGGTGGGGAGGATGCGGCCCGGGGAAGGAGGGAAAATTGATGGAAACAGCCCCAAATTCGGCTGCTTTTAGGCTGGGATAAAATAAATAAATAAATAAATAAAAAATAATAATAATAGTAATCCAAGGCCAAGGGGAATTTTAAGGAAAAAAAGGAAAAAAAAAAATCGCAGCCGCTCCAGTTCTGTTTGAGGGATCCTGGGGTGGTTTTGGTGCTAACAGGGAATAAAAGGGCGGCGTGGGGAAAAAAAGAGGCTGTGGGTTAAAAGTGGGGAAATAAAGCAGGTTTTGGTGCCCCCCCCGGGGAGCTGGGACCCCTGGGGGACGATGGGGGGCTGTTAGGGCTGGGGAGGGGTCAGGGTTGGGGGGTTTGGGCTTGGGGGGTTTGGGGTTGGAGGTTTTGGGGTTGGGTTTGGGGGGACTTGGGGGGGCTTGGGGGGGTTTGGGGTTGGGGGTTTTGGGTCTGGGGGGTGGGGGTTGGGGGGGGTTTGGGGGTTGGGGGGGGTTGTGATGGGGGGATGGGGGGTGCGAGGGGGGGGGCTATGGGGGGATGGGGAGGGGGTGCCGGGGGTGGGGGCTGCGGTCCCGGCGTGTGCTGAGCGCTCCCGCCCCCCCCCCCCCCCCCCGCCCCGTAGTTCCCCCCCCCCAGCCCATTGATAGGCGCTGCAGAGGGGTGGGAACCGGGGCCGGTGACGTCAGGCGGGGCCCAGCCAATGGGGGGCGGCGGCGAGGGCCGGGAGTGGGGAAAGCATGAATGAAAAGTGCCGCGCGCCGCTCCCCCCGGCGCACAGCCTGCGGGCGGCCGCCGGAACCGGGCCGAGCCGTGCCAGGGCCGGGCCAAACCGTTCCGAGCCGGGCCAAGCCAAGCCAAGCCAAGCCAAGCCGTTCCGAGCCGGGCCAAGCTAAGCTAAGCTGTGCCAGAGCCGTTCCGAGCCGGGCCAAGCCGTTCCGAGCCGTGTTGGGTCGGGCCAAGCCATGCTGAGCCGGGTCGAGCCGTGGCCGTGGCCGTGGCCGGAGGATGGTGCCGTGGCCCTGGGATGCGGCCCCGGCCGTGCCGAGCCCGTAGGACGTGGCCGTGCCGAGCCGTGCGAATTGGCCTCCCGCGGAGCAAGGAGGGCTGCAGGTGAAATAACTGGGGCTGGGCGGGGACGGGGGGGCAAGGATGGAGAGGAGGATGGAGAGAGGGATGGAGGGAAGGGGAGATGGAGGGAAGGGGAGATGGAGGGAAGGAGAGAAGGATGGGGGGAGGATGGAAGGAAGGATGGATGCGTTGAGGGATGGAGAGGAGGATGGAAGGGAGGATGGGGGATGGATGGATGGATGGAGGGGAGACCCGTCCGCAGGTGGAGGCAGAAGGGAGGACGCCCTCCGGGCTCCCCGAGGAAGGCGGGGGCTGCCGTGCCTCCCTGGAGGACGGAGGCTGCCCGGGGGAGGCAGGGTGGAGGCGCGGAGCTCGGCCGGGAAGGAGCCGCCTGCGGGTGTCCCCCCCCCCCCCCCCCCCATAAACCTCCCCCCGGGGGGCAGCAGAGCCCCCGAGGAGGGAGGAGGAAGAGGGATGAAGGCTCGGGGGGCTGCGGGGAGCGGCGCGGAGCCGTGCGAGCAGGGCTCGCTGCCTCCCCCCTGTCCTCCCTTCCCAGCCTTCCATCATTTCCTCCGCCTTTTCCGCCCCTCTCCATCCCTCCCGTCCCCCCACACCTTGGCTGAACCCGAGGCATCGCAAGTTATCATTTATTTCTAACCTGCGGATTTTGATTGATTTTTTTTGGCAGTCGTCTTGTTCAGCGAGGGTTCAATGCGTTCCCGGGGGGGGGGGGAGGAAATGTCCTTCTGGTCCCCTATGTGAAGTTGGGGGCACAAATTCTGTTCGCTTTGCTCACTGCTGCGCTGAGCCCTTCAATTCGAGGGAGCTCGGGGTTAGTAAAAACACGGTGGGTTCGATTTTCAGCACCTGCAGAGCACCATTTGGCTTGCAAATGGACCAGGTTTAAGCTGGCTACGGGAAACGGGCAGCTCCTGGGTGCTGATTCCCCACATTCTGCTCAAAATCACGTTTTCAAGGGCCTGATCCTGCTCCTCCCACTGGTGCTGAGGGGAGCTTGGCACTGGGTCGAGGACCCTGACGTGTCTGTGCTGTTCCGGATCGCACTGCTAATATTTGCCTCTCTTTTTATTCGTTTCCTCCCTCGTTCCTTCCTCCCAAGCCCCTGGAGAAGAGGAGGCTGGCTTTTTTTCCTGCTGATGCTGTAGACTTCAGGGGTTGGTTGTTATCTTTGGTTATCTAGCTGTATGAGTGGTGTCAATTCTTCATAAAGCTAGATAACCGAAAGTAAAAATAACCCCAGTACACGCCTGAGGAGGATGTGGAGAAGAAAGGAAATTCATCAAAAGGAAGAGGAGGAAAAGGAGAGGAAAAAAAAAAAAGAAATGGAAAAGAAAGAAGAGAAAGGAAACGAGAGGCAAAAAAAAAAGCATGGGGAAAAAAAAAGACAACTTTTTGGGACTGGAATTAAAACCCGAGGTAGGATTTTTTTTTTTTTTTTTTTTTAATTTTTAAGCACCTAATTTCCTCCTTATGGTTTTAAGGAAGAGTTCAGTGATGCTGTGCATGCGAGGGGGAAAAAAAAAAAACTGCCTGCCTTGAGTCAGCCGAGGCTGCGGCCGCTCTCCCCTCGGCCGCTGCCCGTGATTGAATTAATGAAGTAAAACTTCCCCAGGTCAGGAATTGGCGAAGTGCAGGACCCAGGCTGCACACCGAGGATGAACTTTCCTCGTGTAAGCAGCCCCACGGCAGCCCAGAGCCCGTAAATCGATGCAGGTTACTGCCGTGGATTATCTGGGCAATAATGCAGCGCCGGAGCACGCTTTATTAATGGTTGTTTTGCAAACACAAACGCTGGATTCATCCCTTTTTTTTTTCCTTCCTCCCTCTATTTTCTCTCTGTTAAATGTGTAATTTTGTTCCCTGGCAGATACAACTTGGTATCAGGGCAAGAAAGACCGAGGTGGTGATTTGGAAAATGGGATCTTGCAGTTTTCTTTGTTTTTCTTTCCCAGTACCTCTCGATCCAAGCGCTGGCTTTCTCCTTTTAACCCTTTGTCTATGAGCGTTTCCCTGAATGGATTTAAGGTTCCAAGATCAGGGATTTACAAGATATATATTTATAACTTGGGTATGAAACCGTACAAGGCTAATCAGGGAACCTGATTTTATTTAATTTATCCTCTCCGACTGCAAATTCACGCTGGCCATCACCCCCTGCACTGGATTTTCTGCCATCCTTTTCCTTATGGAATCAGATTTTTTTTTTTTTTTTTTTTTACCTGCCCTCTTCTAGAAGGGAATTTTAGGTCAAAGACGTGGGCCGGGTGCTTCTTGCCTGCTTTTAATGGTCAAGCTGGTTGGCTTAGAGGCTGCCGTGAAATACGGCAGCCTGTTTGGAGAGGTGTCGCGATGGTGTGTGGAACACAAAGGTCTTGTGATGGATTCAGTTATTTGTTAAATATAACCTTGGAATGGTGATTCCAAGGGAAAAAATCATAATAAAAATCCATATGGGTGGCAGCACTTGAAGTGAGGTGGGGAAGGAGTATTTATGGCATTGCAACCTCACAAAAAATCATTGTGGGAGATGGAGAAAAAGGGCTGGCCTCTGACCCGTGCTGGACCTGCTCTTGTGCAGGATCTTTTATTTATTTAAACAAAAAAAAAAAAGGAAAAGGCAAAAGGAACTGTCCCTGGGGCAGGGAAAGGCTGTAGTTCTGGGTGCAGTGTGAAGGACTTGTCCTGCTCCTGGGGTTAGTTTTAAATTAATAAATGAGGTTATTTCCCTTGGCCCTGGAACTCGGAATGGGGGAATTCTCCGGGGGTCTGGCAGGGTCTTGGACACCATGCATTAGGCCCGAGCATCTTTCGGGGGACAGAGCCCTGGCCCTGGTGGCAGCGGGACGTCACCGTGCCTCGGTCCCTCCTAGTCTTGTGGCCACCGGTGCCACCGTTCCCCGTGACGCTCAGATGCCAGCACCGAGCGCGGCCGCGGCTCTCGCCCCCAAATCCTCGTGCGGCAGCGCCGGGCGGCTCCTGGCGCAGGGACGAGGCGCTTTTATGGCTGGGCGAGCGGCGGCGAGCTGCCACGTGCCACCCACCATTGGCCGGTGCCTTCATCCCGGGGGGGGGACGCCGCTTTTTGGCCAATGCGGGGCTGGAAGCGGTGCCGTGCGCTCGCCTTTTGGGTTTCTGCTGTGGCCAATTGTGCGCGGGGGGCACGCCGGAGGCTGCAGCCCGGCGGTGTCACTTGCTTGGGGATAACAAAAGGCAGGGGCAGAAATGGGGGCTCGTGGCCTGGGATGAGGGCAGAGCTGGGTGGGGAAGTGGGCACCCTGCAGCCTGGGTGCTGTCCTGGAGCAGGATGGATCTGGGGGCGCACAGGGCAGGAGGTGCTGGTGCTGTTTGGTGGCAGGGGGCACCCAAGGTCCTGCGCCCCAGCAAACGTTCCCATCCCTGCTGGGGTCCAAAGCCCCCCAAAAATGGGGTCCTTTTCCCTCCACCCCATCTCTTTAGTGGCCAGAGACCCCAAGAAAGGGGCAGAGACCCCGAGAGAGAGGCAGGAACGTCCCCCAGCTCCCTGACCGTGCTGCTCTCCATCTCGGCGGAGATTTTTTTTACATTTTGGCTGAATCGTGGCAGGCGAGCGCTTCCAGCCCAGGACTGGAAGTCCAGGAGGCCTTCAAGAGCTGGGACAGGCTGCAAGCAGCTGTTTGGGGCATTTTTTTTTTTTTTTTTTTTCTCCTTTTCTCCCCAGTTTGCTCCCGGGGCGCAGCAGTGCTAGGAAAGCCCCGCGTGTTGGCGTGACGTTGATCTAAATTGCAGCTTACGTGTGGCCGTTTAAGCTTGCTTGGACACTCTGATGTGACTGGTTAACACTCAGCACTGTCTGCTCTCCTCTCCCTCGTGTCTGCGTAACTGCTGGGGACGTTAAGAGGAGACGTTCGTGCGGGTTCTGTGCTCCTGTATTGCGAGATGCGCTCTCCACGTCCTTTTTCCTGCTTGAAGCAGTGTGGTTGGAGCCAAAAAAAAATAAAAATAAAAAAAAAAAGCAAATGCCATCCAAACTCTTCGATGGGCGAGTCATTAAGAAGAACCGAGCTGTACAAATAGAGCTGCTGAAAATTCATAATTCCGCTCGGTGCATCGTTTTCACCTTGAAATAGCCGAGGAGAGCTGCTCCCCTGCCCGCAGTGTGAGGGGTGTGAGGATGTGGGGATCAGGCGATTTCAGGCAGCGTCAGGAGGAGGGGGAAGGATGGTTTGGGCCAGGTGTCCCTGTCCTGGCCTTCCTCTGCCTCCTCCTCCTCCTTCCCCAGCCCATTTGCTGCAGGGACCCTTCTGAACCCTCAGCGCCATCGGTGCCATGGGGGTCAAGGTGATCCGCTGGCACCAACCCCTCCTTTGGGAGGGCTAAAACAAATATATAGGATAGGTAACGGCAAATTCTCAGCCCAAAAATGTTAAATCCAAAAAAAAAAAAAAAATAAAAGGGATTTCTGTGTTGGAGGACAGCAGGCGTTCCCTGACTGAAGGAATTTTCTGCTGGCCTCGTTGGCGACGTGAAGGTGGGAACAAAGGGAGGCCCTGGTGGCCGGAGGCTTTCGGGTCTCCGGCCTCTCCCTTGCACTCGTGCTATGGGATGTTGAAAGGGGCAATCACAAAGAAGTTGTGGATGTATAGGTGTAGCGATGTAGGTATGAACAGATTTATTTATTTTTTTCCCCCACCCCGAGCAGTCGCGGCCTGGCATTGGATGCAGGATGGGCTTTGGCTTTCAGGTCCCTGCCTCAGCCCATTCCCAGTGCGGTGCCCCCAAAGTGCTGGGGATTTGGGGCATTTTGGGGCTACCTGAGGCTGCACCTCACTGCTCTGGGTCTGTGCTAGGGGCAGGAGCAAGGTTCCCTGCTGCTGGTACCCGGGGAGGTCAGGAAGGCTCACTGAAGCCTCTGGACCGAGGCTGGGAGGCGAGAGCACCTTTGTGCCACCAGCAGCTGCCCCTCTCCAAACAATCTGGGCTTCAAACCCCCCCCCGAGCGGTTTCAAGGGAGTGATTTTTTTTCTTTTTTTTTTTTTTCTGCCTGGATTATGATAAACCGGGCACGCTAAGCTGCCGAGGGAATCGGATCAGGCCACACTTTCATTTCAGGGCTCTGTGGGAGTGGCCGGGGCCCTGCTCTGGATTCGCTGTGCCTCGGGGGTCCCCGTCCCATTCCCAGATTTGGGTCTCGCCCCCGATGCCCCCACAACGGGGCTTGCTTTGGGATGCTCGGTGCTGGTTTTTGCACCACGGAGCAAAAAAATAAAGGGTGAGGGGCTTTCTCTGAGCCCCCCTTTCAGGGTGCAAACATGGCACAGGACATCCAACAAATGGGACTGGACGGGTCCCCCGCGTCCAGCCCCGGGGGGACAGCTGGTGGCATTTTCCCCCGGGGGTAGTGGGGAGGAAAATGCTGAGCTGGGCGCCTGTGGGGCTGCTGGGTGCAGCCAGGAAGGTGGCTGGGATGCTCTGAGGGTGATCGGATGTGAAAGCAGAGCTGCGGTGCTCACAGCCTCGCCGCGGGAGGGCTGTGCCAGCCCAGGCTGGTGTGACAGCGCTGCCGCCGACAGCATGGCCCTAAAAATAGTCCTGGGGCAGCGTTCTGGCTCGTCCTGTAGGGTTTTTAGGGACGGAGATTGGAAAGGACAAGTGCGTGCGAGTCCCTGCTCGCTGCCTTCATCCACTGCTGGAAGATGTAAGGGGAGTGGGGATGGCTGGGGGCTTCAGGGCAGGCAGGATCTGGCCATCTGCAGAGCTGTGATGGCCGTGGTTGGTTTTGCAGGAAAAGCTGGGAAATTCTGGTTCCTGAAGTACAGGGCAGGAGGTCTCTGGGTGCTGGATCCGCTCCTGGCCAGCGCTGGTCTCGTGCTGGTGTCACCAGGGGATTTCCCCCACTGCAGCCAGGGCTGGGCTCGGAGCTGCTGTCTGAAACTCTACAGCTAAGCCGTGTAATCCCAGCAGCTGCAGGTCTGAGCTCTGGCTAGGTGTAAAAAACCATTTTAATTCTGCTTTTAGGGATTCCTGTCCTGCAGGGACAGAGGGGCAGTGGCAGGGCGCTGCGGTGCGGAGAGGAGCCGCCGCCTCGGGCGTGTTTTAACCACTCAGCGTCACGCCATCAGTTCTTGGGGCTGGGGCAGGTGGAGCTGCAAAACGTGGGATTTGGGGGAAAAAAATCCTACACTGGGGATGATGGGGAGGGGGTGGCCTGGGGCTTGTGCAGTGCGCACAGCGCCTTCCCTGGAGGGACATCACTGGTGTTGGCACAGCCGTGCCAGGCTCGATGTGACCTCCATGGCAGGCGTCTGCTGAGGTGGCCAACCCAGAACACGTCTCTTTTTGGGGAGAAAAATAAAATATCTGTCCAAGAAGCTGTTTTTTCCCTTCTGAAAGGCAGTGTGTGAGCAATGGGGAGGGGGGTGAGGGACCCTGGGTCTGTGTCGCTTGTCACTGTCTGCCCCTTGGGGAGGAGGGAGAGCTGTCCTTGAGGTGCTTGTTCCTTCTGGCTGTAAATATCCAATGTTTCGGGCAAGATTGAAACATGCAGCTTTTGTGGTGTTCTGCAGGAGCGACTCCTTGTAGGGATTCCTGGGCTGAGCAGGGCAGGAGTGCGTCGGGGCCAAGCCGCCTTCCCCTGGCCCCAGCAGGCGCCAGCTGCTGGGGAGGAAAGTGCTCAAAACCCCACAATTATGGGATAATTAATTCCGAGAGAGCTTCTCGGCTTGCCAGCCTGAGCTGGAGAGTTTGTGTCCCCTTCCCGAGCCTCCCCAAAAAGTGCCTGGGCTGGGTTTGGCTCTCCTCACACCCCACAGGGCTCGGGGCTGAGCAGGAGGGGTGGAGAGCCCCAAATTTATTATTGCTTTTGGGTTTCCCTGTGTGCCCCTGCTCCCTGGGAAGGGAATCGTGCCTTTGGATGGAGCTGGGTGTGTGGAGTTACTGTGAAAGGTTCAGGGAGCTGTTAAAGGATTTTGGGCACCTGATTCCTGCAGGACCTGGGGTGGATGCTGCGGTTGGGCGCTGCAGCAGGCGGGCGGCCCCAGGCCACCAATTTTTGTGGACGGAGTCCGTTCTCTGCAGGACTTGCTCCTTTCCTCCTGTTTGCTTTGTTTTGAGCAACAAAAGGCCTTCCAAAAACTTGTTCTACCTTTTTAGGAAAAAAAAAATTAAGTTATTTTTATCTTGAAACCACCCTTTTCTGGAGCTGCTTTGCACATGGCCTCAGCTCTCCGCTCCAAAGCCAGCGGCGGTTTTGGTTGGCACCCAGGGCACGAGGTTCTCTGCTGGGGTCGAGGCTCTCTCAGGCTGCTCCCTACCCCGGTGCCGGGCCGGCGGTGAGCGGGTTGCCATGGAAAACCAGGATTATTCCTCCTATGCCCGTGCAGAAGGGGGCCGGGGCCGTCGTTTTTAGCGTGTGCGGTGCCGTTCTCCGCCGGCGCGGGAGCCGCAGCCTCCGCGGCCTCCTTCCCCTGCAGCCTCCTTCCCCTCCTCCTGCAGCCCCAGCCCCTCGGTCGGGCTCTTATCTCCAATAATCCCCCGGTAAGAGGGCTTTCTGCTTGTTATGACACCCAGTGAAAGCGTGGGAGAAAGATCCTTTCTTCGCCCTTGTCCTCCGCAGCCAGCCTCTAGCCTGAATGGGAGGCTTTTTTGTGCCTCTGTGTGCCTGACTAATTGAGCTGAAGGACTTGCGTCTGGAAGGGCTTGAAAGGGACTTTTGTTGCCGCTGCGGAGTTTGTGGAAGGCGAATGAGCCCTGCTTTCTTAGGGGACGCGGGTCCTGGGCAAATTTGACTCTCGAGTGCTCACGCCTCCGAGGTCTTTGGGAAAAATTAGAAAAAGGGTGGTGGGCCTGCTTTTTTTTTTTTTTTTTTTTTTTTTTTTTCCCCTTGACAACTATGCCCCAGCCACTGAAAAAATGGAGTCTGGCCCCAGAACGCTTCGTGAGCCGGCTTTAAAAAAGGGCCGGGTGAGATGAGAAAATCTGGATTTAAAAAAAAAACTGCGTTGGCTGCCTCTGCCTCCTGCTTTTTTAAGGCCCAGCGCTCGAAACACAAATCCCCCCGCTCCCTGTGATCCACGGAGAAATTGTGGTGCGGTTGCCTGATGGCACCTCCACCTCCCGTTTTGCCCCACAAACTGAAAATTCCTCTTTTCTTCTCACTCTCAGTGGGAGCGGTGACAAATTGGGGTTCTCACTGAAAATCCTTTATTTATGGCACGGGGTTGTCCCATGAGCCTGGTCCAAGCACAGGATGCTTGTGGCCGCTGAGGGCTCAGCGTTCCCACATCTCTCTCTCTCTCTCCATGCGCGATGCTTTCTGCTCGCCCCTGCTCATTTTTTCAGGGCCATCTTGTCTGGGAGGGGGTTTCCAGCAGAAAGTGGTTGGGGGCTGAAGGCTGCAGGGCTGGCTTTGTATGGGGCCAGCTCTGTATGGGGCCGTTGGTGGAATCGGGAATGGATGCTCAGCCAGGCGGCCAAGGTGGATTCAGCGCGTGGCCCATCTTGCCCCGTGAATATTTCCCTGGCCCTTTTTGAGGGCTTGCTGGGAACTACCAGGAATAAACATTTTGACCCCAAACTGGCAGGCAAAGGGCGAGGCCCGGTGCCCTATCCAAAACCACTGCTGCACCTCATGCGCGCAGCCTTTCCTCTCCCCCTCCTTGCTAACTTCCGCGAGGAATGATTTCTTTTGACTTCTCAACGTAAAAAATCCCCCCTCCTCTTTTTTTTTTTTTCCCCTTCCCTTTGTCATTTTTCCTTTTTCTCCTCCTCCTTCTTCCCAGCATGGAGCCTCCGAGGAAGGGATTGCTGTCGGAGCTGCGGGGCTCCGTCCTACCCACTGCGTGGATAAACGCTCGGTGCCTGCGCTTCCCCAATGGGGTTCGGACGCAAAGTGGCTGAAAACATTTGGAAGTTGGATTTTGGGCACGGTGGGGCTGTGAAGGCCGTGGGTGTTGGCAGCTCCTCTGGCCTCTGTCCCCAGAATGCTTCCTCGTGGCCTTTGGGCTGCAGAAATGCTGCCTCCTCCCACGGCCAACGATGCTCGAGGTGTGCGCGGGGGTCAGAGCAGGCTCTTAAATAGAGTTGGCAAGGGATGGGAAGGGAAAGAGAGAAACCCCTTTTATTTTTTAACTTAAAAATAATAATTTTGATGAATTTGGTGCCTAACACTTTTCCACACGGCTCCACGAGGGAGGTTTTCCATGTCAAACCATTTTTGGTTTGAAACCCACAGACTCGCCTTCCTTTCCAGCAGCCTCCACGTGGTCCCGCAGTGGCACCAGGTGACACCAGGTATTTGCCAAGTGACCCCCCCGTTACTGCCCTGCCCAAACGCCAATTTCCGTGCTGTTTGTGTGCTCATAAGGAAGAATCACAGAAGTTTGCTTTCTCAGCACCGCGAGATGAGAATGATGCTGCATCTTGGTCATTAGCAATAAGCAGCTGTCGGCACCAGCCTTGCTGGGCATGGGGCACACGCTGGCGCACCCACCGACCTTCACTTGGTCCTCCCTGCTTTCATCTAATTAAACAAAAAAATTAATCTGCTAATTATTGTAAAATCAAATCAAAAAAATCCACCAACTTCAGGAATCGGGTGTGCTTGGAAATTTGAGGCTTGGAGTTGAGCAGCTGGAGGGTGCCCTCCCAGCAAGGCTGGTGGGTCTCAAGCCAGGGGACAAATAAAGAAATCCACGTTGCTGATTTGTTTTTATTCCCCTCTCATCTTTTTTTTTTTTTTTTTTTTGGTAGGGAGGGGGCTGACTCACTTATTTATTTTTTTTTAAGACACTTGAGGCTGGCAGAAGTGCTGAATATTTTTAGTTTGTGGAGAGGCCTTAGCTGAACAGGTTGGGATCAGGTGGAAAAAATGAAGTGGTTTTTTTTTTCCTAACTGGCCAGTCATTTGGGGTATTCTGCATTTTGGAACACACCAGATTGTAAAAAATAACTGATTTATGGCCATATTTTTAGCCATTCCCTAACATTTTGAGAATTCCTTGCCCTAATACAGATAATTGCTCCTTCCCACAGCAGCTCCTAGCTTAAATAATGAGCCTTCGAGCAGATGGGGAGGAAACAACACAAATTTAGCCATCAGAAGGAGATGTAGAAAATAAACTACAAGGTGGTTTTAGCTCAGGTGAGGCATAACATAATTATTGCTAATCAATAACAGCATAGCCATGAAATATTCAGAATTATGCTGCGCGTAAGGCTCAGGGCTCGGGTTCTTGTGTTGGAGCATCCCAGGGCGGATCGCGGCCATGGGTGCCTGGTAGCTCATCTAGCACAGTGGGAAAGGGCGTATTTATTTTTTTTTCCCTTGATGAAAGGAGGGAAAAATAAATAAATAAAAAGGAAAACGTGGGGTTTTGGTGGTTATTTTCCTGCCAGGAGAGGCTGGGACAGTGGCTCTGCACTGTCCTGGTGCGCAGGTTGCCAAACCTTGGTGGTTGCCATCATCGATGCATCACTGGGATTTTACGTTCGGTCCATAGCGGCCTGTTTTTTCCTCCTTTTTTTTCCTTTTTTTTTTTTTTTATACCTTTCCCCCCCCCCTCAAATTCTGCATTTCAGGCTGCTTTGTCTCATCTCCTGCTGGCGTTGTTTAACGAAGGGGCAGCCGCTCCCACGCCAATGGGGTTGGGGCTGTTGTTGTTGTTTTCCTGGTGCTTTGTTCCCCCCGGCGCCCTCCATGTGCCCCTCGTCCCTCGCCCCCATGCTCGGCGGGGACTGGGGGGACCCCAGTGAGGGTGCGGGGCCGGGGTGCCTGGGGAGGGACGGAGCAAACACAAAGCCCAAGCACCACGACACGGGCTCTTGTTGTGGTGGTTGTGTGCGAAAGAGTTAAGCCATTAGAAATTCCGAGCCCTTCTTCCGATAGTTAAACCTGATTTGCATGCATTTGCATAATGAATGTCATTTGCATTCTTGGAGGTTGGCTACTTCTGTGGGAAAAGTCAAAGCGGGATTGCGGGGAGGGCGAAGGGGGGTCGGCGAAGAAAGACGGGAAGATTTCCCCGCGCCCCACGCGCATCCCTGCCCCCTCCGTGTTTTCCCCCATCCTCACCCAAATGCTGTGTTTCTTCCCCCACTCCCCCTTTTTTTTTTTTTTATTTTCCCCCCATTTTTCCCCTCCCTCGATGCCTTCCTGCCTCTCCCTTCGACGCACAAAAGCCAAGGGCGGATGGGCCGTGTCGAGGCGAGCGCATCCTTCCCTCTCCCCCTCCTTTAATTTCCCCCCCTCTAATTCCAGCTTGGCTCCCGTTCCCGGCGCCCTCGCCCGCGCTGGGGGGCTGCGGCCCCTCTCCCTCCCCTTCCCCGCGGGTGCATGCGTGCTGGAAACGGTAGCAGAAAGGGAAAAAGGTGCGAGCCACCATTTTAGGCAGCCGACACGTAAAATGGCCGATGCTCTCTCCCCGCTCAGCGCCATGCGGCACCGCGGGCACGGGGGGACGCATCCTGCCCTCGGCCCCCTGCGCTTGCCGTGGGAGCAAGGGGCTCAGCGTGCCTCCATCCCGGCCTCGGCCGCCCAAATTTTTCCTTTTCCCACCGGCGATGGACTCGGCGTTGTGGCCACTGAGCGCCACCAGCATCACCCGTGCCCTAAAACTCCCCAATTTTATTTCATCCTCGATCCCTGCGGTGGGGATGGTGCTGAAGCAGGTGCCCAGTCCTTTCTACAAGGGTTTTTGTAATTATCGTTAAAAAGTGCTCCATGCCACGCGGGGGTATTGGGGGCTTTGGTTCGACCACCGAATTTTCTTGTAGTGGCTCCAGCTGACGTTGGATTTTCAACGTGTCGCAATAATATTAGGGAAGCAGCTGCTCAATTATTATTTGTCTTTTTTTCCCCCATTTTTTGGATTAGAAAAATCCAACAGACTTAATTATCGCTGAGAACATTTTGTGGCTGTTTAGGGGAGGAAAAAAATCGATGCCAAACACAAGTGGGGTCATCCCTGCCCTAGCCTAGGGCTGGTTCATGGCACCAAAAGCGGGACAGGAGAGGGGAAAATCACTGGGTCTGGCACAACCCGGCCACGTGTGAACTGATCGGTTTTTACTCTGGCACTTGCGGTATTTTGGGGTGTTTTATCTACAGACTCCACATGAGAGGCTTGTGATTTTTAGGTGACGAAATTTGTGCTCCGTAAGGCTGGGTTTGCTTTTCTTTTTTTGTTTCTCCCCATCCCTCTGTTGCCATGAGAAACTCAAAAGTCTAAATACGCAGAGCGAGCTTAACCCTGGCACGAGGGGAATTTTCACGGCAAACTGAAACAACCAGAAATTTATGGTTTCAAGAAAAATAAATCACTATTTTTTTTCCCCCTCCCCAGTGGAAAAACCACCGATGGCTCGGCACGCCCGGCCCAGCGTGTGCAGGAATGGGAGCCCCGTCCCTAACGCCCGCAAAAATGCGCTAAGGCTCTTAGCTGCTCAGCTGATTTCCCCCTGCCTTAGTTTATTTGTTCGTGCTGGGGGACGTTTTTTTGTTCCCTTTTCTCGTTTTTTCTCATTCCTGGGACCTGGGCTTGGGTTGGGGCTGAGGCTGGGCATCATCTGTGTCTCGGAGTCGCCTCCGTCCCCGGCCGGTCTCGTCCTTTCCACCGGTTGGCTTCTCCCTGGTTTAACCAGCAGAGAAAGGATCTTTCTCGGCCCCAAACGCCTTTCTCTATTAAATGTGCCCCATAAATTCTGCTCAGGATGTTTAAATCCATGCATAGCCTGTGAAGAGCCACGGATAAAGCAGAGTTTTCACGAAAATATACAAAACGAGTTAATATCTAAAGCCACAATAAATCCGTAAGGGTGATGTGGGGCAGCACGAGGGCTGTGGCCACCCCAGTTTTGGGGGCATCATGTGGCTGAGCCTCGGAGCTGCCCAGCATTCCCGTGTCTGGATGAACCCCTTGGCTTTGGGTTTTTCAGCATCCCTGGGCATGGGGGGAAGCCTGGGGCTTGCAGCTCCCCAGAAAGCTGATGGAAAAATGTGTTTTGTTTTGTTTTGTTTTTTCCACTGGGATTTACAGCCGTAGGTCCAGCCTTGTAATTCCCGTGCCCCTGAGGCTGGCAGGGACAGGGGGTGCTGAACGAGTTTGCACCCAGCTCAGGGCAGAAGCACCGGGGCTGGGGCTGACGTTCATCCCATTCCCATCCCCTTTTCCCCCTCTCTCCCTGCCAGGGAGCGGCGTGGCTTCCCCCGGCGCGATGCTCTGCTCGTGTTGTGGCCGGCACATCGTGGCACGTAGCTCCCAGTGAGAGTTCACGGGGAATTTCCTGGTAAGTGAATTTATTTCTCAAGGTTTTCTCCGCACCCCGAGGGCCGAGCAGGTTCCAGCACGGGCTGGGCTTCCCCATGGCGGGAGCTCGGGGATGGGTGCAGGCAACGCCGGCTGCGGGGAGCAGGGGGGGCAGTGCCTCGCTCGCCATCCAGGATGCCTCCCCGGCTCCTCGCACACCCTCGGGTTTGGCTCCTAAAAACTCTCGAAGCTGTTTTGTTAACTCGCAATCCTCCAAGCCTGCCAGCGACGTCCTTCCCACCTGTAGGAACAAAGGACTCCTGCAAGGATATTTTCTTTTATTTTTGTGTTTCAAATGTGAAATCCTTGGAGGTAATAAAGGTGTTTCTGTTCCTTTTGTTTCTATCCCAGGTTGTCTCACTACCACATGAACCCAGGAGTGGGAAAAACCCACCCTGCAAACCCAGGAGAGCCTGGCCCTGAGAGCCACCAGCCCCATCTCAGGGGGTCACAGCCACCAGAAGCCCTCGCAGTGGCCGATCCCACGTGAACCTTCCTCGTCCTCTTCCTCCTCCTCCTCCTCCTGCCTGCAGCCGCTGGCTGGAGCAGCGCAGAGCACGCCTGGTGCCAGCACCACGGCCACAGGGACACTGGGGACTGCCCTGGGGACAAGAAAGGACACCACAGAGCATCCCTGTGCCGGGCAGCACCGAGCCTCGTGGGTGAGCCCGGGGGGGCGCGGGGGGCACCTTGGGGTGCGCAGGTGGAAGTGACGGGCAGGGGACCGGGCTGGGGAGGGGACCGATGGCCAGGGCCAGCGCGGTTGTGACCGAGGCGCAGCTGAAGCGGGTGCTTTGCCCGTGGTCAAGGCTGAATCACAAACTGCGCATTGTTTCCAAGGGGGTTCGGCACATTTCGCCGCCCCCCCCCCTTCCCCTTTCCTCTCCTCTCGCCCTCGCACAAAGATGTCATTGTGCCGGGGGCTGGGTGATGGCAGCGTTGTTATTTGGTCCAAAAAAAAAAAAAAAAGTAAAAAGAAAAGAAAGAAGTGGGGAGGGGGGGACCCAACAAGGTGAAGAGGTTTAAATCAGCTTAGCCCAAATGCCAATTAAAAACCAAAGAGGATTAGGCTTGTGATCAGCAGAATAGACAGTCATTGTGCCCGGGCTAGGGTCCCCCCTCCAGGTCCCGCAGTGGTGGGATGCGGTGGCGCAGGGGCCAGCCCGCAAGCCGCTGGGTTCCTGGGGTGAAGGCCACCTTTTTGCCTTTTTTTGAGCATATTCGAGCACTCTTGGCTTGAGTTTGGCCGAGCAAGGAGAGCTTTTGGTCTCCCTGCCAAGGGAAGGTCTTCCCCAGAACTGGTGCTGGGCTGGCTTGGGTCGTAGCGTGCTCTGCCCTGGCCATGGGACCACGAGGGCAGCATCCAGACCTCCCGGTGCTGCATTGCCCTCGGTCCTGGGGAGCGGGGTAGGAGACACCAGGAGCATCGTGTGGGCTGTCCTACAGCTCGCGGGCAGCCAAAGAGTCACAGAATCACCGGGGCTGGAAGCGAACTTGAAGATCAGCAAGCGCGACCGCCAACCTCCTGCATCCCAGCGCTGCGCCATGGTCCTTGGTGCCACCAGAAGACCTCGTGCATCTCTGCCTGGAGAAGACGTCTCGGTGCTTTTCACGTGGCTCAGGCCTCCTTTGCTGTCCTCCTTTGCCATCCTCCAGCTCTCTGCAGCGAGGTTTGAGCTCCTGGGAGGTGCCTGTGGGGGAACCACAGCGCTTGTGGCGTCCTGGGCTGGGGCGAGGAGGTTTGGGGTGCTGAGCTCTGCAGCCCTCCCAGCTCCGAGCAGCTCTCCTGTACCACTGGAAGCCCAGGAACTGAAAGTGCTTCGTACCCAGTCCTGCTGACCCCATCCTGTAAGGCAAACTCGGGCACCCAGGGCAGCCCTAGCGTGGCACCAGGCGCATCGGGGCCCAGGTGCCTCCGTGCGACACAAAGAGGGTCAGGAAATGCCACCGCGCACAGGCTTTGAGGCTTCTTTGTGCTTTCAGGAAGGAAAGGAGCCAAGCAGGGAGTCCTCTGATGCTGGTGGGTGCAGCCTGAGCCCCTTCTCCTTCGGCCTGATGCTGCTGGCAGCTAGGGGGGCTTGGGGAGCGCCCTGTGTCCCATGGGGAGCTGCGTGCATCCACCCCCAGCCCTCGCCAGGCAGAAGCTGGTGGGAGAAGCCGTGCAGAGGCACCGAGCCGTCGGCAATAAATGCAAAATGCTCTGGCCCTTGAGCTGCAGAGAGGAAATGGGAGGGAAAAAAAAGGCCTTTTTTTCCGAAGGGAGAGCCTTCTGCAGCAGGAGCTGGTCCCGATGTCGGGGTCGAGCCTGGGGCCTGGGCAGCGGGCGCTCAGGGAGCGTTTTGGGGCAGGAAGCGGGGCTGCTGCGGGGCGAAGGATCCGTGCTGCAGGTGGGGACAGGGCTGAGGCTTTCTCCCCGAGCACGGCGCCCATGGGTGCCACAGCATCCCTCCTCCACCGCCCTGCCCACGGCGCCCAGCGAGCGCAGGGACTTTGGGAACGGGGAGCGAGGGAGCGTCAGCATCCGTCCCCCTTTTGTCGCCGCCGTGTAATTTATGATATGAGAGGGGGGCCATTGTCTGGACCCATCCTGTATTTTTCCGAGGGCTTTGCCTCTCTTCCCAGCCCCCCGCTGTGCCGCTGCTACTGTACCGTTGCCATGGGACGTGCTCCCCGCGCCGCGGCAATGCGGGGCAGTGCTGGGGAGGGCAGAGCGCCACGGCCGGACCCATCTGGAGCCCCGCAGCCCCGCTGCCGGCAGCACCCGCGGGCAGCCCCGCTGACGTGCAGAGGGCCTGGGAATGGGGCTTTCGGCCCCTCCAAGTTCACGGCCACCGGAGGCATTCAGCTGCCAGGGGGGCAGCGGGATCCGGGGCGTTTGGCTCCATTCTCCCTTCCCCTCCGCCTTTCAGCGGCGGCGGTGTCCTCGGCGCATACAGATCCCCCCGTCCCTTTCTCCTCCTGACAAGTGCGCACATAAATAAATTACCCCCACCGGGCGAGTGTGGAACAATCTGTCCCCTAAATTCTATTCATCGCCAGACAGGACCCATTATTCCCCCGATTAAAGCCGCTGGAGTAGCTTGCAAGGGTTACAGTTACTCTGTCAAACTGTAAATAAGACACTAAAAATAAAGGGCGCTGCTGAGAGAGGGAGAGAGAGGGGGAAAGGGAAGCCAGACTAATGCCTGCTGCTAGGGAAACCGAATGAATCCCTAATGACGCCTGTGTACAAACTGCAAATAATGAAGGAAAAGTGACAAACGGACCTCGGCCGGGCTGTGGCGAGCCACCGGCTGCGGGGGGCTCCGCGCCCGCCTCGCTGCCCCCATCGCCCCTAAGGGAGCGAAGGGGGAGCAGGACCTTTGGGTGCCCAGCCCTCGCGGGGCGTTAAAGCCTTTACTTCGCTTGTGGCAAGGTTTTCTTGCTGATGAGTTTATTTTCCAGGTGCGTTGCGCCCAGCAGATCTCCTGAATCAAGGGACGGGGCCGCTGCTTGAGCCCGTTTTGGGGTGGCGCAGGGAAAAGTCCATCGGCCCTGGCCTTGGGGTGGCACACAGAGAAGCAGCTCTGGGTTTGGGTTTGGGAGCCCTGCATGGGGCTGGCTGTGCTCGTGCCAGCGATGGGTTGTCGCGAAGGAGGCCTCCAGCCCCAGGTGGACAAAACCCAATTCCCCTCCCACTTGCCAGCCACGATGGCGGGGACATTCCCCTCGCGGCGCCTCCTTCCTCGCCTCCTCGCGTACCTTGGAGCTGACGAGGGGAGGAAAAACCCACCCGTGGTGCGCTCACCTCGGGGCTTTCTGGGTTCTGCTTGGGCAGGGGGGTGAGGGTTTAGCCTGGGGTCCGTCTCAGCCCATTCCCTTCCCTGCCATGGCTACCTGCCTCGCCAGCCTCCGCTGGCTCTCTGGGTGGGGGCCGTGCCTCAAACGGGGAACCTGGACCACAAAAAGTGCTGGTGGGGACTGGAGGAAATGCCTCTGGGTGGGAAATGCAGCTCTCGTCCTCCAGCAAATGCCAGGCTGGGAATCCAGCCTTCTGCACAGCGCTGGGGCAGGGTTTTTCTGCAAAAAGCGCCAGGAAAGGGCACGAGGAGCAGCGTGAGATGCTGACACTGCGCTCCCACTGGCAGCATGACGGCGAGATGTGTGGTGGTGAGGGCACCCAAGGGTCATGCTGGTGGGTGTCCTGCCCCAGCGTGAGCCCCCACAGCACCCAGAGCCCCCCACAGCACCCAGAGCCCCCCGGAGTTTGCATCTTGGGGCTCCCAGCCTGGTTTGCACAAAAGCTCAGCCACCTCGGGAGGGATGGCTCTGACCAGCACAGTTTCCCACCTAGGCCAAGCCTGGACTTAGCAGCTTGCCTCCCTCTCTCTTAGGAAAAATAAACCTCCCTTTTCTCCCCCAGTTCCTGGCTGTGAAGCCTCATGACTCCGCAGCAGCATTCCTGGGACATTCCCGAGGCGAGCTGGTATGTGCAGAATTTCAGAGCGTGGCAGTGCCACGTCCCCCAGTGCTCAATAGACACCGGGATGGAACCACAAAAACCCCAAAATCTCGGCTATCGTAGCTGCTGCTCCTAATAGAGACCTCAGGCCGGGTGGGTGGGCACTGGTGGGGCTGGAGGAAGAGGTTGCTGCTGCCCATCCCCAAATTTACCAATTTAGTTGGAGAAGGTGGTGAGGAATTTGGAAAGCCAACGCCTACTGGGGCAAAACCAAAGCTGTGTCCTCCAGGCACTGCCACCATGGAAGCTGCGCAAAATCTTTAGGAGGATGAGGGGCAGGCGCCAAGGGATGCAGAGACCCCAGTGTCAGCCTAGGAGTGGGTTTGGCTCTGTGGGGTTTGCTCCCTGGCCAGGGACGGGTTCTCCTGGGGCTTCGGTCGAGGCGCGCTCGGTGTTCGGCTCCCCTTGAGACTGCACCGACAAGGGCAAGACTTAATAAAAATGAACTTATTTGGATTTCCCCGTTTGAATCTCTTGGGTCGCAGTTTTCGAGCTTTTCTCCCAGTCCGTTACAACATGATCGCTGCTATTTTATTTTACATATTTCCTCCTCCATGTGAGTGACCTGGCAGCCAGAGCTGGAGCTTTCCCGTGGCGGTTTAGGCGAAGCCCATCCCGGCCACGTGCCAAACGCGTTTGCCCTGCACGTGGCAGTTCTCCAGGTCCTTTACATTACCTTACCCCGTGCCATTTCCAAGACCCCGTGCCTCCCTGCCCCTCTCTTTCCCCACATGCTCTACCCCAGAACATCCGAGGGCGTTATTTTCGATCCGTGGCCGTAATCTCGCCCAGGGAGAGCTGGTGGCAGCCGCACCCTTCCCTGCCCAAGGACTCAGATGCAGTGAATGCCTTCCCTTGGGTTTCATTCCAAATTCCTGATCCCGCAGGCGTTTGCTAGCACAAAGCCCACACGCCTGTGCTAATACCCAGGTAGCTTGCATGGCTAAAGCACTCTGTTGTGTTGGTTGCTTTTTTTTTTTTTTAATTATTATTTTTAATTTTCATTATATTCGCCTTTTAAAGCGCGTGTGTAAATGCTTCCCCGCAGGCTCATGCGAGGGCTGTTAAGGGCTTCGTCTGAATAAATAAGTGCAGGGGGACTGGAGGAACATCTCCACCACCCCCTGCAAGCCTCAGCGATGGCACCAGCGGGCCGGTGAGCGGACGAAGGGGCTCGCCGCTCCCTAGTCCATAAAGTCGAGTAATTAAGTATTACTAGTTTCTGATGACTTCAAACAGAGTGACTCCAGGAAATAAGCCCCTTCTTTATAATTAGCGGGATTTCCTCTGCATCAAACGGGGAGGTTGATTCTTTAATCTGCTCACATGCTTTTGATTTGGTCGTTCAGCCGCTTGTACCAACTGCTTCCACTCCCTGCTCTTGCTGATAAAACCTCGCAAAGGAGATTTCGGGAAGGCATGACCCGAGCTGAGGTCTCGGATTTTCTTTGTGTGGGGCTGTTTTTGGGTATTCTCAAGTTTGCCGGTGATGCTGATAAAAACTAGACGTGGGTTTTCAACATCCACCTGTGTTTAGGTCAAGGGATGGGTTTGGGTCAAGGTGGTTTTGGTCAAGGGATGCTTGGTGGGTTTAGGGTTTGGTCCCTTGGCTCTGTGGGATGTCCGAGCCCCATGCACTCGATGGGACCGGGTCTGCGATGCTCAGCCAGGTGCAGGATCAGGCCCCGGCACCTTCTTGCCCCTCGCCAGCCTCCCCTAGTCTGCAGCGGTGCCAAACACAGATCACATAATTAGGGAGCCAGTGAACTGTACAATTATGCAAATAATGCTAGAAATCACCGTTTTCAGCAGAAATGCCTGAAAATTGAGCCAGGAGCTCCGTGATACCTTGGGTGAATCGGGTGCTGCGGGGCCAGTGCCTGGCCCCACGGTGCTCAGCGGGGCTGGGGAGGAAACCGAGCCGGGGGGGGACCAAAAAAAAATGAAAACAGCTTAACCAGCAGCGCCGATGTTTACGGTGGTTTTCTTTTTCTTTTGATTTCAGGTGAAGAACACAAGGCTGGAAGGAAAAAAAAAATAAAAAAGAAGAAAAGAAAGGAAAAAAAAGTCTCCAAACCCAGGAAATCTGTGTTAATTGCTTATGAATGTCTCTGTCTAAAAAATTACCGAATTGATGTTGTCGTGCTTTTTTTTTGACAGCCTGTCTGTTACATTTTTTTTTAAAATATTCATGCACTGAAATCTAATTACTAGGCAAATTTAATGATAATGAAATGAAGGCACTTTAGCAGAAAGCACAGGGCCTTGTTAATGTTTTCTCAGCCTCTGTCTTTTTCATATTTTTAAAATATTTTTTTTTACAACTGCCTTTCTTGCATTTAAAAAAAAAAAAAAAAAAAAAAAGATTGCCGAAAATAAAACTTGGATTTCAGCAAATGTTTGTGGTGGCTCTGTTTGTGACGATGGGAAATTTGCGAGGTGGTTAAAGGTGTTTTGGAAAAAAAAAAAAAAAAGAAAAAAAAACACAATGAGCCTAACCTAATCAGATAAGGCAGATGAAATATTATTATTGGGGGGGGGGAAGGCAAGATCGTGCCTGGGGGCCTTAACGAAGGTGAAGACCTCAACACCCTGCCTCCTCCTGGCCCTCCCTGGGTGTCTCGCACGCGGGGACCCCCTGCACCCCAGGGTGCCCCCAGCTGGGTGATGGGTCTGAGGGGACCCCACGTGGACCCAGGAACAGCCGGGGGGCTGCTCTGTGTCAGGCTGGGCTGGGGGGGGGGGGGGGGTCTGCTTTCCCCCTGCCTCCCCCCGAGCAGGATGCGGCCGTGGCACTCAGGTTGGTCTCTGGAGGTTTTTTTTTTGGGGTGTGCTTTGGAGAAGGGCTGGGTTCTCGTTGGTGGTGGTCTTAAAGGTTTTTTCTGGGGCTGTGGGTGAGCCCAGTCACCTCTGTGGGGGTCTGCTCCTCCGGAGGACCCTCAGGAATTGGCTTTTTACAGGTTGGAGCCCCCCCGGATTGAAGGTAGGAAGGGGCGCACAGGGTGGTGGAGGCGAGGGACTGGGGCAAAGCCTCAGGAGCAGCTCCTGGAACCCCTGTGAATCCCCTCTGTGGCCATTCCCTGCTGGTGGGGAGCCCCGAGAGCCCTCCTGGCCCCATCTCTGACCTCTTTGGGATGGGATCAGCTTTTCCCTGGAGGTGCCCGATCCTTTTTGGGGCCATGGGTGCTCTGTACACCCCTGCTCTGCTCGCCTCCTGCAGTAAAGGCTTGCCCAGCTGTAGGGACGAGCAGAAGACCGGGAGAGCCTCCTGCCTGCTCCTAAACCTGCTGCTCACAGCTGTGGGGTCTGGATTTCCAGCCCTGAATGTGGCACGTGCCCTGCTTGCACCCGAGGGCTTTGCAAAGCCAATCCCCCCAGCGGTGCCCATCCCCACGGCGCTGCTCCTGCATCCCAGGAGGAACGGTGGCAGGAGGGGTTGTGGGCTCTGCCCAGGGGTCTCGGCCTCGAGGACCCCACAGGTGCACCCAGCAGAGGCTTTTCCATCCCCTTTCGGTGCTCCTCCACCTGTGCCTCTGGTCTGCTTGGTGCTGCTACATGGTTGTTCCCTGCCCTTTGGCTCGTCTCTCGCCACCCCAAGCCATTCAATGCTCAGCCCTGTGCCCAGGAGCCCTTTCCGAGAGGTCTCGGGCACGTTTCCCCAGCTCGCACGTTTGCACGCACCCGTGTTTGCTTCCCAGAGCTCTTGGAGCTGCATTTATCCTGCCAAAATGACAGTTTTCTATTAGAGAGCCGCAGCCTGGCATGATGATTATAATTGTCGCTAATTTCTTTCTTTTGCAATCAGGTTTGCACCTTGACACATTGGCATAAAATGAGGCAGGTTCCCCCCACCCCCCCCAGGGCAGGGCTGGCTCTCCAAGTGCTGGTGGAGCCCAGATTTCCTTGGGGGGAGCCGGGACGATGCCCAATTTGTGCTCGGGGCTTTCCCACTGCAGCAGGAAAAGGGGCAAGAAGGGGAGCGGTGGGAGGGCTGGGAGAGGCAGCGGGGCTCGCCAGAGCTGCTGCGCTGCCGCCGGGGTCATGAGAGGAGAATTTGGCCCTCCTATTTATTTATTTTTTAGCTTAAGCCTCCAAAGAGCGTGCCGCAGAGGTTCCCAGGGGGGTATCGGTTGGCACAAGTCCCGTGATGGCCTCAAAAATATCCCCCCCCCTCCCCGAAACAGAAATAACTCGGCAAAAAAAAAGCGGCGGGTTGTTCAGCCAACTAAAATTACCAGCACGTCAAATAAAATATGTACAGCATTAAAATAAAATTTGCATCGCAATAATGCTTTATTAAGCACATTAGGAGATTAAAAGAATCAACCCATTTGTTCCCATTCACGTTGCGTCGGGATTTGCATTTCTTTTTCCCCCCTCCCCAACCTCCAGCGAGCCCCTCTCCCCGTGCACGTTTGGCTCCCCGGGTGCGTTTGGCTCCCCGGGTATGTTTGGCGAGGCGTTTTCTCAAGGGACCTTGCGGAGCCCTCCCCAAAGAAGGGGGCTCTGTGTGTGTGTGTGCGCGCGTGGGGACGCGGAGGGGTTTTGAAATCAAAGCACTTGACTCGGCCGTGTGTTTGTCTGCATGAGTGTGCGGCAGAGGAGGGGTGGAGCGCAGAAGAAAAGATTTGTCTGCTCCCATTTCAGCTAAAATGGTTAATTAAGACAATAGAGGCTATATAACAATCGGGGCCGGGCGGTGAATGGTTGTCTAGACTCTATAGTTCAGCCGCAACTTCTCCGTCGGAATTTTAACTTGGCCGGGCTCGTTTCCCCTCCCCTCTTTCCCCGCCTCTCAGCTCACGTCCATAAGTTCCCTTTTCTCCTTTGTTTGTTTTTTTTTTTTTGTCCTTAAACAATCCGTCTTTTGAGGGATCGGGGGCTGGATTGACAGCTCTGCCTGGCCGAGGTCTTGTGCTCGCCGCGGCGCTGCCTTCCCAGCGCCCAAGCGGGAGCCGCTTTGTTGGCCGCGCCGCGCCGCTCCCCGCCGGGCCTGATCCTGGCGCAGGGCGAGGGGCTGGGACCGGCTCTGGGGTCTCAGGGAGAGGGGCGTAAATGGGAATTTGTTTGGTTTTAGTGCTGGAAGGGGTTTAGGGGGCGACTGATGCTCTGTGTTTTGGGGTCCTGGCGTGGAGAGGTGCACCTGGGGTTACCCAAGGGCTCCTGTGATTTGGGTTGCTCTGAGCCGGGACTGATCCTGCTCTCGGTGCCTCCATGGGTGAGGCTGGGCAGTGTGAAGCCTGGTGCTGCCAGTGCAGCTGCCTCAGTGCTGCAGGGACCTCCTGATCTGCAGGAAGCGGGTTCATGGATGATGCAGAGAGCGGCACTGGCCCCGTACCTGCTGCGTGCCCGCAGGGGTCACAGCTCCTCCCCGGGCTGCTGGAGGCCCAAAACCTCCTAGCTTGGAGCAAAGCAGAGGGAGGTGGTCAGGTGGTGGTGGAGGCATCAAGCAGCACCCAAAATTTACCCTCCCACCACCTTCAGCCTGCCCTTTGGGAACCACTTTGGCAAAAAAACATGAAGCCCCAAAGCGAGGCTGGGGGTCGGTAAATCAACCTAAAATCCAGCCTCCAGAGGAGGCCGGGGGCTGTTGCTGGAGTGATTCCCCCAAAGCCCAGGGCTGTTCCCCGTAGCCAGGGGTCCTGCAGCCCCCAGGGATCCCCCAGCTCAGGGTGTCAGACCTCTCCTCCCCTCCGGCAGGGGTCTGGTTGGCTTCGGAGGCCGCCCCGGGCGCGGTAACGGCAGGCACAGCGGGAGGGAACTTCTCAGAGGAGGACGCGGGGATGCAGCCGCACGCTTGAAATATGGGCGAGATTATTCCAAGTGCATACATGCAAATGAGGCCCGTCTGTAGACAGGAGAGACAAAAGGTCATTAGCTTCCCATGTAGAGCCCTTCGTGCGGGGCCTAATTTACTGTCTTCCTCACCCCTTCCTACAGATCTCGCATTTTGAGGCGCCGAACGGGGAGATTTTGGCAGGTTTGATAGGTGTTGGACAACTTGGGCTTTATTGGATGGTGTGGGATGCGCAGCGAGAGGCAGGGGCGTGCAAGAGCTCGGCTCCTCCAAGGCAGATGGGAACAGGGAACAGACCCCAGCCCAGCCGGGGAACTGGAACATGCCACAGGGCCTCCTGGAATGCAAAATCCCCCAGGATTTTCCCCAAAAGCAGTGCCTAGAAGCAGTCTACCCACCCCAAAGCTCTTGCAAACTTCCTCCATCCCCCCGATGCCACTGGGTTTTTTAGGTGGAGCAAGGGGCGATGGCAAGTCCCGCGGAGCAGGATGTGGCCGCTGGTCCTGAGGGAGCTGGGGGCACCCCTGGGGCTCAGGGCAGCCCTGCCAGCCCCCAGCCCTATCCCTTTGGGCACATCCCTGTTGTCACGGAAACACGGGGCCGAGCCTCATGTGCATCCAGACACGAAGGCAAGCTCTAAAACCCCACGTTTTGGGAAGGCTCAGGCGTTTTGGGGTCTCCAGAAGCCCCTTACCGGCAGCGAGAGCCGGATCCATCCTGCTTTGCAGCCCCCAGCCCATCTCCACAGATCCTTTTGGGGCTGCTTCCTGAGGTTTGGGCACCGAAGGAGTAAGAGCGGGTGGCATTTCCCCACGGGTCCTAATTTTGGCTGCTCCGCTCCCCACCGAGGTGCAGGGATGGGAAGGGAGCGGGGCCACCCCGTGCACCGAGCCGGGTGTCTGGATGGAAAAGGGGCGAGGGTGCCCACGGTGGGGGGGGGGTCCCTGTGCAGCGTCCCCTGGGCATGGGGCCGTGGGTGCTGTCCCCGGCGCGGCTCGTCCAGCCCTGCTGCCTCCCCCAGCCCGGGATTGAGAGTTTATTCACGCACTAATCAAAGTGACATGATGGTCGTGGCAGACTAAAGCCATTCACTCCCCGAGCCGGCGGGGTCGGGAGGTCGCCCAAGTTCGCAAGAATGGGGCTTTTGTCATGCAGATCGGCCCAGAGCGGCCAGATGAGCGTGGCAGGGTCCCCGCCACCGCCGTGGCATCGCGTGGGACCGGTGGGACGGGGGGCACGGGTGGGGGCACCGCCGGCTGCTCGCGGGGCGGCTTTGGAGGCTCCGGGTGCTGGAGGTGCTGCGGTGTGAGGATGTGGTTTGCCCGGGCTGTGGGGTGCAGGGTGCTCGGCTCTGGTGTAGGACTGGCACGCATCCTGCCCCACGTCCCCCCTTCCCACGCATGGGTTGGGAATGGGATGGTTTTGGGTCCCTCTTCCCGGTGCTGTTTCAGCCTGGCCCTGCTGCAGGGCTCGGGGGGGGGGGGGGGGTTGCATGGGGCTATGTGGATCCCAAATCCCCCCCGAGACCCCTGGGGTGTCTGTGGGGAACAACCAAGCTGCTGGGGGTGAGCAAACCCCGGCACCGCGCTCCCGAGGGGATCCTACAGCCCGGGATGTGCTGCATGCAGCAGGGAGAGGGAAAGCAAGGAGGGATGGGGTGCGTGGGGTTCGCTCCCGAGCCGAGGATCGCCCTTTTCCTCTACCCTTTAAGCAAGGACATGTCCCAGACGCTGTGCTCCTCTGCTCCGGTGAAATTCAACCCAACTCCGCCTCGTGCAAGGTGTGGGGATCGTTTGGTGGCTTTACGGACGTGCTGACCCTCGTGCACCCCTAAAAGCACCTGGCTTTTTTTCTTTCTTTTTTTTTTTTTTTTTACAACTGGCTTTTGACCAAAGGGAGAGTTTCCACGAGGGTATTTCTGAGCAAAGTGAGCTGATGGCACACCACAGAAGGGCTTGGCTTTGTTTCTTTTACTGTTGGTACAGGTAAAATAAAAGGTGTAAAAATTATATTGGTAAAAGGGTTCTTAAAATTGAGGAAATACTTTCAGGCAGCTGTGCTCTGTCACCTCTGTGGATGTCAGAGAAGGACAAGTTCAGTTTAGGTTTGAGGACTCTGCTGTGGGGGGAACTTTATAAAAATAATGGTCAATAATTCTGGGCAAAAGTGATCCCTTTTTGTTTAAATGGGGAGGAAATTTCCAACAAAATGAAATCTTCCAGGGGATTAAAACTTCAGGAAAAACATATTGCCGACCATGAGCAAATTCTGAAAGAAACAAGGTGAAAACAGAGGTTTAATCCCCAAACCCTGTGTGTTTTTTTTTTGTCAAACCCAACTGGGCTTTCGACCTGGAGAGGGGTGCGCGTGCCCCGAGCATCGCTCGGCCCTGGGCGCCTGGGATCTGCTCCTGATAGAGACGCAGGGCCGGTGGCAGGGCATGAAATCTGCCTGAAGGCGCCTCCCAGCCTGCGCCTCCCCTGTGCCCCCAACACCGATTTGCCCCCCGGCACCCTCTGGGGCTGCCTGGGGCAGGCGATGCCGTGGGGAGGTTTTGGGGCCGCATCCCTGCTCCGGCTGCTCAGCGGTTTTGGGGTGAAGCGGGTTTGTGCCTCTTCAAACCGTGCCTTGGGGGTCTTTTATTTGGGTTTGGGTATATTCTGCGGTATTTTTGCTGCTGTAAATTTCTGGGAATTTAAGCAGGAAAATATTTCTGTAAAAAGCTGGGAATTTCCCATTCAACCCAGCCCTGTAAGGAAAGGGACATGTGTGACCAGATGTGCCTTTGCCACGGGAAAAGCCCAGCTCGGGGTGCTCGATGTGCTGGGGTTGGAGCTGTTTGCAGCGACGGGCAGGAGCAGGGTGGGTGCAGGGAAGGTTCTACCCCCCACTTTTCCCATATTTGCATTTTCTTGCTCTGAGAAACCTCTTCTTTGGTGATTGGGAAGGTGACGAAGGGCTGGTGGGACGCAGGCGGGTTTCCTTCGGGGCTGCGACCGCGAGTGCAAAATGAGCCCAGCGACCATCTCCCCCGGACAGAGAAAGCAGCGGCAGAAGCACAAAGGGGTGGGCTTTCTCTCTTTTTTTTTTTTTTCTGGGGGAATACAATGTGATGAATTCAGTACGAGGGCCAGCGCCACCCTCTAATATACTTTCAGCTAAACGGGGGTTTCTATGGCAGCCGGGAGAACCAGGCGAGCCCTGAAAAGATGTTTGTGCAGCGCTTTGCCAATGGCATCCGTGGCGAGGGGCACCGGTGCCAGACGGGCAGCGCTGCGCAGCCGCTCATCAGGCACCGACAGCCTCCCGGTGTCCCCCCCCCCGAGCGTTTTTTGGGGGTTTAATGCCCTCAGACAAAGGGGAATGCGGCTGGCATCGCCCCCATCCCGATGCCCGCACAATCGCGGTGGATGCGGCTCTGCCGGGGGCAGGTGGATGGAGGAGGAGCAGGGCATGGGGTTCCTCCATCCCTGTCCCGTTTTGTTTCCCATGCTAGGAAGCGTTTGTCCAAAAAAATAGAAAAGATTGGGGATTTTTTTTCCCTGGTTGTGCTGCTTTGGGTACCGATGGCGTGGGGAGTGGGGTCTCCTGCCTCGTGCCCATCGCTTCCCCAGAGCCTCGCTGTAGGAAGGGGACGGTGGAACTGTGCACAGGGGGACCTTGGTGGCAGGGACGGGCTGCGGGGGTCCCTATCGCCCCTACTGCAGCATTTCATAGCACCCCCTTCCTCCAGCATTGCGGGTCACTGCTCTGCCTTATCCACGAGCTCTTTGCAGCGTTTCCCCTTCATTTTTTTTATGGAGAGGCTTCAAATCTGCTTTCCCCCCACCAAAGCCACCCAATCCCTGGACCACAGGTCTGGGTCTCGTCATTGTCCCCAGAGACCCTGATGTTGGGGTGCCCCTGGGCAGGGGCTGCAGGGAGGGAAGGGTCAGCGCCCCCTTGGCACCCTCACCCCGTGCGGCCCCCAGCGCTGGCTGCAACAAGTGGTCCCAGATGGCCCCTTCCCCTCCCCGTGGGACATCCTCGTGCGTGGCTTCTCCAAAATCTCCCCCAAAATTGTTCTCCAATTCCTTCCCCATGGGTGTTTCCATCCCTCGTCTTTCTCCTTGCGGAGAAAGCATTTTGAATGAGGTTTTTCCTGAGCAGGGTTCCTACAGATTCGAGGCTGATCTCATTAAGGCAGCCGGAAGGGGAACTGCATGTTTTAAATTCATGGGCAATACTTGAGGTTTTTCTTTCCTTCTCCTTCCCCCCGTTCTTCCACTTCTAAGAAAGAATAAGAGCAGAAACTTCAATGTTTTTCTCAGAGTGAAATTGCAAAGTCAATTACTTCAGACTCTATAATGTGGAATATTGAAATGAAAAGTGATATTTTTTTTAAACAGGCTCAGTGTTCCTCGAAAAGCCCAGAGCGAAATGTGTTGATCTCATTTCAGTGCTTCTCCGCCCCCCCTCCTCCCCATTTCTCATTCAAAACAAACTCTTGGTAGAAACGGACTGTGCTTTTGCATGGCAACTTTGCTGAATGATGCTTTTGATGAATTGTCGTTTTCCACCAGAAAATCGTCCGGCCAGCTCCACGCACTAAGCTGGGTGTCGGTGATTTCCCCGACTGCCGTGATTTGTGCACAAATAGAGACGAGAGCTTTCCTTGCACCCCTCGGCCAGCCCAGGCAAACCCCAGACACCAGCAAGCACCAAAACACCACTGGGGCAGCTGTGGGGCTTGGCCAGGTTTCAAATTCCCACCTATTTCCACTCCTGTCCCCTCCCCACCTCCTCCCCATCCGCCCAAGGCAGCCGGAGGTGCTCGGCGTGCCCAGGGGTGCAGGGTGTGGGTGTCTTGAAGGGAATGGGACTTGTGCATCTCCCCCCTGCACCCAGAGAGGTTTTGGGAAGGTGAAGCAGCTCCAGGCTCAGGGAAGGCGGTTCCTGGAGGTTTTGCTCCATTCCTGGCGAGTAAATGGGGGCCTTGTGCTGCTTGTGGGGTTGTTGCCAAACGCTTGGCTCAGCACAGGGAAGGGAAAGGGTTTTTCTTTACAAGCAGAATTGTTTGGTTTTGTTTTTTTTTTCCCCAGAAAAATCAGGTGGGGAGCAGCTCCGTCTCCCTAATATTGGAGCCCTTTGGCTGAGGTTAGCCACCTCAACGTGGGTTTTATTGGAAAGAAGGGGAGAGAAGAGCAGTGGCGGTGGCTTTGCCCTGCCGAGGCAGAGGGTGGTGGGCGCTCACCCTGTGCTAGACACCAGCGAGTCCCCCGGCCCCTTGGGGACCCCAGGAGCTGAAACCACCCAGGGAACTGTGCTGGCAGCTCCGGGTGTGTTTTGGGGACCGGGAGGTGATGGAGCAGCTAGGATCATCGTGGAGGAAAGCAGCTCCAGAAGCCTGCAATGCTGCTGGAACCTCAGAGTGGACCCAGCCCCGTGCTGGGGGGAGCTGCAAAAAGCTGGAAAATGGGTGAAAAATGAATGCCAGCTCTGCAGGGTGCTGGGGCAGGCTGGTGGGGACGAGCGAGCCCAGCTTGGATGCGGGGCCGTGGGGCAGGGATGCTTGGAGCAGAGTCAGGGGTGTGCAATAGGCAGGGGCAGGATCCTGCCCTTCATTTTTTAATGGAGCGTGGACAGTTCTTAAACTTTCGTCAAATAAAAATCAACAGCTTCTTGTATTTGAACAGAAATAACCCTCTATCAGTAAGCCAGATTTTCTTGTAATGAAATATCCATACAGTCAGTGAGCATTCAACAAAAACACTGAAAAAAAAAAAAAAGCATGCAAGAATATGCTAAAAATATTTTGACCACATCTGAATTTAGCCAATTGCTTTGCAGTTCCCCATGCTCTATAGGTAGGATAATAAAAATGTCATATTTTTAGATAACACGTGAGATGAAACATTAATAAGTGAAGTTGAGCATCATGGAGTTCAGCCAGTCTCAAGGCTTAAAATTGTGGCACGGAGCAGCGATGCCTTGTCGTGATAATCCTGACACCCGGATCTGCGGCATGAGCTGCTGCTGTCTGCATGGCCGTAATATCAAACAAGCCCCTCATAAATACACCACCTCGGTGTAAATGAGGAAAAACATTTATTAGGGCAAAAATGACCCATCTCCCTAAATGAAAACAAATCCCTTCTTGACTGTGCTGGCATTTTTAAAAGGGAATATTTGTCAGAGCGGCTTGACGCTGTATTAATGCAGGGAGTTGGGGGGGGGGGGGGTTGGATTGTGGCGGTTCAGCTGTGAAGAGACAGTTTATTTTCCATTTATTTTCTGGACGTTAATGGCAATAAAATGCGGGGCACCCCCGCTAATGGGCTGGGAGACAAAGGGCCATTGTGCAGCAGCAGGTACGGCAAGTTGGGGTGGGAAGGGCAGCTGGGGCCGCGCACCTCCGCTGCTCTGGCCGCTGGTTCTTGTGCTCTTCACTGGGTTTTGGGGGGCATTTTCTGGATGCTGCAATCCCTGGGATTGCTCGCAGCGAGCAGGCAGTGGGAAGAAGCCCCATTACAAATCCCAAAGGGGTTTCTCTATTTTTACTCTTTTTTTTTTTTTTTTGTGTGCGTGTACATGGCTGTGCCACACATCCTGCGCCCGCTCCTTTTCTCTCCCAAACCTGTTCTGGGCGAGCGCTTTGTTAATTGGAACAATCTTATTTAAAGGAAGATGAATTAAAAAAAAAAAAAATAATCATCATCATCAGCCGCAGCCAGCTGCCCCCACCAGCCCCCCCATAAATGTCATTGCTGGCGCTGCCTGGCAGCTGCTGCCCTCCTTTCCCCGCGGCGCGTGCCAGGGCGGCAGCTTTCTGCTGGCACCGGGAAGCACCCCGGTGGGGTCTAGGGGAAGAAAACAGCTCAGCGGGGGTCCCATGGGGGTGACTGCACCCCTTTTAGGGTTTTCCTGTGGCTTGCAGTAAAGGCTGCCCTGCTGCAGGGCTGGGGTGTGGGGAAGGGATGGCAGAGCCAGGCTGGTGGCATCGAGGGAAGGGGGATGCCGTGGGGATCCCGCTGGTCCCCAGTGGTGGTGCCTGGCTCTGAGGTTGGTTTGGGGGCTGGAAGAGCATCCTGGGGGGACACTGGGTCCCCTCTCTCTGGGGGCAACCCCATGCTCCTGCCTGGAGGTGGAGGAGCAGAAGGAGGGTGGATATGGGCTGACCTTGGATTTTGGGGTCTCCAAAACCCTGCGGAGCAAGCGCAGGGACCTTCATGCCCATTTCCCCCCATTCCAGCCCCTGGGCAGGGGGTGCTCGGTAGGTCCCATCCAGGGCACGTCACCAGGAATAGGTGAGGTTCATGCCCGTGCCCACGCACGTTGCCTCTCTCAAGGATTTGGGGTCACTGCCATGGTGCCTGTCCCCCTCTCCTCGGCCCTGGGCAGCCAGCAGCTCCCACCCGGCCTGTTTGCAGAAGTTTAATAGGATTAGCGATCTTAGAAGCCCTTGTGTGCTAAATCCCATAACCACCGCTGGAACCGGAGCGCTAAGGGGGGAAAAGCCCATGCGGAGAAGGCTGAACTGATCCCAATTGCAGCGAAATTTCAGGTTAGGCACCACGCTGCTCGGAGCTGTGTTTGGTGGGAATTGTCTCAGGAAGGCGATGCCTTACATAAAGGTTGAATAAAAGTTATCGGGATCAGGAAGGAACGAAAAGCCCGGAGAATGTTATCAGAAATTGTTTATGTATCATTAAAGGATATGTACGTACGACTTTATCATCTTCCAAACAATAATGTGCTTTATTTTCTTTCTAATGGGGGATTAGGAAGGAACGATGTATGGCATACATAAAACAAGGGATAGCGGGGAAACAGCCCTGTCTGCTATACAAGGGAACAATAACACGTGGTGGAGGGGGTTCAGAGGTAAGGGATTCTCCTCCTGAAACTCCCTTCCTTAGCCCAGGCATCTCAGCAGGGGCTGCGGAGGGGAACCCTCGTTTGCCACGAGCTCAGAACCGCGCTCGCTGCGCAGGTTTTAAGGGGGGAAAGAAAAAAGGTTCAGACTGAGCCAGGCAGTGTGTGCGCCTGAGTCTGCTTTTGGTGGTGTTTTATTTTATTTTACTTTTTTTTTTTTTTTTTTCCTAGGGAAAAATGTGGTTCCTGCTTTGGGGCACCAAAAGCACATCGTCTCCCCCACACACACACACGCACCCCCAGCCTCAGCTCAGAGCAACGTTTGAAAGCCAATTGTGCTTTATTAGGTTAAAGTTTCAACCTCTTGGAGAAAATATTAAAAGGCATATTTAAATTGCTAGAAATGTTGAAGATATGTCCTTTCTGGTGCTCCCCAGACCCTCACAGGCTTCTCAGTTCTGGTGCCACCTTATTCTGAGAACATAAATCACTGCACAAAATTTATATGGGATCTAAGAATTTTCCACTGCAAAATTACCCTGCCCCAACCCCCTTCCCAGTGCTGGGAAGTCCCTGGCATTGCAGGCACCTTGAATTTTATTTTATTTTCTCCCCTAAAGCCTGTAGTGGTGATGATAGAAGCCAGTTTAAGACTGGAGCAGGGAAGAATGCCTTTTTGGGTATGGGAGCGTTGTGTTAAACACCACTCTTATATATTAATGCTCCTTTCTGATGCTGGGGTAGAAGGATGGGATTTGGGGGACGGTTTGGGGGGTTCTGCATCACCACTGGGGTGCAAGGAGGATTTAAGGGGAAAGAACTAGGGATTCTGTGGGCATGCTGGCTCCTTCCCAAGACTGAGCGGCCCAAAAATTGGATGTCGTTGTCCCATGGCCCAGCCCAGCACCTTGTCCCTTTGCCAGGGCCTGATGCTCAGGCTGGGGACGTGGTCCCGGAGTCCGTGCCCCCCCGGGACCCTTCCTCAAGAGGCTGCTCTGTGGGATCAACGTCCACCCAGGCAGTCACCAAGGGGCCTTGTGTGACACTGATGTCCCTGCCCAAGTAGCCGTGAGCCGGATCGATGGCACAAAGCAACTCAGCCCCGGCGCAACGGAGCTTTTTGGGGTGCCAGGACCCAAAAAGAGAGGATCCTGCCCTCCTTTTTGCATGAATTTATGCAAACAGCCCTCTGCCTCCGGAGGATGCACCCGCTGGCAGCATAAGCAAGCCTGCTTGCACGAGGCCACCTCTTCTCGCTTCTCCTGGGGTGAGGTTTCTGGGGAGAAATCACCTCGTTTTGCTATTCGTACCAGAAAAATGCAAAGAGGAGGGTCCTGGCTCCTGCCCGTGGCACCTGGAGAAACAGCAGTAATAATTAACAGCAATTAATATATTTATGAAGATGTTTTCCATACTGGAACACATTAATTTTTTTGCTTAAACCTGAATTAAAGTATCTGTATGTGACAAAAGGCAGGAGGCTGGGGCAGATACGGAGTGCTAAAGGCTGTCAGGCCACGAGTGAGCTTTTAGGAGCACATCCACAAGGCAAAACAATTGCGCTAGCTCCAGCGCTGGATTTCTGCTGTGCGGGAATAACTTCTCATCAAATACAAAAATATATTTGGGTGACATCAAACGTGTTAATTTGGGGGCTGTTTACGTTAAATGTAACCAAATGGTGACTGAATACGCCAGTGGGGGGGGGAAAGGCAAAATTCAAGTTGAAAAAAAAATAAAAAAATAACTTGCAGTGCTTTCTAACAGAACTGTGCTGTAAATTAGAAAAGAAAGAAAGAAAAAGAAAAAAAAAAACCTACAATATTTCATGTGCTATAAATGTAGGGATCGTGTTTAGGCATGAAAATAATACATCTAAAATTAAACCCAGTAATATTAGCGATAGAGCATCAGGTGGAAAGCTTCAAACTGCCCAACTCCTGCCCTGTTTTCTGGGCTTTGCAGGGCTTCTGCGCCGCTGTTCCCCGGCAGCCCGGCGGTGTGTTCAGAGGTTTTGTGCATTTCTTCGGCTCCGGGTTTTCCTGGGGGCTGCGGGACCCCCGCAGCAGCGCCGTGGGTGCTTTGGGTGCTTTGGGTGCTTCCCGAGCAGCTGATGCTCCTGTGCTGATGTCCCTTTGCCGTGGGGCCGTGTAACCGGCTAAAATCCGTATGTTTGACTTTTTTAAAAATTAAAAAAAAAAAAAATTCATTCTCGTTTGTCATCCCCTCGGCCATTCAAGCCTTCCTTTTGTTCCGCGGTGTGCTTTTTCTCGCTGTCCCCCTTCCACACGCACACTTTTCTCTGCCCACAAGTGATGGGGAGGATGGAGGGGCTGGGGAGGGGGCTTTGGGGTGAGCCAGCCCTGGCTGGGGGGACCCAGCGGGACCCTCCACGCTGGGATTTTTCCTCTCCTCGCCAGGGGCTGCCCCAAACCAGCCCCTTCCCAGGCGCGGCACAATGCAAAGCAAACAAAAAACCCCGCGCTCGCTTTGGCTATTTGCAATTTATTTACGATTAGCCCCAAATTTAACAAAGATGACAGATTGGGGGGGGGGGGGAGCAATCCAATTAATTTGTAATCTTACGTTTCATTAGAAAATGCAAGAATAATGATCGCATCCAGCAGGCAGGGGGAAAAAAAATCATAAACGGAGATTTCCCCCTCCCAAATCAGATTATAAAATAAGCTTTTTTTAATTAAATTAGTTGATGCGCAGTTGATCAGAGTAACCCCAGATTACGAGCGAAGTAAACAGAACTAACAACCAACTGGAAATGACAAAGGACACGAAGTTAACTCTTTTCCCCCTTTTTTCGGTGCAGCCTCCGGGGCTGCCGGGGGTGGGGGGGTCCCGTCTGGGGGCAGAGCCGGGGGGGAGCCGCTGTGGGGTGCGGGGGGGCCCCGGCTGGCACCAGGCGACCCCGGAGCAAAAATTCGTTTGCAAACAGCGCTCTGCCGGCAGCAGAAAGGTCCGTGCTTAACTCGCAGGCACTGAATTACTTTAACCCGGCTTTAAGCAAAAAAAAAAAAAAAAACATGCAGAAAAGGGGCACATGTGCGTGTGCACGGGGGGAGCCCCGAAATGCCTCCCCCCGTCCCGAGCACCTCGGGTTAAAAAAATAAATAAATAAAAAGTCAGAGCCCGGCTCTTCTCGCTCCGTCCCGGCTGGGCTCTGCTGTCCCTTGCTTTTGCAGTTAAAATAATAATAATAATAATAAAAAGAAAAATCAGTTAGATTTCTTCTCTGCCCATTTATTTTTTTTCTAGGAAAAAAGGTCCCCGTTTGGTGCCGCGGGGGGTTGCGCCCCCCTCCAGCCGCCCCCGCCGGGCGGGCGAGGGCGTGGGAATGTTCCCCAAATCTCCCGAATTTCCCCCATTCCCTCCCCGCCAAACTTCAGCTTCGTTTTCTGCCGTTTCTCCCCTCATTTCTCCCGCCTAACAAGTCGGCAAAAACTCTTCGCATGAACTCAGTTTATCTTTCTTTCCTCTCAAACTCGTTAAAGTCGAATTATTGTCTCCTTGAAACCCGCCAGGGGTAGTTTGGGGCAATATCGCGCTTTTCTGGGTCTGGTATCAGCTCTGTGAGGGAGAAAGTGTGAAATTTCGCCTGCCGCACGCTCAGACAAAGCTGTCTTGTTCCCCGGGATTTGTCGGGTCAAGCAAGATCCCGTGTAAGCCCGTTCCTGAATGTAATTCTCCCACCTTGTCCCTCAAATTAGCAAACGAAAAAATACTTCTTTTGCTCGGGGCAGAAATCGCAGCGAGCATTTGCCCCCAGAAGTTTGAAAAGGGGATTTTAGCTACGTTATTATTACTGCCACGAGAAGAACCGGTTGTTAATTTGTAGAATGAGCAGTATTCAAGAAATGTTTGAGCATGCTAAAATGTCAACATTTTATTATAAATTATTGTGATAAAAGAGTATATTTTTAATTATAATTTAAAATGCCCAGATGAAAAAAAAAAATCTTAATAAGGCTTTTACAGGGTCCTAAGCTGGTGGGAACCAATTTAGCCCCATTGTGTAGCATCATCCTAGGGTATTTCCTATTATTCTTAGGAATTTGGATAGACTCTTTATTGTGAACTAAATATTTTCCTAGTGTTCTTGTTTTTCTCTTAGAAAAAAAATGTGTCAAAATAAGAGAGTGTTTTCAGACACTTTCAGTGCATAGACAGGAAGATAAAATCCCAGGTGTGTGGCTGATGGAGAGTTTCTAAACTTGGGTCAATCACACTCAAAACTAGTTTTGATTGAAAAACAATCCTCAAGCCTGTCAGGTACAAAAGCTTAATCAGTTCCGAAGCTGGTGGAAATTTTCAGGATGCGATTAAAGCGAAAGGATAGCGAGCACGGTGAGTTTTCACTTTTTAAAGATAAAACAGTTTCTTTTCATCCCCCCCTGCTCGGAGGCATTCAGAGCCCGTGTAGCAAAGCCATTGCTGCTCCAGGAGTTCCCTGGCGCAGCGAAGCCGTTTACATTGCAAACATTTTTGTTTCTCGTTATGGCAAGGAGGAGGAGTGGGGGGGGAAATAAATGGGTTTTGAGAAAGATCCTTAGAAAAAATGTAAGCTGTTCTTGGGATTCGGCTGGGTCCTTGCCTGTGGTTTCAGGACCCTCCAGGTGGAAATAGCTGCCTACAACAAGAAAAGGCATGTTTTAGTGCAGCCCCCCCGATCACCGTGGTTGATTTTGGAAGGGGCAAGCGCCTGCTTTTGTAGGCAGGGCAAGGTGAAGGTCACCTCTGCTGCAGGTGGAGCTCTCTGCCCTCTCCTCTGCAGACATTTTAGCCAAATTTCAGGCCACGCTGAGAGTCTTTTGCAGAGAGTTGGTTTTCACCATCGCAATGGGTATAAAATAAAAGCTCCTGCAGGCTTCGGGCAGGTTTGTGGCTGAAAACACGTTTTGTGTGGCACAAAGGGGCCCCAGTGCCAGCTGCGGCCAGGGCACCACAGCAACCCTGCTATTGCCACTGCTTGCTGAAATCTCCCTGGCTAGGTGCAAGAGCACCCACTTTGCACAAAAGCGAGGCTGAAGGATCGTTTATATATCATTATAATAATTATTATTTATTACTGTTAAATCTGGAAGGCAGAGGTGTCCTTAAAAGCCACCCTGCTACCTCAGTCCCCCACCCTTGCGCGTGGTACCAGCGACCAGCATTGTGTACTGCTCTCCAGCTCTGCTCGGCCTTTTGTCAGCCCCCTTTTCTGTGTCAATCAGATGGCTTTTGTCAGGTCCCAGACATGTTGTGTCCACACGCACACAAATGTCCCCGCGCAGAGCGTGGGGAGCATGGTGCACATTCAGATCATGCACTGCACCCTCCCGTGCACGAACACACACACACACGGGCGCACACGCATGCTAAAGAGCCGCCACCATCGCTCCCTCCCTGTTCTTGGGGGGATTTGGGGTTTGGGGACAATGGGAAGCAGTGAGGGTGCTGCTCGAGGCGATGTGGCAGGTGTCTGTGCATCCTCGGGGGCTGTCTGTCCCCCTGGATAGAGCCAGGGGTTGCTGGCACCTCTCTCCCTCTCTTGACTTTCCTCCCTCTTTGTTTTTTATGTTGCTTTGAGCTGCTTTTTTTTTTTTTTTCAGTTTTTCCCCATGTTCCTTGAGCACGGGGTGATGTTCAACCAAGTCAGGGTGGGTGCGTCAAGGTGTTCCTAGAAAATATATATTTTGCAGTGCTGTTTTTGTCAGTTTGTGTGTAATTAGTGACGGCAGCGAACTCAAAGAAAACCGAATTTGTGTTCAGGGCAACATCCCACATCTCTTCCCATCCAGACCCCTGGGCTCCACTCTCTCAGCTGCCCCAAACCCCCAGTTTCACAGGCACTTTTGGGACCTTAGCTTGATGAAATTCAGGGAAATTTGGGGCTAAATCCTATCGCTTTTGGATGCTCTGTGGTGTGGGGCAAGGCTGGGAACCTTCCTGGGGGTGCCAGCTCCATTCCTCAGCTGCTAAAATGGATGAGTTTTGCAGCTGGCCCCTCATAGCACGGTCCCAACCAGCTGGAGTTGAGCCTTTTGCCCCAATCTCTATGGTGCGGCCATAACCCCAGGCCAGCCAAGGCCCGGGGCGGCCATAACAACCACCTAGCAACCACACATGTCTTGACGGTGCCCGCAGGTCCTGATGGCACCCGCAGGCCCCCGTGGTGTCTGGGACCTGGCAGAGGACACGAGGGACGAGGAGGAGGCAGGAGGACGGCATGACAGCGGGCTCCGAAACCTGCAGCAGCCACCGCCCTCCCAGGGCATCCACAAAATGGCGGCAGGGGCTCCCAAATGGCGGCGGGGCCCCAGCGGGGAAGATGCCGGCGCTGTGCCAGGGCTGCTCCGGAGGGCACAATGACTGGCACATAACGGCCCCTCGCCGCGGCCGCCCCTCAGCCGCGGCGATGCCAGCTGTAGCCCCCCTCCCTCCGCCTTGGCACGGGCAGGCGGCCCCGCCATGGCCGCCTCTGAGGAGGATTAAGGCCGCAGTTGTGTCTCCCTCTTTCTTTCCCCCTCAGTGGCTGAGAACAGGAAACGTGAACCTATCTGAGACTAATTGACTTGCAAATTAATCGTTTGTCCCTGTGCCTGATAATTAGTGCTAACGATTTTTACACCCCCCCCCCCCCTTTTTGCCTCTCCTCCTCTTTATTTTAAAGGGGGCCGTTTTCCCTTTCTTCTTCTTCCCCCTCTCCTTTTCCATCCCCCCCCGCCCCGCTTCTTCCCCAGCTGCCCCCTGCCGTAGGGTGGGGATGGCAGGGGGTTTGGGGGGCGATGGGGCCTGGTGGGATGGCCGCGCCAGCACCCACAGCTGCTGGTTCACTTCCCAGGACTCGGTGCCAGCCCCACGTCTGCCCGCCAAGGACAATGAGCGGGGGGCCAGAGAGGGGGGCTTGGGGCTTTGGGGGGGCTGCAAACGAGCTGGGAGATGGGCGGTGGGGCTGCCAGAGACGTGGCGCCGCTTTGGATGCGGCTGTAGATCAGCACATGCTTCCCAACTTCCCAAATAAATGGGGAAGGGGCGTTAGAAAATATAAAGAATTGCATCAGTTCGAGAGGAAGATGCGGGAGGAGGGGGAGTATGTTGTTCCCCAGCCTTCCCTCTTCCCCTGCCTTTATTCGGGGGGGGGGTGGTACATCTCTTTTTGTATGTTGGGAGGTGTTGATCCTCAAGGAGCGCAGCGATGCTCTGGTTTCTTGGAACCACAAGGAGCGGCTGGTGGGGCTTTGTTCAAAAGCCTCACCTGGACCAGGAGTGCTGCAGGGCATGGGCGATGCCGCTGCTGGAGCCTGAGGTTAGTAGGGGATACAGGAAGAAAAGCGGTTTTTGTGGTCGTTTCCATGGTCCACAGCGCAATGACTCCTCTTGGCGCTGTCTCATGCCTGAGCCTGGGAGCAGCATCTGCTTAGGGCTGCAGGGAGAGACATGCTCCAGTTCGCTGGTGATATTTCAATGGAAAATGCAGTTTTGCTGGAATCGACACATTTTACAGGACTGTTTTTCCTGTCAGCAACAAAACAACCCTGCTAATATATTGTTCTAATTCTTTTATCAAGGACTGGTAACACGAAATGCCACGAAGTACCTTTATTTTGACTGTTTCATTCTGATAAACTTTTGCTGTGTATTGTATCTCTAGTCAGACTGCACTATCTAAATCATTGGGAATTCTGTATGTTGTCTTCTGATGCAATTCAAACCAAAATGCCCTGCTGCCTCTACACGGGAATTCTTGAGAAATCCCACATGCCAGATTTCATTTTCTCCTCCCTGTCATTTGGGAGGAAGAGATATCATTTTTCAGGAGTGCAGGGGGTTCCCCTTTCCCCGCTACTGGACATGGTCTGTGCTCTCCCCGCTGCTGGCTGCAGCTGAGAGCCCTGTGCCCACCTTCCCCCCGCTCTCCTTCAGCCACATATTCCTCTGCTGCCCCACCGTAGATAATTAAAGGGATCCTTTTCCTTGCAGCTTGCCTCCCCAAGTGCTTCTGGTGCCTGACACGATTTGTCAGCTCTACCCCTGCTGTAATCCTATTTTTGCCACCCCCTCCCTGCCCTGCTTTGTGTCCAGGGCTCTCTTCCCCTCTCGTCTTGCAGCTCCTGCTGCTCAGCCGTTCCCTCTCTGGCCAGTCCCTTCCCTGGGAGCTTGCAGTCTATCAACCCCAGCACAGCTCTTAAACTCGGTGCTTATCAACGCAGTGTGTTTGGTTTGACCAGAGTTAATTGCACGCAAGCCCCAGCCGTCAGCACACAGGGGCTCTTTGTTCCTGCAAGAATCGCCTGCCCTGCAGGGTCGTGGTGGCCATGACCTGCCATCCCCGAGGGTCACTCCACCAACATGTACTGTCAATTCAGTCGGGCACCATGGCGGAGGGTGGGATGGTGCAGGTTGCTGCGGTGAGAAAGCCGAAATAGGGAGAGGGACAGCCAGGAGCGGGCATCAGAGCCTTTGGGGTCATGTTCATTGAAGTAATGCAATGATTAGCAATGACCATCGAGCTTTATGGCTGGGGAGAGAGGGTGACAAAGAAGTTCAGGGTGGATTAACCCCCGTCAGACCTGTACAAGAGGTCTCCCAGATTAAGTTGAAGTTCAGTGGTCTGTGAAGGCTCCCCTTTCACTGGGGTGCTTTGCCGGAGCAGCTGTGGGCTTGGGGATTGCTCTGCAGCCCGTGGTTGTGGACCAGGCTGTTGTAGCATCTCAGTTCCCCGCTCCTGCTCACCAGGTTCAATTCCCCTTAACTAACACCTCTGTGTCTTTAGGGACCTGTGTGCCCACATGGCTTTCCTGGGGGCTTTTCAAGCTGCTCGGAAGCATCCAGTGAACTCTTATTGGTCTTGTGTGTTTCCTCCAACAGGCTCTGCATTGTGTTCTCATCAGTACGGTGCTAACAACATGGGGACCATCGCTGTAAAGCACCTGGCAAGCCATGGCAGCCAGGGCCCAGGGCTCCTGGGTGGCACTTGGCGCTGCTCAGAGCCAACAAAGCTGGTCAAGGATGAGACAGTTTGCTCTCCTGCCATGCCTTGGGGCTGGGGTGCCTGACGGTGGCTGCTGGGAGGTACCAATGCAACCAGCACTGATACTGGTGGAGGGCTGGAGGCACCAGCCCTGAGGTCTTGGTGCCCCTGGGCCAGCAGAGCCCTCCATGGGGACCCTTCCTGACCTTCCCCACCCAGCCAGGTCCTCCTCTGCTGCTGCTGGGGAAGGAAACCTCATTAACAGCCTCTGGGCTCCACCTGAGCAAGCTCCAGAGAAGGGTCAGGCTCATTTCGGAGGGCACAGGGGATGGTAGCTGGCAGCAGCGGTGGGGAATGAGGCCCTTGTGAGCATTTCCTTGGCCCTTGTGAGCATTTTCTCGGCCCTTGTGAGCATTTCCTCGGCCCGAGCCATGGCTCAGGCAGGTGGGAACAGCCCCGGAGCGGCGCGGGCTGGCGAGACGCTGCCTCGAGGCAGTTTCCCAATCCCGCGCACCTGGTACTCCGTCAATGCAGCCACTTGGCTAAATGTGGGTCATTGTAGGAGGGTGCAGCCACTCGAGCAAACAAGCCTCAATTGCCCACTGATTGGGGTGGCTGAGAGCACCATCGCTGAAATTTCTGAGGGGGGAGGCATTAATAATCCCCATTCTGTCTCTGCAGCCCTTGCCCCCTTGTTATTTCCCTCTTTGTGTCTTAATTTGGCCCATTATTATTATTTTATAAAAGGGCCCTTTCTCCACCCCCTCCCTCTTGAAGACACTCCTTAGACCGATGGGAAAATGGCAAGGAATAATTATGAAAAACATCAGTGGAGAGAGGGCCATCTGAGAGGGATTAAAGGATTACAATTAAAACTCATTTTAGGGAGGTGATGTGACATTAGCGTTTTCATTCTTCCCCCCCACCCCCCTTCCCCAAACACCCTCCGGGCTATCTGGGTCTAAGTTGATTAAATGACAAACTCCAGCTCAGAGGGAAACAACAACAAATTAAAAAGAGAGTAAAATGAAAAACAACAACCCAAAAAAATGATTTGCGAAATTAAAGTGAAATTGAGGTCACTGAGAATTACGGAAAGTCCTGGCAGCAGCTGGAAACGGGGTGGACATAACACCTGCTGCTAATAGCGGGTTCCTGGTGGTGGGAGCATCTCCCCTCTGCCTGGTCCAGCAGGCAGGGGGAGGTCTGTGAGGGGTCTCCCCCAGGAGCTGGGCTGCAGAAACGCCTTGCAGGGTTGCATCGTGTTTGACCACCCTCTGCTCCACGATCTCTCGTCCCCAGGAAGGGGACACAGGGCTTGGTTGTGGGACCCTGCGCTCGTGGTGCTCTTCCTCCGTCAGCCCAGGGCAGCTGCAGCCTTGCAGCAGGGAGCATGGCCTGGGAGATGCGAGCGTGCAAAATGCTGCCGGAGCCGCGGAGCCCTCGTTTCTGCCTGGGTGCATTCCCTCCTGCCATCGCTGCCTGGCACGTTTTTCTCTGCTCTGGCTGCTCGGACTCGCACTTTGCAGCTCCTACTAGTGGCTGGAGCCAGCCAGACCCTGCCTTGCTCGGGTGGGCTTCGTGCCGGCTGCGGCACGGTTCCGACCCCTGAAAAGAAGCAGAGCGGCGGGCGACGAGACCTTCCCTCTCCTCCTCGCCCATGGGGTTCCTGCCCCTTCCTCCTCCTGACGGTGCTCCTGAGAGCAGGAGCTGCTCATCGTGTGTTGGTTCAGTGCTGTCATAAATCAGGGGTGGTGGGAATGCTTGGGCAGGCTGCTGGGGAGCTGGCGTTTCCCCATGCTGGGACTTTATTTCGGCAAGGAAAACGAATTATAGGCTGATTGCCGGCCATTCGGGCTAATGGTTATGAAGCTTGGGATGGGGGATTTCCCTTTATAAGTCAGAAATGTCTATGAATCAGATGATTCTGATGATGAGGGCACCTAAACCCATGCTGGCAGCCCTGTTTGAAGGGGAGACGATGGGAAGATGTGAGGCAGATCTGTGCAGCTGTGATTCACGATGCTTTTGGGACATTCTGGATGCCGGGCCCCAAGTCCACATCCTCTGCCCTGAAAGCACGGATCCCACTGCGCAAACTAAGGCACGGAGGCCTGCGAGCACCCGAGCCGAGGTTGCTTCTCCCCGACACGTGCATTTCAGCGGTGCACACAGCAGTGGGAGCAGGGGTCCGGCATGGAAAGGCTGCGTCCCACGGCCTGGCACGGCCGGGCGCCCCATCACGTGGATGCACACGTGGGCACGAGCGCTTGTCATGTGAGGTGCCACATCGTGTCTCGTATGGGGAGGCAGGGAGAGCTGCAAAAAGCTTAACGGAAGGGAAACTCCCCCCTCCTCCTCCTCCTCCTCCTCCTCCTCCTCCTCCTCTCCCCCCCCCCCCCCACTAGATCCAGCCTATTTTCTTTCCTCTCCTTTTGTTTCTGGTTTCCGGAACTATGCGGCAAAGCAAAGCGTGGGGAGAAGAAAGAGGCTGAAGAGAGCTGGCATCTGGCAGGGAAAAGAACAAAATAGCGGAGCAGGGCTCTGGGCGGAGGTGCAAAGGGCCCTGGACCTCGCGAAGCAGCGGCTGCCCAGGACCTGGGCGAGCCCCAGGAAAAATCAGGGTCTGAACACGGGACTGGCTCCCGGGGAGGTGCAGAGCAGCACGGGCTCGAGAGCTCGATGGGTGACGGCGGCAGAAAGCCAACCCTTGAATTTAGGGGCTGTGTGGACATCTCTCTGGGTGCCCCCCTGCATCTATCCCCTGGTCCCCCCATGCCGCACACCTCACCCAGCCCAGCATCCTTAGGTGCACCCCCAGCAGCTCATTTCTGGGTGCTCCCAACACCAAGGGGCCAGTCTGCAGGTGGCCTCATCCTGCACCCGTGGTGAAGCAGAGGAGGAGGAGGCGGAGGCGATGCTTCCGTGGTTGCTGCCTCGGCTGAGATGGTCGGAGAAGCGTGCGTGCTTCTGCGATGTCCCTTTTACAGTCGGGGTGAGAGATGCCTGAATATGTTTGATTCCTGCTTTTTTCTTCCGTCCCGGCCAGCACAGAGAGGTCTTTGCATACAGCCCCAATGAAGATAATGTTAATTGGGTAAATTAATTAGAAACAAGATGCAGTGTTTTCCCCCTGAGGAGGAAATACAGTAAACTCCATTTTTTTGTGAGCTGTTTATTCAGCCAGGGGGGTCGCGGCAGAATAGCAGTGTCAAAGGAGCTGCCACTTCCAAGGTCCTTGTGTCCCCCCCGTGCCGCCCCAGAAAGGAAACAAAACTCTGTTGACAGCAAAGTCCCAGCAGGAGCCCTGGGCTGAGGGGCACGGGGCGGCGAAGCGGAAAGGGTGCCAGGTTTCCGAGCGCCGTGAGGGAACAGGCTTTGGTCTCCGGCATTTCAATGGGCCGGGGGAAGCAAATCAGCCCTTTCAGGGCCGATCGCGCTGTTCTCTGTCCCAACGGGGACAACGTGCTGCTGGCAGCAGGATGGGGTGCAAGGGACAAAGGGCTACCAGGCAGCAGGCACATTCCCAACTTTGGATGCTCCCGGAGGCACCCAGACCCCCATGGCTGAGCATGGGGAGCAGCCCCAGGGGTGGTTTTGCAGCACCCATGGGTGTTTCTGTCCCTACATCTTTGTTGTGCTGTCCTTTGAGGTGCACAAAACGCCTCCAGTGCGTGGGGCATGGATGGGCACGGCTGCACCACGCTCGCTCGCTGACCCTCTCCTGCTGCAGCCTTTGGATTTGCAGCTTTTTAGGCACTGTAGCCAAAAATCCCCCGACCAGAAGAGCCCAGCCCAGGCGTGGGGTGTTCCTGAGTGTCTCCATGCCCTGCCCAGACCCATGCTGCAGGACAGGAAGGTTTGTGGCTGAGCAGCAGTGGGTTTGGGGATTTTTACGCCAGGCGCTGCTGCACCCTGGGGATGCTCAGGGCTGGTCCCAGCGGCGCGTTCCCAGCACTGCCCCCAGCACCATCGCAGCACCATCTCCCGTCAGCATCCCCCGGCTCGCAGGGAAGTGCATCCTGGGAATTTCCTTCCCCGAATACCTTCACCCCAAGCCCGGTCGGGCAGGCAACCTTCCGTCGTCATATTTAACCCCCCCTCCCGCTGCTGACCGAAGCCAGGATGAAAGCAGCTTTTTTTTTTTTTTTTTTTTTTTTTTTTCCCTCTTTCTTTCTTTCTCCCTTTTTTTTTTTTTTTAATGGCGTTTCATTAGCCTCCAAATCAGACAGGCTAAACAATGGCGTTCTGTCAGCGATGGGCTTTCGTGCTGATTTCATCTCCTCTCTCATCCGTATGCAAACCAGGCTCCAGCAGGCTTTGGCCATGCCATGGAAACCGAGGTGCAGGCCCGGAATGGGGGTTCTCGGAGTGAGAAATCTCCCGGTCGCTTTTTCCCATTTGCATAATGCAACTTTTCTTCCTGCAGACACTGAGGCGCTTTTGTTTATAGAGAGCCCAGGGAAAGGGGGGTGCCGGGGCCGGAGGGGGGCCTGGGGGAGCGGGGAAGAGGAGGCCAGCGCTCACCAAAGGAGAAAGGCACGGGGAGACTGGAAGGGAATAAATATGAGGATGGGAACCGGGAGATGGGGCTGGGCCAGGGCCCCCCTGGGTGCTCCTTTGGCCTCTCGGTGGTGGCTGAAGGTTTTGGGGTCTTTGGGGTGCCGGGGAGCCAGTGGGGAGCGGGGTGTGTGCTGGATGAAAGCCCCTTGTCGTGAGAACCCCTCAGAGGGAGCGGGAGCCTTGTCGAGCCCCGCGTGAAACGCCTCGAAGGGTTCGTGCAAGGAGCCTCCAAACCTCAGCTGGGGGAAACCGGAGGCTGCTCGGGGAACGGCGGGGTGTGCAGGAGGGTGGCCGGGGGATGGCGGGGGGGGTGAAACCATCCCAGGTTTACGCACAGGGACGTGTGGGGACGGAGGTTAAGCGACACAAAACCGCAGCCCTTTTCTCTCCCTTGAAATGCAGCAAGCTCCAAAGGTGCATGGGGAGGTGGTGGAGGCAAGGATCCGGCCCGAAGTCTGGTTCCCAGCGGTGTCCCTGTTTTTTTGGGGACCCTGGGAGCAGGTTGCCTCCTGTCGTGCTCCTCTCCCTCTGTAAAGCAGCAATCCAGGCCTCCTGCAAGTTGGTCTGAGATCGAACTGGGGGGCAGGGGGTTGCTCTGACCACTCTCGTTATCCCCGATAGCTGTGTCCCCTGAAAACGAGCCCAGGCTCCATCCCGGCCATCAGGGCGTCTGATTTAAGGGTGGGATGGGTGCGTGTCTCACAGCAATAATGCCAACAATAATCGCAGTGAAATGTATTCATCAGCGACACATGACAGACATGGAACCTGCAGTTAGAAGTATTTTGAGATATGTAAAAATCCCTGGGAATGATTTTGAAATGGGGTACAGGAGCTAAAGCAGGCATCAGTGGGGATATTTGGGGGTTTAGCCTCAAAGCGGGGCCGCTTTGTTTTTGAGGTGATTTGGTGTGAGTTGGACGGAGATCAGATGAAAGTCCTGGCATGGTAAAAACGGGGTTGATGCTCCGAGGACAGGCGTGGGACGTGTCACCAGAGCCAGCGAAGCTGCCAGCAGGAGCCTCGGCAGCACGTGGGCACCGCACGGATTTGATCTGGAACCGGTTCCAGCCCCACTCGCTTTGGGGTCTGGTTGCACACGCGAGTGGGGACCCAGCGCTCCTCCATCCCCTACAGAGAGCAGCTGGGATCCATCATAGGTGACCTACCTGGTGTAAAATATCAAAGCTCAGGTGGGCAGCACCTTCGTTAGCACAGCCCTGCGTCACCGGCATGGCTGCGATGCTGCTAATGCGCTGTAAAAGGGATGGGGATCTCGAGGAGGCTGGTCTGGGGGCTTTTTGCTCTGTTTTCAGTCTGATTCCTGCAGAAAGTGAGATTTCTGCAATCGCAAGGGCGCATCTGTCGTTTCTCACCTCTCTCCCAGGAGCTTCTGAAATGGGGCGACTTCAGCCCCGTTCAGTTTGGTGCCATTTCCCGATCCCCAGCCTGCAGGGACTGCTTTGGGGCTTCGGTTAGGTTTATTTTTCGGAAGCTCGAGTCTAGTATTAGCTCTGAAAAGCAGCTTTTGCTTGCACACACAAGACCGGTGAAGGGCTGTGGCCATTCCCTTCTTGCAGGGCGTGGAGAGCAGGGGAAGCAGCAGAGCACCTCAGCCCAAGGAGGATCCTCGGGATCTCATCCCAAAGGATCCCTGCTTTTACGGGCACTGCCTGCCTGCTCCTGCCCACGCTGAGTGCCCTCAGGAGCTCCTTGTGGAGCAGGGAGGTTGCCCGAGCACATCACGGGCGGTGACACGGGGGGAAAGGAGTAAAACGCTCGGCTTGGGTGCAGGGGAAGCTGCTTCACACGTGGCCGTGCCAGCAGGGGAAGAGGCAGCCCGCTGCGGCGTGCCGGGCTCCACCGAAGCAGGGAGAGGGCTCCCCGGCATCGCTTCCACCCTCCAGCCCACTGGTCATGCCAATTTGTCACCAAGCTGGGATTTCAATTAAACCCCCAAAGGAGGGGTCAGGGGTTACGCAAACACGGTGGCAGAGGCCACTCGCCTGGAGGGCTTCCCCGGGGCCACTGCTGCCGGCCCCTTGCTTTACACAGCCCCAATTGACCCAGGCTGAGGGCCGGCATTGTTCCCTGCGCGCCATTCAAGAGGCCGTTTGTCAATAAAATTGACCTCTGGGCTCCCAGGGATGCAGCCTCCTCCTCTTCCTCCCTCTCCCAGCAGCCCGGCCAGAGCAGAGCCGGCAGCACCTCAGCCATCCCCGTGCCCAGGGAGCAGAGAGGGGCCAGCTGAGGGGCACGGCAAGGACCCCAGTTTTGTGCTGGCCTCTGCCCTTTGCTCTCTCGTATTTGACCAAAGCCATTTGGCAATTTCCAGACAGAGCAATTGGCAAATTTGTCTTAAGCACCAGCATCATCAGTCCTCAGCACCGGCATCATCCGTCCCCAGCACCGGCATCATTCACCCTCTCCGGTTCTCCTTTCACAGCCATTCCTGCATCCCTTCCCCACGAGCATCCCGTGATGGTTTCCCACTCCTCTCCGCCCGTCGATGCAGGGTCCCAGTTTTTTTTTCTTCCTCCAGCAGAGCCAGGTCCTGTTTCACCCCCAGCAGCATCTCTCCGTACCTGCCCCACTACCCTCTGGCTTTTTGGGGCGCCGCGGGGCTCCCCGCGGCTTTGGGCCACGATTGTGCCAGGCAGCACGGCGAACAAGCGGTGCTTGAACCTGCAGCCGCTTCGACAAACGGGTATCGCAGAGCAAGTGGCAATTAGCGTGGGTAAAGAGCCCCTTAGTGACTGTCCCTTACATAACACCTTTGTTCCCGGCCCTTCCCTTCATATTCGCCTTGTAAATAGACTTGACTCCCGCTTTTTGCCGGGGCCTTTATTCCCTCTTGATTTTATTTTATCGTTCTCGGGACCTGGCGGAAGAAGGAGCCGATTGTTCGCCCGGTGGCACCAGCGATTTTAATTGCTGTGCCCCCGGTGCTGGCACCCGGGGGCTCGTTACGCTGCTGGCAACGAGCAAATGGAGCTCCGTAATTGCAAGGGGTCAAAGGGGTGCTCCTGCTGGGGGTGGCTTGGCAGCGGGGCCGGGCTTTACCCCCCCGGGCTTGGGGTCAGGGAGGGAAACTGGAGGGGCTCTGGGTCAGGATCCGTTCATGCCGTGTCCTCCTGTCGCCAGATAATGCAGGGGTCCAGGGGGATTTGCACCCATGGGTGGTGCCGGGGTGCCATGGGGTGCTTTGGGGTGCTGGTGTCAAGCACCGGGGGTGCTGCCAGGGCTTCTCCCCGGGCACGGCGCCGCTGGTGTTGCCGAGGCCCCGAAGCCAGCACCGGTGATGCCACTTGGCCGCAGGGAGCCCTCAGGCGCTGCTCTTTGTTCGGAGCGGGGATGCTCGGGCCCCTGCTCCTCTCCCGAGCCTCCCCTCTCCCATATGGCGCCCATTATCAGGCGCGTGCCCCAGCCCCGTCTGACACGGAGCTTTACAGGTGTCGCTCGGATAACGATTCACACTCCAAGGAAGGTGGGAAAGATGATTAGCTGGCTTTCTATCAACCCGCACACGGCATCAGCTGGGCCAGGGGGGGAGGCGGCGGGGGCCACCGATGTGTAAGGACACGTCGGGAGCCCAGGCTTTGTCCTGCCTCTAATTCCAATGCACTCGTGGGCACCCCTTTGTGTGCCTTAGTTTCCCCAGCTGTAGCAGAGAAATGTTGTTATTGCCTCGCCGTGTGAAACACCCTCGGAGCAGCTGATTGAGCAAAAAAAAAAAAAAAAGGAAAAAAAAAGAGGTGATTCAGGCAGGGCTCTTGGCAGCTGGGCTGCCGCGGGAGAGGGCGAGAGAGCTGGTGCAGTCGGGGCTCCCGGGGGACAGGGCTGGGAGCAGGGGGGGGCGACGTGAGTTAGATGAGCCCGTGGCTATAGCAAATAGCAAAATCAGCTTTTCTGCCCCATCCTTTGCGCCTGGGCTGTGCTGCATCCCCCTGGGCTGGGCTGCGGGTTGTGAGGGGTCACGGAGCACAGCGTGCCCTGCCAGGCGGGGAAACTGAGGCACGAGGAGCCTCGGGGCAGGAGAGGCATGAGGGTGAGGAGCTGAGGCTGCGCCCCATGGGGATGTGACCGTCACCCCAACATCACCGCCCGTCCCGGGCCCCCGGTGTCGCGGGAAGAGCCGGCGCTGCCTCTCCCCGCAGAAGCGGGGCTCCGGGATTATCCGCTCAGCCACGCCATCTGTTCGCCAAACTGCCATCATTATGTTCAACTTGGGAAGAAAACGGCCCCTACAGAGAAGCAATTTGTTCGCTGACGAAACCTTTCAGGCTCTCGCCGTCCCACCCGACCCTCGCCGCCGCGCGGGCGAGCTCTCGGCGCGCTCGCCCGGCTTAAACAATCCTGCGGGGAGCGCGGCGGCGTGCGAGCCGGCCGTGGGGAGGGTGCGGGGCTCCCTAATCGATTACCAAACGTAACAGCCCTCGGAGGGGCCAGGGTGGGTGAGGGGAGGAGGAGGAGGAGGAGGAGGAGGGAGGTGGGCTTCACGCCCGACCTCTGCATCAGGGGTCTCGCAATGATCTCACTGGAGGGGCTTTTCTTCCCCTCGCAGTGGGTTGCTTTTGAAACGTGCCGGGAGGGGATGAAAAAGGGGCAAGGGGCTGCCTGGGAAAGAGAGGAGGGGTGGGAAGGTGGGGTGGGAAGGGGCTGGGGGCTGCTGGCCAGAGCCCTGCCCCGCTGCTGCTTCTCCATCCCGCGTCCCCGTGCGTGCCGGGGGGGTCCTGGCCGTGGGATTCGTCCCCCCAGTGAACAGAGTAGGGCTGGGGTCTCTGCGTGGAGCGAGGGCAGCAGAAGCCCCCCAGTGGCCGTGGTGGCAGCGGGGACGGAGCCGCGTGTCCCATTGCCATGCGCTTTTTTGTGGGATTTCAGTGGCACCGAAGCACTGAAACTGTCTCGGTTTCACCGGGTTTTCTGTAAGGAACGACCGAACCCCCCCCGGAAGGTTCAAGCGGGGTTTGACGCGCGTCAAAGCCCAAAGCTGGGAACTTCTGCTGTGAGACGATTCCTTTCCTTCCACCTTTGATGCAATCGCTTCAGGTGCTCCAAGAGCGGCAGGAGTTAACAGACGGCGGTGCCGCACGTGACCGTGTCGGGTGGGCAGCAGGGCGCAGAGCCCCGTCTCCCACCGGTGTCACCCCACCTCCCGCTGCCCCCCACCCAGGTGCCAGCCCTGGGTGGAATGGAGCTGCCCCCCCCCCAGGGGACAGCACCGGCACCGGGGGGCACCTGCGCCCACGGGGCCCCACCTGGCGAGCACCAGAGGTGTGAAAGCCTCTGGCAGCTGCCGGCAGGATGAGGCCCCCCAGGCACCCCCCCCGTGGGGGACCCCGACGTGGCCACCACGGCCCCCCCCCCCCCGAGCTCCCCAGATCGGATGAGGATTTGGCCGCGGGAGCATCCCTCTCTCAAAGGGGTGATGCTTTCCTGGTTTGGGGGGCTTCTGCTCAGCCACAGCCCCCGTGTGAGGTGCAGGGTGGGAAGGGGGAGGCAGGGGCCACCTCTGTGCTGGGGACCCTGGTGTCACCCTGGGCTCACCGGGGCCATCGCACCCTCTGGTGGTGAAGCTCTGGAGGATCCCCCCTTGCGGGCGAGGATCAGAGCAAGGTGCAAAACCCACAGGGCCCGACTGGGGCCCCACAGCATCGCCGTATAGGGTGTGGGGGGGCACCTGGGGGCCTTGCTTTCCTCCCTGGAAAGAAACCTGGAGGCAAATCCGCCAGCAAAGCCAATGCGTGAATTCACGGGGAAACCCTGAAGTTACGAAAGGTAAGGTATTTTAATTGTGGTGTTCAAAAGAGTCCATAGAAAAAGTCTCTGCTGCTTGCCTTTTACCTAGGTACACCCCTTCCCCTAAAGAGAAGAGCCCTCCCGTAGCTCTCCTCTCTTCCCCACGTCTCAGAGAGCAGCGGGTGGGGAAACTGAGGCACGGGAGCGACACCTCTCATGCAAATCTGAGCAAGGTCTGGGTCCGTGTCGCATCCCCGGAGCGAGCTGGGCCGTGCCTTCCTCCCCCGAACCGCTGCAGCATCTCCTCGCCACGCATCCCGCTGCTCCCCAGCCTTAGGGACCGGGTGCTGGTCCCACGGGGGGACGAGCCCGGCTGCCTGGGCCGGGGATTTGGGGATGCCCACACCGCCCAGCGCTGGAGTTGCTGCTGGAGGCATCGAGCCCGGTGCCGCAGGACCTCACCGTGGCGTTGGGGCCGTCAGGCGAGGGTGCTGCCACCCAGCTCCTCGTCGCTCGCCCCAGGGTCACGTCCGTCCTCGGGCACCTGCAGCGATGTGGAGATGTGGCGAGGGATGTGGATTTTGGGGAGGGCTTTAACGGAGCTGCCTCCCACCCTGGGAAGAGGGAGGGTCCCCACCCCAATAAACCCACAGGGTCCCCACCCCAATAAACCCCCATGGAGGGTCCCCACACCAATAAACCCCCAGAATCCCCTCAATAAACCCCTAGGGAGGGTCCCAACCCCAATAAACCCATAGGCTCCCCCCCAATTAACCCCCAGGGAGGGTCCCCACTCCAATAAACCTGCAGGGTCCCCCCCAGTAAACCCACAGAGAGGGTCCGCACCCCAATAAACCTACAGGGTCCCCACAAATAAACACCCCGGGAGGGTCCCCACCCCAATAAACCCTCAAGGTCCCCCACAATAATCCCACAGAGCCCTCCCTCCAATAAACCCCCAGGGAGGGTCGCCACCCCAATAAACCCCTAGGGTCCCCCCTCAGTAAACCCCCAGGGAGGGTCCCCACCCCAATAAACCCATAGGCTCCCCCCCCCCCAATAAGACCCCAGGGAGGGTCCCCACCCCAACAAACCCCCAGGATCCCCCCCCAATAAACCCCCAGGGAGGGTCCCCACCCCAACAAACCCCCAGGGTCCCCCCCCAGTAAGACCCCAGGGAGGGTCCCCACCCCAACAAACCCCGAGGATCCCCCCCACTAAACCCCCAGGGAGGGTCCCCACCCCAACAAACCCCGAGGATCCCCCCCACTAAACCCCCAGGGAGGGTCCCCACCCCAACAAACCCCCAGGGTCCCCCCCCAATAAACCCCCAGGGAGGGTCCCCACCCCAACAAACCCCCAGGGTCTCCCCCAGTAAACCCCCAGCGAGGGTCCCCACCCCAACAAACCCCGAGGATCCCCCCCACTAAACCCCCAGCGAGGGTCCCCACCCCAACAAACCCCCAGGGTCCCCCCCCAATAAACCCCCAGCGAGGGTCCCCACCCCAACAAACCCACAGGGTCTCCCCCAGTAAACCCGCAGGGAGGGTCCCAACCCCCCCAAACCCACTTCTACCACCCCCCCCCCCCCCCCCCCCCCCCCTCTTTACCTCCCTCAGGACCTTGCTTTCCATCTCCGGGCTCTTCGGGGCCGACCTCAGCACCCTGGTTCCCAGGAGGGCTCCTGGGGACGGCCGGAGCCGGCCGGGGGCGCCCTGAGCGCGGGGGTCTCGCCTCGCTCCCCGGGCTTCCCCTGCCACCTAGCGGCTGCCGGGGGTCCGCACGGCCGCGGACACGCGTGGGGGGGGGGGGGATCCCGGGGCAGGGGCTCCGGGAGGCGAAACTCACCCGTGAGGCCGCCCCCGAGGGCGGCGAGGATTAGGGTGACGGGCAGGGCGCAGAGCTGCCACCACGCCTGGCCGCTGGCCGTGCGGCTGCCCTGGGCCACCAGCGGGAACACGCGCTCCAGCCTGAGGGTGGAGAAGTGGGGGGGGCTCTGCTCGTGGCTGGAGAAGCCCCCAGCTCGGGGGGTCGTGGGGCAGCGCCCCCCACCCCAAATTCTGGCTCTTCTCACCTGCCGCCGTAAGCGTCGGCAGTGGCCAGCCCCGCCAGCAGCGTCCCCACCAAGGCGCCCAGGACCCCCGGCAGCCCGTGGACGTTGTGGACCCCGCACGTGTCCTGGATTTTCAGCCTGGAGCGCAGGATGGTCTGGGGGGGAGCACGGAGAGGAGGTGAGGGGGGATGCTCGCCCAGGGAGGCTGCGCTGCTGCTCGTTTTGGAGCTGATGCAGCCCCCCCGGCGCACCCAGAGGGGGTCCCCCGCATCCCCACGTCCTTGGTGTCAGGGGGGGACTCACCGAGAGGAACCTGGAGCCCAGCAGGGAGAGGTGGCTGGCCAGAAACCCCGCCACGAGGGCCCCGAAGGGGGTGAGCAGCATCTCCCCGGCCATCCCCATCACCGCCACGCCGACCAGGGCAGCATCCTGGATCTGGGCCTGGTGGAGGACACGGTCAGGGCACTGTTCCCGTGGAGAACGTCACCTTTGGGCTGGGATTTGGGCTGCTGCAGGGCTCAAGCTGGGTCTTAACAAAGCCGAGGGAGCCTAACAGCATCCCCTTGCCCCTTTATGTGCCCCACGGGACGGGACAGGGGTTTGGGTTCAGCTCAGGAGCGGACCTACCATCTGCAGCGTGCCTTCCTCGTAGAGGATGGGCGAGAGGACGAAGGCGGCCAGGGTGCTCGCTGCCAGCGAGAAGTAGACGTTCAGCACTGCCCAGGGCTCGGCACTGTCCTGCGCCGTGGTGGCCGAGGCGAAGCTGGGCCAGAAGATCCACAGGTAGAGGGTCCCTGCGGGGAAGGGGGCCAGGCAGGTTTTGGCACCGAGGCCGCTCCCTCCAAGGAAAAACTCTTCTCGCTCTTGCCAGGGGACGCAAAAAGGGACCGAGGCCCCATTTGGCAGTGTAGGAGGATCACGTTGGGCAGGAGAAAAAGCTTTTTCCCCCGTTCCCAAGGAGGTGGAGGCCCTCTGTCCTCAGAGGTTTGGTGGCCTCAGGTTGCCCCATCCTAGCTCCGGTGCTGGTCCTCCCACCACCGGCCCCGTGACCCTGGTGCTGCCGGGCTCGAGCTCCATACCGAGCACAGCGAAGACATCGGGCTGGCGCCCCGCGTCCTGCTGCTCTTCCTGCTCATCCGCGCGGGGCTGGCGCAGGGCTCGCGAAACCATCAAGCCGAAATAAGCTCCGAAGGTGTGGACGGTCAGGGAGCCCCCACTGTCGCTTATCTGGTGGGTGCAGAAAACATGGACAGGGTACAGGATCGGTCCCGATGGATAAGGCAGGTCTTGATGACAGGAGGCCCACGGCCACCCTGGTTTTGGAGGGGCGACTCACCCCCATGAGGCTGAGCAGGATGAATTCATTGCAGGCGAAGAGGGGGACCTCCAGCAGGGTCATCAGCAGCATCTGGATGGGGTTTACCCTGCCCAGAATGGCTCCGGACGAGATGAGGACGGCGGCGGTGCAGAAGTCGGCACTGACCATGCTGGGAAGGAGAGGAAAGGCGTGGGGCCGGATCCGGCGCTGCTGGCTGCGAGTGCAGGCACCGGAGGAAGGGCTGGAGGTGAGCCTGAGTCCTGCGTCCCGACCCCTATATCCCAAATCCTACATCCCAACCCCTGTATCCCAAATCCTGCATCATGACCCCTACATCCCAAATCCTGCGTCCTGACCCCTATATCCCAAATCCTGCATCCGAACCCCTACATCCCAAATCCTGCGTCCTGACCCCTACATCCCAAATCCTGCGTCCTGACCCCTATATCCCAAACCCTGCATCCTGACCCGTACATCCCAAATCCTGCACCCTGCATCCCGCTGCTCCTGCAGGCCGAGCAGGCGGCCGGCTTCTTGCAGCGTTGGCGCCAAGGGGACGGCGTGGCTTGAGGCAGGCAGGGCCACCGCGCCCCCTAAAAGCTGGCTGACGGCTCGCAAGCCTGGTCCTGCTTGGCCTCCCCATCCTCCAGAGCACAGTGGTGAGTTTTACAGAGGAGGGAGCCAGCGTGCAAGGGATGGAGCCGGTATCGGCACCGTCCTGGCGGCGGCACCCTTCCCTGCCTTACCTCTGAGCGCCCACGTAAATCTTGCCCTTCAGGGAGAAGTAGAAAAGCCCCTGGGCCAAGAGGGCCCACTGCACGGCGAAGGCCACAACGAGGAGGCTGGTGGCCACGCTGCCCGGCCCGTAGCGGCCGAGGAAAGCCAGCAGGAACCCGAAGCCGAGGAGAGCCTGGAGGTGGGCATCACGGAAACCTGGCGGGGAGAGGCACAAGGGGGGTTTGGGACACGGAGGGCATGCACGGGGTCCTCTCCGTGGGTGGTAGCGATGCTCGCCCAGCCTGCTCGGCCACCTTTTAGGGTTCAAACAGGTTTTGGGGTGCTGGAGCCTTCAGCCTTTCCCTCCTACGTGTCCCAGCGCCCACGGTGGATGTGTCACCGCCCTTGGAGGTTTCCGGAGGGGACCACGAGCGTACAGCTGTCCCTGCCCGACGTGCGCCTCCTGCGGCTCCGGCTCACCCCACGTGCGTCAGCCCCACGCAGATAGCAGCCTCCACAAACCCCACGTGGGGTGCCCCACAGCCTGGAAGCTTCCCAGGGTGGGTGACACAGGCATGAAGGTGGCCAGAGGTGCCAGCCACGGCTGGGGACCCCCCTGCTGCCCCTGGAGACCTCAGGGGGACGAGGGGACCCGAAGCGCAAACACCCAGGGGTGTCACCCCACAGCTGGCAGCAAAACCCAGGAGTGGGGACCCGTGTCTCCCTTGGGGGATGCGTCCTTCTGGGCCCGGTGCCATGCCCGCCCCACGGGGACCGGTGACTCAGCGCCGGGTGCGGTTACTCGGCGAAACCGGGCGAACCGGCCGGCTGCCGCCCGCGCCGGGGCAAAGGGCTGGTCCCGGGTGAGTTTGAATCACCCGCCTGGCCCCGGCGCTGCCCCAAAGGGTCTGTGCAGGGTGCTGAGCCCTCCGTGATGGCTGAGGGGTACGGTCAGGATCAGCCCCTGGAAAGACAAACACCCTGTGGCAGGGGCTTGGCACAGTTCCCTCGGTGCTACGAACCCTGCGGGTGGTTTTGAAGCCCCCCCCCAAGCGCTGGGAGCAGCTCCTGGGCTTCCCATCAGGGGCTGGGGGCACGACTGGGGCCGCCAACACGTGCGTCCCACACCAGCCGTCTGTGCTGAGGGCTTGCCCATCCTCAGCTCACCTGGGGACTTGTGCCGGGCAGCACATGCACCTCCCAACCACCAGCCCTCCCCGGGGAGCACCCCAGTGAGCCCCACGTGCCCCCTGCTCCCCTTTAGGGTCCGGTTCAGAGCTGAGCCTGTGCCGAGCACGTCGACATCCAGCAGCACCCAGGGGAATGGGCAGAGCCGGCCCCTGCGCCCCTCGGGGATGGCGTACTCACGGGGGTACCCCGACCCGGGCTCGGGGTCTCTCCGGCTGCAGTTGGACTGCGGGGAGCAGAGGCCGGGGCCGCTCTCGGGGCCGTACCGGACAAAGGCGGCGAAGAGGACGATGGTGAGGAGCTGGAGGAAGAAGCACAGCCCGGCTAGCCGGAGCCTCGTGGCAGCAGCAGCGCCCTCGGCCATGCCGGGGGGCGGCGAACCCCGGATCGGGCCGGCAGCGTGCGGGCAGCTGCCTGCAAACCCTGCCTGCGGGGCCGCCGGCTCCTGCCCGCGCCCCGGAAGGACGGAGGCAAACAAGGGCGAGGAGAGGGGCCGGAGGCTGCTGTCGGCAAAGGAGGGGGGATCCCCTCCCAGCCAGGCCAGCTGGAAGGCGAGGGTTTTGTTTGTTTTGCTCTCCTTCACTCGGCTTTCCGTTGGCTGCCGCTGCCGGGACGTGTTTGTTGTGCGCCCGGAGTGCAAACCCCAAAAAGGAAGAGGAAGAGAAAGGAGCCAAACAAGCGCGTTGCAGCCCGCGTTTGGGAAGCGGCTGTGGTGACTCCTTGCCGTGCCAAGCTGGGACTTCGGGGACCCAGAGCCGGGCCGGGGTCCCCACACGGGGAATGACTCAGGGCTGGGGCTGCGGTGGTGGCGGGGCCGCTGGGCGCAGCTGCTGGGAAAATGCGAGCACTGACACAGCCCCTTCGTGGTGCCGCGGCTCTGGGAAGAAGCAGCCGGCCCCAAACCTCAGCCAGGTGCTGCCGGGGGGGTTTTAGGGTCTGTTTTGGCAGCCACGCACATGGCATGAAGCCCACAGCAGCCCGGAGAGGAGCGTGCCGGGCTGTCCCCCGTTGTTTTTGCCTTTCTTTGCGCTTTTCTGTCCCCCCTTTGGCTCGTAAAAATCATTGAATGGCTTGAGCTGCAGGGGGGGTACGTGGGGGGCTGCTCATTCAGGCAGCTCCGAGGGGGTTACAGCGAGCCAGGGAGGGGGCACGCGGTGCTGATCCCCCCCAAGAGGGTTGTTTTCTGCACCGTGTGAGACCGGGAGCGCTGTGTCCTCCGGGGACAGACGGCCGCTTGTCTCGCGCTTCGTTTGCCACGAGCTTCGTCCTCCCCTGGAGATGGACCCGGAGGGAGGGAGCTGATAAGGGGGGGCCCAGCACACAGCCCCATTGTGCGCCCCTACTTCGTTCCCGGCCCCAAGGTGACAGCAGGGGAGCCTCTTGGGTGGCTTTGGGTGAGGCTGGGGGGGTGGCAGGAGGGACCCCCCCACGGGAGCCCCGCAGGATGGCATCGGTGAGCTGGGAACTTGATGTGGGGGGCAGGAATTTAATCTGTGTGGCAAGGAGCAGCGTCCCTGGGGGGAACTGGTGCCCAGGGGGTCTCTGCCCGCACCAGGGGCTGCGGAGCCCTGCGTGGTGCTGACATTTTTCCCTGAATTCCCCGGCTCTGTGGCCTGCGAATAAAAGCACGCTTGTTAGCCGGGAGCGCTGTGTTTTTGCCCAGCAGAACAATAAAGAGAAAGATGCTCACAATGGGAAATTGTGCTTCCTCCTCCCCGTGCGTTCCTCGGGGAGGTGTTTGGGGAAAAAAAAAGAAAAGAAAAAAGAGAGAAGAAAGCGGGAAGAGACGGGGACGGGGCAGGGAGCGAGGGCACAGCCATGGAAGCAGGCACGAAGGGGCCACGGGGCCTCAGGGCTGCCGGGACGCTGCCAGCCCACGGACGGTGACGGTGACGGTGACAGCAGCGCTGGCCCACGGGGAGGGCAGGGGCCAGCTGGGAGCACCCAAGGCCACCCTTGCACCCCCGCGTCCCCTCTTCCCGGCAGCACCACAGTGCAGGTTTGAGCTTCCCGGAGCCCTCGGTGCCATGTCGGGGCGGCTGTGACGGAGCCGGGACGCGGGCGCTGGGCGCTGGAGGGGTGGATGGCCACGGCGGCTCCCCTGGGGACGGTAAGAGGTGGCAGGGACCGAGGGCAGGGTGGCATTGGGGGGGGTCCGATCCTGCCCGGCTCAGTGCCGCGTGCATCCCACGTGGAGATGTCCCCTTCGCAGGGCAAGCATTGAGATGATGGCTGCGGATGTCCCCACCGCGTCCTCTGGTCCCCAGCAAGGCCGGGGGCCGTCCCGCTGCACGTCCCTGAGCTCATCACTCCCCCCGGGCACCCTCCTGCCCCCAGCTCCAAAGATGCTCCGGCTTCTCCTGCTCAGCTCCCTCTGGCTCCTGGCAGCGTCCCCAGCCTCCAGCATCTTCCAGCGGCCCACGGGGAGCCCGGGTATGGAGCGGGGACGGGGACGGGGGGCACAGGGAACTGCTGCTTGGGAACGGTGCTGGGGGCTGAGCTGCGCTGAGCCAGGATGGGTGCTGGAAACCAGCTGGGGGTGCTGATGAGGGCGGTGGGGAGATGTTTGGGGCCGTGGAGGTGCTCTGAGCCGGTGCCCGGCTCCCCGCAGCCGCCCCGCGCCTGCAGTACCTGCTGGAGCCCCTGCACGGCGCGGTGCACACGCAGCGCGGTGCCACCGCCACGCTGCCCTGCGTCCTCCGCGCCCTGCCCCGCAACTACCGGGTGAAGTGGAGCAAGGTGGAGCCAGCCAACTACGGGGAGAGCGTCATCATCATCACCAACGGGCTGTACCACAAGAACTACGGGCCCCTCAGCCCCCGGGTGCGCCTGCGGCACAGCCACCGCTACGACGCCTCGCTCACCATCACGGACGTGGCCTTGGAGGACGAGGGGCGCTACCGCTGCCAGCTGGTCAACGGGCTGGAGGACGAGAGCGTCTCGCTCACGCTGCACCTCGAGGGTGAGCCTCGGCTGCCTCCCGGCAGGGAGAGGAGGCTGCGGGTCCCCACCGTGCCCCCCCTTTGCAATGCCCCTTGCCCTCCTCAGCACCAGGTTCTCAGGGGGAACGAGCCAAAACCCCCTCGGGGAGAGCATCTCCGTCCCCCTCCATCCCTGTCCCTGTCCCCCCCAGGCGTCGTCTTCCCCTACCAGCCCAGCAACGGGCGCTACAAGTTCAACTACCACGAGGCCAAGCGTGCGTGCGAGCAGCAGGACGCCCGGCTGGCCACCTACCAGCAGCTCTACAAAGGTACTGCCCTGCTGCTGCGGGGGGACCCAAAAAAACCCTTCCTGCCCCCAAAACACGCCCTGCTGGGCCGTGGAGGAGGGAAGAGCTGCATGGCAGTGGTGATGCTGAAGTCCCCGGGGGCAGCACAGCCCCGTCCCTCATTTTGTCCTCCCTCCGCTCGCCCCGCAGCCTGGACGGAGGGCTTGGACTGGTGCAACGCGGGCTGGGTCCTCGACGGCACCGTGCACTACCCCATCATCAACTCCCGCGAGCCGTGCGGCGGCCGCCTCCTCCTGCCCGGCGTCCGCACCTACGGGGCCAGGGACAAGCAGCGGGACCGCTTCGACGCCTTCTGCTTCACCTCGGCGCTGCAAGGTGCCGCCGGCGTCCCCCGTCCCCGGGCACGGAGCCCACCGGGGGCCCCTCCTGGGTCCGGTGCCCGCTCACCCTCCATGTCCCCATGTGTCCCTAGGCGAGGTCTACTTCATCCGGGGCCACCTGAGCTTCAAGGAGGCCGGGCAGGCGTGCCGCAACCACGGGGCCGCCATGGCCAAAGTGGGGCAGCTCTACGCCGCCTGGAAGTTTTCCGGGCTGGATCGCTGCGACGGGGGGTGGCTGGCGGACGGCAGCGTGCGGTACCCCATCACCACCCCCCGGCAGCGCTGCGGGGGGCTGCCCGAGCCCGGCGTGCGGAGCTTCGGCTTCCCCAGCAAGGAGCAGCGGACCTACGGCACCTACTGCTTCGCGGGGGCGTAGGAGAGGTGGGCTGAGCCCAGGGGACGGCGCCGGCCCTCGGCACCCAGGTGGGGAGCTCGAGGTGGGGCTGGGGGTCTCGGGGTGGTGTTGGGTGGCTTGTGCATCCTCTGGGGGAGCGGTGGGGCTGAATTGGGGTGGCTCGTGCATCCTCTGATGGCTTGTGCATCCTCTGGTGGAGCCATGCATCCCCTGATGGAGTGATGGGGCTGAATTCAGGTGGCTCCTGCATCCTCTGGTGGAGCTGCTCCCCCCATCCCAGCTGCTCCAGGGCTCGCCGGGCACTGGGGGCTCGCTGGAGAAGCCAGTCCCATTACCAGCCCTGGAAAGGGGGCTCCAATACCCCCCGATCCCCCCACCCCCAGTGTTTCCCTCGCCCCATTCTCGCTCCCCGCAGCCGCGAGGACTGGCCGGTGCAGGCGCGCTGGAGAGCTGGGCATTAACGAGCGTGACTAATGGAGTTTCGCTTTCTTAATTAATAAAGCGACGGTAAAGCTGCATGACGAAGCTGTGCCCTCATGTGCCCTCTGCCCCCGGGACCTCCTGGGCTCTCAGCGATGGGGATCTGCCAAGGACTTCTTGTTTCAAGCAGGGGACAGCTTATAGGGACCCCCCCTCGGGGTGTCCTGGTGTTATCGGTGTCCCTGGCACCGCACTGGGGGGGTTTCTGGGTTGGTGACACAGCCGGGGACAGTTATAAAAAGCACTGGCGCTGGAGATAGCAGCGTGGGGAGACACGGGTGGCCCCAGCCCTGCGAGGTGCCCCCTGCTTCCTGCACATCTGCCAGCAGCAGCTTCCCAACCCAAACCCTGCCGGGTCCCCGCGGCCACCGGGATTTGGGGACACTTTGGGCTGCGCCTCCCCGTTTCCGTGGCCGTGGGGACATCGCTGTGCCAGCAGCACTGGTGTGCACCCCACATTCCCAATTTCAGGGCTGGGTACCCCTGCCTCTCGGCTGCCCCGAAGGGCCGAGGCACGGCTCTGTGCCACCCATTTATCTGCTTTAATCCCACAGCAGCACCGGGGGGGCTTGGGCGACGTGCGCCCGCTCCCAGCAGCGTGGCCGTGTCCAGGGCACCGCCTCGATGTCCCCATCCCGCTCTTGTAGGGTGAGGACCCACGGGGCAAAGGTGGGAGCAAGCGGCTGGAGATGATGCTGCCACCTCCAAGCTGTGACCCCCCCCCCAGGATCCCTCCCCCCCCCCTCCGATTTTGGCTCTGTGGTCACTCCAGGACCCCAACAGCCCTCGTGCGAGGTGAGACGCCACGCGGGTCGCCGCTGACTCCTTTTCAGGGGATCTTTAGTTATCGGGGTTTCTTTGTACAGATATAAAACAAGCAGAGGGTGGGCACCCACAGGGCAGGCTCCTCGCCCCGCCGGTGCCCGTGCTGGCGTCCCGGTGCCGTCCCCATCCACCGGGGAGCCTCCTGCCTCGGGGACCCGCTCAGTCGCCGGGGTGCTGAGCCAGCCCTGGAGAGGGGGTGCGGGGGAAACAGAAGAAAAATCCCCAGGTGAAGGGCGAGAGGCTGGGGTGCGATGCAGGGGGAGGGGGTCGTAGCCCCCCCCCCGCGCTCACCAGGGCGGCAGGAGAGCTGGGGCCGCTCCCACGTCCCGTCCTCGCGGCAGCGGACGACGGGCGAGCGGCGCGGGGCGAAGCCGCGGCGGCACTGGTAGCGGGCGGTGGAGCCGACCTCGTAGCGCGGCTTGGCTTTGCCGAAGGCGTGGGCATTGCTGACGGCGGGGGGGGGCCCGCACTGCACTGCAGGCAGGGGGGGGAAAGGGTGGGCACCCCTGTGCCAGACGACCCCCCCCCCCACGCCACCCTCCGGGTTCCCAGCGTAAACCCCAAGCAAGCGGAGGATGCCCCCAGACTCTCTCCTCTCCCCGTTTTGGGGCCGGGGCGGGGGGGGCACGGCTTACCCAGCCCCATTTTGCAGGTGTAGGAGAGGTGGTAGTTGCAGGGGACGTCGCTCCACTGCCCCCCGTCGTGCCACACGATGACCACGCAGTTCTCCCCGGAGAGAAAGTAGCTGTCGGGCTGCCCGGGGTGCCAGTTCTCGTAGAGCTGAAGGGGGGGCGACAGGAAGGGACGGGGGCTGGGGACCACTTTTTTTGGGGTGACACGGGGCCCCATCCCCGTGCTGCCGGCCCCGGGACCCCGACACCCCGGGGCTGCTGTGCCCGAGGTGTGGCGCGATGCTCGGCGCCGCCGCGGTTTTGGCAGCGGCTTCAAAGCCCGGCTCTGACTCACCCCGCCGGATCGGTCCCAAAGGATAGAGAAGGACAAGGAGGTGCCCGGGGGGGGGCTTCTCGTCCCGGGGGGGACGGGAGTGAGGGCCGGCAGCCTGACTTACCAAGGGGCTCCCGTCGGACCACTGGAAATCCCCCTCGATGGTCCGGTCGTTCAAGCCGATCCACTGGTACTCCCGGTACTGGTCTGGGGGCACGGGGGGGCTTGGGGGGCACAGCCGGCCCCCAGCACCCCCAAACAGGGCTCAAGGGCTGGAGGCTGCATCTGGGGAGTGGGGGGGGGGGCTTGGGCGAGGCCGGGAGGGTGGGGGGTCGCCGGGAGAGGGCAGCAGAGCCCCGGTGTCCCCTCCTGTCCCTGGTGGCTTTGGTGTCCCCGGCTGCTCCTCCTGGGCAGTGAGCCCTGGTTCCCTCTGTCCCTCTGTCCCTCCTGTCCCTCTGTCCCTCCTGTCCCTCTGTCCCTCTGTTCCTCTGTCCCTCTGTCCCTGCTGTCCCAACTGTCCCCTGTCCCTGTACAGCACAGCCGAGGGAGAGGAGCTTGGCCACTTTTTGGCTTAGCTTTCAGACCTTAAACCCAGCGGGGTGAGGGTGACAGTGTGCCCCTGTGGCTCCCACGGTCTGCAGGGTCTGGGCCGGCCCCACGTACCGTTGATGAAGTCCTGCTCCTCGGGGGTCAGGATGGTGGCCAGGTGCCCCCCGTAGTGCCTGCACTGCGTCTCCGCGTCCTCCCAGCTCCTCCGGGTGGAGAAGTGCTTGTAGCAGGCTCCCTGGAAGCTGTCCCAGCCGGGGCTGCACCTCTTCAGTGCTGAACCACGGTGGGGAGCAAGGGGGGGAGAGAGGACGGGATCAGCACCATGGAGCCCAGCCCGCGAGCGACCCCCAAAAAAATACCCCAAATCCCCCACACTTATGTCTCCGGGGCTGCCGTGCAGGGTCGGCATGGTGTTGGCCCCGCGGGACTCACGTCTCTCGCAGCTGCTCCCTCCGTAGCCGGGCAGGCAGAGGCAGGCGAGGCGGGCGCCGTCCTCGGTGCAGGTCCCTCCGTTGAGGCAGGGGTTGGGGACGCAGCCACCTGCAAGGCACGGGCGGCCCCGCTCAGCGCCGGCGCTTCGGTAGCACCCGGCATCGCCGCGGCCCCCTCCTCGCTGCAGGAGGGCAGACCCCACAGCGACGGGGTGCGGGATTTGGCCACCACGTGCACAAAGTCTGGGGCACGGTGGCGTGCCCGGAGCCCTTGCATCTGGCCGGGTTTGGGCCTTTGATGTCCCCCAGGAGCACAAATCCGGGAGCTTGGCGCATCCTTCGCACCGGCGGGCTCGCCGCCGTGCCAAGCCCTCGGATGGGGACAGCTCGTGCTGTCGGAGAGGCGCCGCGATGGCTCTTTTGGAGGGGACATAAAAAGGACAAGCCCTTGGGCACGTCCTGGCCGCACGTCCTCAGCCTGGGGGTGAGGCGAGCCTCGTGCCTGCCCCCCAGCCCTGCTGCTCTCACCTTCAGCCTGGCCGGGGCTGAGAACTTGCCCGGCGCCAGCCCCAGCCCGCAAAGCCCTTCCCTGGCTGGCACCGACTCGTTCCGGTCATTAAGGCATGCGGTCATTAACCCGTCCCCGGCTCAAGAGCATGATTAAGGGCTCCAGCAGGGCGGGGAGCAAAAGTCCTTGACACCCCCCAACTGCTGCCGCTACCATCCCCTCCGTGCCAGCCCCGCGGCGCTGGGGACACGCGGATCAGCTCCAGCGGAGCGCAGTGGAGCGAGGGATGAGCTATTTAAGGCTCGGGCACGTCCGGCTCTCTCTGAGTGCCTCTCTCCTTGCCAGGACAAACGCAGCCGTCCTGCAAGGTGCAGGGGTCCTGCAGGACCCGGGCACCCCCTGCAGAGCATCGTCTGTGCGGGGGACACGGACGGGGACCCTGCTTGGGATGCGGGGCAGCGCCTGATCGCTGAGCTGGGAGCATCCTGGAGTTGGGGACCGGGGGGATTTGGGTTGAGGTCACAGCTCATGCATCCACCAGCCTCCCGCAGCGTGGGGGTCCCACCTCAGCCCCCAGGGGGCTTGGGACTGCCCCCGTGCACCCCACAACCCCCTAAAACCCTGCAGCGCTTTGGGGCGCTTGGCTGCGTGCACTTTGGGGGTGCTCCCTGGCACGAGGACGTGGGTGTCCCCCCCCCCAGGGCATAGGGGACAGGAAGCCGCCCGGCTCACATCATGCTCAGCCCCCAAAAGCCCTCGTCCAGGGCCGGGGGTGCAGGGCCGGGGGGATTAGTTCGTCAGTGGGGAACGCGAGCGAGGCAGCAGGCGCGAGGACGAAGGGAAGAGCTAGCCGAGGTGCGTGTTCTAGAAAGCTTTTAATTCCCTTTATTAGTACCACTGTTAGTCAGAGGAGGGTTTGGGGCCTTCTTTTGATATATATATTTTTTTTCATGGAAACAGTCATTAAAACACTTCACAGAAGTAGAAGAGAATTAAGTGCATGCATAGCTCAGACCAATTTGTTTGACAAATATGCGCTTCTCCGGACCTTTAACCTTCCCTTACCCAGCCGAAGAGAGGAGGAGAGAGAGAAAGAGAGAGGAAAGAGACGGACAGACAGACGGACAGAGGGAAGCACAGCGTGAAGGAAAGGCGTTGCTGTTGTCTAGTGCCAGCGCGCAGCCAGCAGCGCTGCCCCCAGCGCGAGGGCGGCGCGGTGCCGGGGGTCCCCGGCTGAGCTCGCCCCCGCCCCGAGGCTGGTGCGCTCCGTGGGGAGGGCGGGCAGGGGGGCGGCCGTGCTGGGGGCCGGGTCCCCCAGCGGGGTCCCTGCCGGAGACACCCCGGGGACACCAGCACGGGGAGAGGTGAGGCCATCCCCGAGGGTCCCACCTGGTTCTCCGGGAACGGCTGCAAGGAAACCCTCCACGGTTGCGACAGAGGGCATGGGTCGCTCTTCCTCTTCCTCCTCCTCTTCCTTCTCCTCTTCCTTTTCCTTCTTCTCCTCCTCTTCTTCCGAAGACGCAGCGGGTGTTCCAGTGCCCGGGGTTTGTGGCACAGCCTCGTGTCCAGTGGCCGGTGCGTCGCTGCTGCCGGGCACCTCGGTGTGCCACAGGGTGACCACCGTCGCCTCCGCCGCGGGGACCGTGCCCCCGTCCCCTGGGGCCGTGGGCGAGGGGAGCCACAGGGCCCCCGACTGCTCCTCGCCGTCCTCCTGCAGCTGTGAGGGGGGCAGCGGGGACGCCCCCCGGGGGCTTTCGGCCACGTCTCCGGACAGCTCGGCGTCCTCGGCAGCCCCCGCGGCAGGGACGGGGCTGCTCGTCCCACCGGACCCGCGGCCGTGCGGCCCGGGGGCTGGCTCTTGGCTATCTGTTGAGGTGGCAGAAGCGACACCGGTCGGAGGTGTCACCCCGCTGTCCCTGTGCCCGGGTGGCCCGGGGCTTCTGGTGTGGGCCGGCCGCCCCACGGCTTCCCATGGGCGGCTGGGGAGGCTGGAGGGGGCGGCGGGGCCGGGGGGCCGGGGCTGCCCGTCGGGTGGCTCTGTGTCACCTGCTGTGGCCACCGCCGGGGACGGGGCGTCAGAGGGTCCCTCTGCTCCCACTGTGTCTGGCTCCGTGGGCTGGCCGGGGTCTCGCCGTCCCCCCAGGCTCTCTGCTGCGGTGTTCCCAGGGTCCCTGCCCGGTGCGGAGCCCAGCGGCCGCTCCAGCGCTGCTCCCTCCTCCCCTGCAAAGGGCAAGGCAGAATTGGGGTGAGACGCCTGCACCCACACCAGGTGCTTCAGCGAGCAGGGCTGGGAGGGAGACGCCGGCACAAAGATGCTCAGGGAGGCACAAACAGCCCCGGGGCCACGGGTTGCTTCCCCCTCCGAACCAGCGGCACGCTCCGGCTCGGCCATCTCGTGCTCCACCACAACAGGGTCGTGCTCAGCCCCTCGCCACCTCCTTTCCCTCCTCGGGCTCTTGGCATGGCTAAAGCACCCTCCGGTGCCGACCCTGCCCAACACACTGCGCTGCCCCGGCCACGGGAGGGATGGACCAACATCCCCGAGCCAGCGACGTGCGCGCCAGAGACATCGCCTGGCACCGCTGCGCCGAGCCAGCCTGGCCGTGGGTGCGCCCTGCGTGGGGTGCAGAAGGGGCAGAGGCAGCTCGGCCACCCCCAAGCTCCTCGGGCGAGCTCTGCGCCTGCATCCCTGCAGCTCCTCTCGGCGCCCCAGGCCTGAGCGCTGCAGCGGCCGCTCCACCTACCCGTGCGGGACGGCTCTCGCCCGGCCTCTGCGCACTTTCCACCCGTCCCTGTCGCCCCTTCCTCGTCTGCAGGGGACGGGCTCCCCGGTTTTGCACCACAGCTAAGCGGGACGCCTGCCTCGGGGACGGCCGGGGCCATGGGGAAAGGGGTGGCAGAGGTTGGGTGACGTCCTCGAGCTGAGGACACGGAGGTAGCTAGCGGGGGGTGCCAGGCCCCCGGCCCCGGGGCGTCTTCGGGGGACAGGCTCGGCTTTTCCAGCTCAGCGTCAGCCACGTCCTTAAAGAAAGGGACGGCGTAAATAGCCCCTCGCGACTCAATCTCCACTTGCGCTTTGGGCAGCTGCAGCTCCTCCAGCTTTTCTGCCACTGTAACAATCTCCTGGAGGCCCTCGGGCTCTCTGGCTCCGTATTTTCCTGCGGCCTCAGGGATAGAGTTTGTCCCTTCTGTGGGCAGAAAGAAAGTGGGGTATTACTGCCTTGTCCTGGCCCCGCGGCAGCTGGGGACAACCTGGCACCCGCTCGGGGACCCGCTGCTCCCCGAGCCCTGAGCCCCTCCGCAAAGGGCAGGATCAGGCCCCCCTTGCCGTGACCGAGCTGGCAGCTCCCAGGAGTTAGTGGGTTACGGGGACGGCTTCGCGGCGCTGTGGGACGGGTCCATCCTGCCTAGCCCCAGCCTCGGAGGCAGTGGGATTCCCTGCTGAGGGGGAAACTGAGGCACAGAGGCATGTGGCGGACAGTTGATCCAGGAGAGAGCGCTGGGGTCCCCATCCCGCCAGCCCCCATGGCCCTGAGGGGACTCTCAGGGAGATGGGATGGGGAAGGTTCAACAGGAGGGTGGTTGGTCCCTCTGCCTGTTATCCCTGTCCTCGCTCATCCCCTCCTGGGGCACCGCAGACGTCCCCCGGTGCGCAGGGTGCCCTCGGCACCCCGGCTGAGCTCACGGCCGCTACCCACCGGTCTCATTCCCTACCCATGGCCACGATGCATGGGCCCTGCAGCCTGGGCAGGCTGCATCCCGCAGCCCACAGGGAGCCCCGAAATGCCCCAAGCAGCCGTGTGGGGCCAAACCGTGCCCACGCAGCCCCCTCAGCCCCAGGGCCGGGGCTGGCGGCACTGATATGGGAGAGCCACTGCCCCCCAGAGCCGGCCCTGAGCTCGTGCAGAAGGACGGCGCCACAGGGACAGCCCTGCTCTATCGCGATATAGCGGCATGCAGCATTCAGGCCAGCCCCGCTCTGTCCCGATGCGCTATTAGGACCATGCAGAGCGCCCAACCTGCGTCACGATGCATGCAGCGTTGAGACCATGCAAGTTATCCCTCCCTATCCCAACGCACCGGCGTGCAAAACCGAGCTCATGCAGGGCATCCCTGTTCTGGGTCGTCATGCGCTACTGAGGCGGTGCCGACAGCCCTGCTCCATCCCGACACGGCGGCACGGCGAGCGCACGGGGGTCCCCGTGCAAGGTTGCACCCCGCAGCCCGGCCGAGTCCCTGCCCTGCGCCCCAGGGGTGCCCCGGTTACCTCGGAAGCAGTACGCATCGTATCTGCTCTGGGCATCGGGGAACCCCGTCTGGTTGCGGAAGAGGAAGATGGTTTTGACGCCGGGCAGCGCCCCACCGCAGCGCTCCCGCGGGGTGACGATGGGGTAGCGGACGCTGCCGTCGGCCAGCCAGCCGGGGCTGCAGGCGTCCAGCCCCGCGCTCCAGGCGGCGTAGAGCTGCCCCGGGCTCGCCAGCACCGCGCCCCGCGCCCGGCAGCGCGCCTCCGCCTCCTCCAGCGTGAATTTGTCTGGGGCCGTCTCCAAAAAGATCTCCCCTGCCAAGAGAGGAAGGAGGAGGGCGTCAGGAGAGGGCTCGGGAACGGGGGCGCAACTGGGGCTGCCACGCTGCGAGGGCTGGATCTGGGGGGGGGCACAGTCTGTCCTTGCTGAGTGTCCTGCTCTGCTTTCCCGAGCCGCCTGCACTTTGCCTGAAGCCCACTGCGGACCCAAAGCTTCCCAAAACCACAACGTGACTGACGCGGGGGCTGCTGCTTCCACCTGGCAGCAGCTTCCGTGCACGCAGCGGGGACGTGGCACAGGGGGATGGCCCCAGGTCACCAGTGGTCCCCTGGCCATGCGAAGCATCAGTGCTTTGCTAGTCATTGAGGCACCTCTAAAAAGGACCGCAGAGGAGCAAATCCTTGCCCTGCACGGAGCAATACACACATGGCACATTTCTCAGAGGACCTGCAAGCCGCAGGGGAGAGCCCAGCACCCCTGCCAGGAGCTGAGTCAGGCAAAACCACCCCAGAAATGCTCCTGCTTTGGGAGCAGCACAGCAGCACCCAGCTCCTGCACACACCGGAGCGCCCAGAGTCTCGGAGAGGCTTTGGAGACATGAGCAGTGCCTACAGCTTGGGGAAATTTCTCCGAGTTCTTGGCCCCGTGCGCTGGTGCCCGTCGGGTTGTGGGATGGGGGCGGGTTATGGGGCCGGGTTAGTGCACGGCCGCAAAAGCAGGGACGGGAAGGGAGCAGGGTTTGTGGGCACCTGGCAGGTCCTCGGCGTAGCAGTACACGTCGTACATGTCCTCCGGGTCCACCACCCCGTAGTTCCTCACCCCAGGGAAGCCGTTCATGTCTCCATAACAAGCCTCACGGGGCGTGTGAATGGGGTACCTGGGGCACGAGAGGAAAGGGGGGGGGGGTTGGTGATGGCAGGGGGGGCGCAGGGGGCCCGAGTGGGTGCCAAACATGTGCCACGGGTGCCAAACGTGTGCAGGGGGTGCCCACCTGACGGTCTGGTCGGCGATCCAGCCAGCATCGCACTGCTCGTAGCCGCCCAGGTAGGAGGCGTACAGCTGCTCAGGGGTGGCGATGCGGGCGCCGATCCTGGCGCAAGCCTCCTGCGCCTCGGCGAAGGTGTAGGCGTAGCGCATGGAGCCCTCGCGGTAGTGAAACACAACCCCTGGGGGAGGGAGGGAGGCACGGGGTGGGCGAGGGGCTTTGCAGCAGCCTCCCACCCACGTGGGTGCACCCGCGCGCAGGCGCAGGAGGGGTTTGCTGAGCCCCACCGTGGAGAGCCGAGAAATGGGAGCCAAGGTGTGGATGTCTGTGCCCCCAGCCCCCAAAACCGCCGCTTCTCCTCCAGGTACCTTTGACTCTGAGGTCGAGGATGTCGTGGCCGTCCTCGATGCCGTGCTGCACGTCGCAGCGGTAAATCCCCGAGTCGTTGGGGCGCAGCTCGGTGAGCAGCAGCGAGGCGTTGGTGTACCGCTGGTGGAAGATGGGCAGGGAGGCGCGGAGGCGATAGTCCTCGCTCACCTTCACCCTGTCCCCCCGTGCTACCAAGATCTCCACCTCCCTGCCCTCGGAGATGAAGGTCCACTTGACCCGGGGGGCGCCCAGCACCGCCCTGCGCCCGGCCGTGCCGGCAGTGGGCAGGGGCCCGAGGTAGGTGATGAGGCAGGGGATGGTGACGTCCCCCGCCAGCACGGCGTCCAGGGCCGGGTGCCGCGGGATGGAGACCTGCAGCGCCTTGAGGTCATCTGGGAGGGGAGAGGAGAGGAAATGTGAGTGGGGCTGGTGCGTGGAGACCCCCCCGGAGCCCGGCTGTGGGGCAGGGGCAAGCGCAAGGTGCGGTGACGCCGTTACCTGTGCCATCTCCGGGGCCAAGCACCTCCGGGACCGCCGCGGGGGCAAAGGCGCAGAGCAGCAGCAGCGGGAGGGCTGAGGCCATCCTGTGCCCTGCGAGGGGGAGGCAAAACCCAGCAGCGGTGCTTAAAGTGGAAAGGAGAATTAAAACATCCGTTCCCTGAGCATGGGGGTGAGGGCGAGACCTCGGCCCGCAGACCCCGGGTCCTCTGGGGACGGCAGAGCCCAGCCTGGCCCCGGCGGCACGGAAAGTCTGAGCGCAGCCAGGCAGGAGGCGATGCCAGAGCTGGGCTGCGCGGCCGGAGGCACCGCAGTTAGAAACCTCAGGCGGGATTTTAATAGCTGGTGTCGAGCAGGGCCGAAGGAACGAGCTGCCGAGCCCTGGAGTGGGCGGCGAGTGCATGTGCACACGTGTGCAAGGGGGGCTTTTTGGCGTGCCTGCGCATCGGCGTGCCTCACTGCATGCGTGTGCGTGCACGCCCATGGGTGCACACGCGTGTTTGCACATGCACTTGTGCAAGTGTGGGAGCGGGCTTTGGTCGGAGAGCTGCCGGGGGATGCCGAGGGCACACAAAAGCGCGGGGCGGAGGGGGAGGGACGGAGCAGGAGGGTTTCTCTTTGCCATTCAGCTCACGGCAGAGGTTCCCCGCGCTCAGGCTGGGAAAAGCGGGGCCGAGCAAAGCAGCCATTATGTCCCGGGCCTCTCTCAAGGCTGCCTGGCACAAAGGGCTCTCCCCCACCGGCTGGGGACCGGCTCTGAAAGGAGAGCCCCGCAGCTAGCGCGGCCGTCGCCAGCCCCGAGAAGCAGCCCCGGGGACGCTGGGGACGTCACCGAGGGGCTCCGGCCACCCGTGGCACCTCGCAGCTGTGCGGAGCGGATGCAGAGAGGCCCCTGAGTGGTGCCTGGCTCTGCAGGAGGGCACGGCCCCGTTATCCCTGCACCCCGCTGCAGAGGCACGTTGGGGCTCGGAGGTTTCCTCGGCTCCCCGTAACGGTGCCGCCCCGGGACGGGAGCGCAGCGCCCCTGAGCCTCGGAGCGGCTTTGTAATTTACGAGCTCTTTGTGCTGAATCGATTTTGGCAGCCACCGAAGGGGATTTGGCACCACCGCGGTGAGCTCTGGCCCAGGTCGCCAGCTGCCAGAGCCAGGCTGACGGGAGGATGTCCTCGCTGCCCACATCCCTCTGCAAACCATGCTCCCGGGGTTCCCATGGGGCCGATGCATCGGGAATTGGGTGTGAATGCAGCCCAGGGACCAAGGGCAGACAGCCTAGCACCATGCACCATGCATATATAGCCCTTAGCACCGTGCACCATGCACATACGGCCCCTAGGACCATGCACCATGAACATCCAGCCCCTAGCACCGTGCCCCATGAACACACAGCCCCTAACACCCTGCACCATGCACATCCAGCACCTAGCCCCACGCACCATGCACATCCAGCCCCTAGCACCATGCCCCATGAACATCCAGTCCCTAGCACCCCTTCCCCAGCACAATCCCCCCCAGAACCTGGCCGGCACTGCCAGAGCCAAGCCAGGGGCTTTTTCGGCTCGGGCCGGATCATTTGAATTCAGCCCCACGGCTCCGGAGCGAGGGACGATTCCCCCCTGCCCGGTGACGGTGGCCGGGCTCCAGAGAGGGGGCTGGCCGCCGTCCCCCAGCGCGGCAGAGCGAGGCAGGCTTTTGTCACGGGCTCCTTTTCTCCCCGTTCCCAAGGCGCCGCAGTGGCGTGAGCGGCGGCCGGAGCAGCCCACGAAGCCCCAGGGAGGAAATTCAAGGGATAAAAAGTCTGCAGGAAGGCGGCGAGCTGGGGACACCGGGCATCTGCTCCCCTTCTACGGCTGGGACAGCGTGTGCCCGAGGGGCCGGGGCTGCGGGGGGATTAAACCTGGCCTCATCCTGCCCACAGGGTCCCGTGATGGCAGGAGACTCTCAGGCGTCACCGTCTGAGGTTTGGGGTTTGAATCTTTTTTTTTTTTTTATTTGCCACAAACGGAAAAATTTTTTAGCCCACACGTCAGGAGGGGAAAGTCTGGGAGCAGGACCAGGGGACGGTGGCCAAAACGCTCGGCGGGCAGGGAGCGGGACTCGGGCACCTCCGAGATCCCGGCCCCGCGGTGACAGGCAGGGGCTGGGGCCGGCGACGAGACGCTCGCGTGCGCACAGACGGCGCCACCGGCTGCCCTCCAATTCCGTGGGAAACCGGGCGGAAAATGGAGCCGCGGCCTCCTTCGGGACGGGAGCGATCTTTCTTCTCCTCTCTCCCCCGAGCCCAGCCCCGCTTTCGGCCGCGGCGAAGCACGGGAGATGCTGCGAGCGGGCACCCCGCAGCCCAGGCCCTTCCCCTCCCCGTCACCACCCCTTTGGGGGCTTTGTCCCCCCTGTCCCCGCACGTGCCGGGTGCGTCCCCGCTCCCAAGGTGCCCCGGCAGCCCGCAGCGAGGCAGCGCCGCGGAGAAGCGGCTTTCCAGGGATGCTCAGCTGCAGAATGAGTCAGCAGCCGCGGGCAGAGCCTGGCCCCGCTCCAGCCTGCCCCGATGTCCCCACCGGCACCGGGCTGCGGGCGCCCCGATGGCCCCGCGCACGTGCCCGGCCTCCCCCATCCCGGTCCCCCCCCCCCCCCCCGGCTGCAAAGCGCTCCCGCACCCTGCACCCGCCTGCTGCGCCCTGCTCGGGGCCGGGGGGGGCAGGGGGGGTGGGGGGTGGGGGGGGTGGGGGGGGTGGGGGGGTCTCCCAACGCCAAGCCCCCCGTGAGGGATGGGTGGCAGGGTCGCGTTCTGCGCAGGGGGTGCTGCGGGAAGCGGCCGGCAGCCTCTTGGCAGCGGCCGCTGGCAGAGCCTAAAAGGCAGGAAGCAGGTGGGGAGGAAAGGGGGGGTCCCTCCGGCTGCCGGAGCCGCTCAGCCCCCCCCCGAGTCTGCGTGGGGAAAAAGGGGCTCCTTGTTGTAGGGTCGGGACGTGCCCCTGATGCTCGGGGAGGCTCCCGAGGTGGAGCCAAGGAGGGCAGAGCCGGGTGGGCAGCCCTCCAATGGACCCCTCCCCCCGGGGAACTCACGTGGAGGTTTTGTGCCCCCCCCCCCCCCCCCCCCGCTGCGGGGCTCCAGCGGGGAAACTGAGGCACGAAGCGGGGCAGGAGCAGCGGGGGGTGCCCCAGATTTCGGCGGTGCCGCCCGGCCCCTCAGCACCCTCGCCTGGAGATGCTCCCTCGAAGCACAAGATCACGGCACCCCGAGGAAGGAGCCAGGCTCCCAGTTTGCCCAGTTAAACCCAGTCCCTGCAGAGCAGCCCCAAAATGTCCTGAGCACCCTCGCGCCGTGGTGCAGGAGGTGGGCGAGGACCTGCCCGGAGGGGGTAGCAGCCCCTCCATGGGGAGAAGCAACAGGTTCTGGGTTTTGCCGGGGCTTTTCTCGGCCAGGGAGCATCGAGAGCTCGGTGGGATGGGGGCAAGGGGAGCTCTGCCCCCCCCGGCTGGGGGATGCTCAAGGGCAGCGCCCTCACCCCGGGGACAAAACGCTCAGCCTGGGGAAGGGGCTTGCAGGAAAATCCCCCAGCCCCGGGTGCTCCGCGTGCACGCTCTGGGGCTGGTCAGCGGGGAAAATCCATAAAAATGCTGCAAAATATTTCCCTTCTGCCCCCAGCCCCTCCTGTCCCCTTTGGGACGCCGGCAGAGCCAGGAGAAAAAAAAGGAAATCCCTGCGGTGCTGCAGCCGCCCCCAGCCCCGGGCTCTCCCCGGGGGGGCAACTTCGTCCCCTGCACCCCCGGGAGATGCAGCCGGGCCCCTGCCCAGCTCCGTGCCTCAGTTTCCCTCCCTGGCGCTGCCCTGACCGCAGCCTCCTTGGCAAGAGGACCTGTGCAGAGGCTCCGGGGGCTGCATGGGGAGGGGACCCCAAAACGGGGCGCTCAGGGGCTGCAAGGCGCCGGCCCTCCCCCCGGCATCTCCCCCGAAGCCTCTTCTCCGTCTCTCCTCGCAGGATCCCTCCCGAGCTCTGCAGAGCCGCCGAAATAAACTTGCAGAGCGCACGCACGCTGCCAAGGACAAAGCGGGGACCGGCCGGAGCATCCCCGCCGGGGGGGGGGGGGGGGCGGTCACCCCCAAAACCCGCACCCCCCTGGGAGCGGGGCGAGCCGAGCCCCCCGGCCCCCCTCGCTTTCCTCCAGCGCAGAGGTGAGAAGAGAAATTGCAATTAATAGCGCAATACGGCAGCCGCGCCGGCCGGATCCCGAGCGCCTTTGCCCGTCTCCCACCTTGCTCGCTGCGCTCGGGGGGGGCTCCGGGGGTCCGGCACGGGGCTGAGCTGCGGCTTCTCCGGGGCAGCGCTCGGCAGCAGGTTGGCAGCGGGGCTGGGAGCGAGCTGCACCGGGCATAAGTGCGGGCAGCGAGAAGAGAGGAGCCCTCTGGGTGCGCGCGTGTCTGTGGCCGCGGCTCTTCTTTTTTTTTTTTTTTTTTTTTTCCTTCCTCTTTCCCTCCTCCTTTTATATTTTATTCCTTCCCCTAATTAAGGAAAAAAAATATATATATATTACCGTGCTGGCAGGCGCCTCGTCCCTCCCCTTCCCTCCCTCCTGGCAAAGCCAGCACGGGACCCGTGCGGCGGGCGGTGGATGCTCCGGGCGGGCACGTTATTTAACCCCATGGATGCAAGGGGCACCCCAACCCCGCCCCCCCCCCCCAACCTCCCCACCACAGCCCCTCGTTTTTTTGGGTGCTTACCCCAATATTTGGCATTTTCAGCCCAACTGGGGAGGGGGCTGCGGGCAGGGGTCCCGGTTGCTGTGGCTTTGTCATGCAAACCGCCCCCCCCCTGCCCCCCCCCCCCCCATGCCAGCCTCACGTGTTGGAGGCACAATGTGGGTCCGGGGGGTCCGGGGGCTCCTTCAGCCCCAAAAGAGCCGGCGTCCCGGCACACGCCGTGCCTCAGTTTCCCCACCTGCAGCCCATGGGATGGGAGAAGAGGGACATCTCAACGGGGCTGGGATAATGAACGCGTCTCAAGGTCTGGTGGCTCACAGATTGCTCCCGGGGGGGGTGCTTTAAGCACGCCAAGCCCCAGATCCTCCCCGCGGAGCAGGATGAGGCTGGGCTGGATTCGGGGCCCTGGGTGCAGCCGGGTTTGGGGTCTGCCCCCCTTACAGAGCCGAGCTCCACGACGGAGCTTTTTTTAACCAGATCTCGCTCAAAACTTTCTCTGGCGTGCAGCATCCTCCACCCCGGGGGGGCCGGCGCGGCGCCTGCCGGATAATTGCTCGGGTGAGTTTGCAGAAAGCCGCAGCTCCTGAGCAGAATTAATCATCCGTCGCCCTGGGAAATAATTAGGAGCGGCGGAGAAGGTCTCGTTAGCGGCACGGCCGGCGGGCGATGCGCGCGGCGTGGTGGCACGGGGCGGGGATGGATAGCGGGATGGGCACGGGGACGGACATGGGGACGGACGTGGGGACGGACACAGGGACGGATGTCCCAGTGGGCAGGGGTGAACCCGGGCCCCCCCAGCGGATCCTCGGCTGCTCGCTCCCGGCGCGGCCATGAGCTCACATCCTGCGCCCGGGACTTTGTGGCCAAACGCTCGGGGATGGGGGAAAGGCGAAGTGCCTGCTCAGCGAGGAGCCTTACCCGTCCTAATTGGGAACAAATGTTCCCCGCCGGCTCGGCAAAGCGGCTCCGCCACGCCACGCCGCGGGGCCACCGCGCTGTCCCCGGGGTGTCCTGGTGAGAGGGGACAGCCCCGGGGACAGCCGGTGCCTGGAAGGGAGAGCGGTCAGTGCAAGGCAGCAGCGGGGCACAACCCCTATCAGACATCAGAGAATCCCCATCCCCTGCCGCAGCCCCACAGGAGGCGTCGGGGCCCTCCCAGCCCTTCCCTTTGTCCCAGCACCGGAAGCCCCGTGGGGACCCCATCCGAAAAGTGTGCCCCGGACACCGGTGGTCCCCAGCTGCGTCCCCTTCGTGGTGAGGCTGCAAGTGTCCCCGTGCCCAGCTGTGCTTCCTCCTCCTCCTCCTCCTCCTCCTCCTCCTCCTGCCGGGGCCCTGCTCGAAGCCACGTAGCAGCACCCTGTGCCAAGCCCGCTGGCACCCCGCTGAGCCCTGCGACAGCACGCGCTGCTGGGGGCCGGGGGGTTGTGGCCCCCCAAAACCTCCTGCCCCCCGACTGACCTCCGCTGCCACCCCCAAGCACCCCGCAGAGGGAGGGACATCCCCGTCCTGGGGGGCCCAACCTGGAGTACCCCTCAGGGACATGGATGTCCCCATCTGGGGCCAAATCCCAACCCCAAGTATCGCCCAGAGATGTGGATGTTCCCCTCCTGGGGGCATCTCAACCCCAAGCACCCCCTAGGGACACTCGGATGTCCCCACACCAGAGGCTCCTGACCCCAAGCACACCCCAGGGACACCGATGTACCCACCCCAAGCAGCTCCTGGCCCTGAGCATCCTCGGGGGACACGCGGACATCCCCACCCCGGGACTGCCCTGTAGGGACACCGGGACGTTCCCCACCCCAGGTAACCCCTGACCCCACAGGGGAAGGGGCAACGCAGACCCCCCCCACCCCGGGGTGCTCCCCCTGTACATCCCCCAAGCAGGGGAGCAGGGGGCACGCTGCACACCACGGGGGTTTTGGGGTGTCCCACTGAGCCCTGCCGGATTGTCACGGGGACGAGGGGACGGGGCCACGGCAGGGAAAGCCAAAGGAGAGCCTCGGGGAGGAAGAGGAGAGCGAGGGCAGGGAGGAAGGCAACGCTCCTGCCCCACATCCCGTGGGACCGACACCGGGGAGGCCCCGGAGGAGGAAATCTCAGCGTATCTGGCTGGAGATTAAGTGGAAAACTGATACTTTTGGGGACCCCCGCGCCCCCCAGGCCATGGCACGGGGGCTGTGGGGTCCCAGCCAGCCCCTGGACAGGCGCAAAGCTCCGGGTGGCTCCGGGTGGCTCCGGGTGGTGTTGCCAGCAGAGGGGACTGTTGCTCGGCTCTCCTTGGAGCAGGGTGGGAGCTGGCTGGGAGCCGGCCGTGGGCCAGCTCGGGAGGGGACATTGCCTTTTTTTTGCCCTTTTCCTCCTTGGAAGGGGCCAGCGGGCACCCTCCCCACCGCCTCTCCGGCAGAGGAAGGGCTGGGAGAGAAAGAGCTGGCAAAAAGTCTCTCCCCAGATGATTTCATTATTTTTTTTTCCTTTCTTTTGTTCACAGCAAGCTTGCGTTTTTAACTCCCTCCCCCCAAATAAATCAGCTGGGGGAAATAAAAAGGGGAAAAAAAAAAAAAAAAAAAAAAAAAGGAAAACAATCCCCACGACGCAATTCCTCGCCCGAAGGATGGGAGCAGCCCGGGCGGGTGGACGGACGCGGGGCACAAACCCAAACGTTGGGCTGCTCCTCACCGAGCTCCGGCGGCTGCGAGCGGAACCTGCGGCGATCGGCAGCCACGGCGCGAGCCCCACGGGGCTCCCAGCTCCGGCAGCACAACATCTGGAACCCAAAAGGGGCACAGCTGGAAGCAGGGGGGGCGGCTGGGGGTTGCTGCTCCGCTCGCCTCCTTCCCCCCCCCAGCAGTTTTCCCCACGCCCCTTGGGATGGATCCGGGGTGCTGGGTGAGCCCTGAGCCGCGCTGGGGCAGGATCGGTGCCAAAGCGGTGCCCGTGGCTGAGCCCCAACCTGCCACCAAGAGGCACTGGGGTTGCTCAGAGCATCCCCCCGGGGACATCTTCTCCTCCCCGGGGCGCTAAATCCCTCCACAGCCCCATAGTGGTTTGCTCACCCCAGGTTTCGGAGCATCCCCACGGGGACTTCTCCTCCCCGGGGCGCTGAAACCCTCCACGGCCCCATCTCGGTTTGCTCAGCCCTGGGTTTTGGAGCAGCACAAAAGGGTCCCCGCGGCCAAGCCCTAGGGGACAGGTGTCTGCCAGCCTGCCCGTGGAAAGCCCCAAATAGCTCCGTGCTGAGCACCACGGCAGCCGGTCCAGCACCTCGAGGCGCCAGGGACGTGACGTTTCGGGGGGGGGGTTCCCCAGAGGGATCCGAGCTGTGGGGGGCATCCCGGAGCTCCGAGCTCGCCCTTTGCAAACTGCGCCGTGCTTGGTGGGGAAACTGAGGCACGGCAAAGCCCAACCCCACCCTGGTCACGTCCCTCCAGCTCGGCACGTCGGCGTCCCCGCTCGAGGAGTGCCGGATGTCCTGACGGGACATGGGGGGCGGGGGGGGACACGTGGAGGCGGGGGGGGGACACGGGGACGGCTCGGGCAGCAGCTGCGCCGGCTGCGGAAGAGTTAAAGCCGCTCCTCTGCCCGGGTCTCGGGGGCCTCCCACTCGCCCGGGGTGAGTATGAATAGCTGCTGCGCTCGCCCGCGCCCGCACCGCTCCTGCCGTCGTCCTCGGGCTCCCCGATGCTGAGCATGGAGGGCTTGGTGGGGGCCAGGCTGCTGGGCGAGGAGTCGCTGCAGATGTGGGACCTCAACAAGCGCCTGGAGGCCTACCTGGCCCGCGTGAAGTTCCTGGAGGAGGAGAACGAGGGGCTGCGAGCCGAGATCCGCGGCGCCAAGAGCGGCCCCGCCGCGGAGCCGTGGAGGGCCAAGTACGAGGAGGAGCTGCGAGCCCTGCGGGCAGCGCTGGAGCGCGCCTTCAGGGAGAAGTGCTCGGCCGAGCTGGCCAGGGACAACCTCTACGAGGAGGTGCAGCACGTGAAGAGCAGGTGCCAGAAGGAGCAGGCGGCGCGGGAGGAAGCCAAGAGGCAGCTGGCGGCCGGCAAGAAGGAGCTGGAGGAGGAGAGGAGGGCGCAGATCTGGCTGAAGGAGCGAGCCGTGCAGCTGGAGAAGGAGGTGGGAGCCCTGCTGGAGGTGCACGAGGAGGAGAAAGCGGGGCTGGACCGGGAGCTCGCCAGCTTCTCGCTGAGCCTGGAGAGCCTGCGCTGCGTGCCGGCGGCTTTCCAGCCGCTGGAGGTGGAGGATTACTCCAGGAGGCTCGCGGAGATCTGGAGAGGGGCGGTGGAGACCTACAAGGCAGAGGTGGCGCAGCTGGAGGGCTCGCTCGGCCAGGCCAAGGAGAGCCTCTGGAAGGCGGCGGAGGACAACCAGCAGAGCCAGCTGCAGCTGCAGCACCTGGACAAGGAGCTGGCGGCGCTGAGAGCGCGCAAGGAGCTGCTGGAGGACAACCTGGCCCGGCAGTGGCAGGAGCAGCGCGGGGAGGCTGAGAAGTTCCAGGTGGGGAGAAGCAGGGGGCAGGGGGAGCTGGTGGGGAGGGGGCAGGAGGAGAAGACCCCAAGACAGACAGGCAGAGGGGACAGCGTCGCCCCGCAGCTCCAGGAGCCCCCACGGGTGGGTTTTGGCCCCAGGGTGGGCTGCAAGCCCCGGGGGCAGCGGCAGCCCCTTGCCGCCGGCGTCCTGCCGGTGTCGGGGAGGAAAAACTTTGTCCGGCTGCAGCACAGCTGCAGGCACACAGCTGCGAAACTCATCGAGGAAAGGGAGGCTGCGGGGGGGGGGACGGGGCTGGAAATGCCAGGAATGGCCCCGGCTGGCGGCTGGAGCTGCAGCCCCCGCGCGGGGAAGGGTCCCTCTTTGTTCCAGGTTTGGGATGGGGAAGGGGGCGTCGCAGCCGCCCGCCCCAAAGGACGCACCCTTCCCACGCTGGCATCGCGTGGTCCTGAGCCCCCCTTCCAGCCTCTCCATCCCTCTTCCAGCAGCTGCTTCCCTCTTGAATTTTTGCCCGGCTCCTCTCCTCGCCCACCTCTCCCCTCTCCAAATCCCCCCCCCCCCGCAAAAACCGAATGCCCCTGGGACACCCGAGAGGCGCTGAGGACCCAGGCACCCCCAGGACCCCTCTCCCTGTGACCTCCCGAGGGGTGCTGGGCTCCCATGGGTGGAAAAAAGGGTCACCCCATGGGGTGCTGGGCTCGGGACGGACCCGGTGACCCTCTCCCCGCCACGGCTCAGGCTGCGGGCAGCTCCCGGAGCCAAGTCCCAGCCGCTCACCCCCATCCTCCGGCTGCCGGGGCCGGAAGGAGACGGAGCAATAATTTCCCATCGTTTCCCACGGGACCAGAGGGTCAGGGCCGGGAGGAAGAGCGGTGGTGGGGGTGGTGGGAAACACCACCCGGGCAGGAGCCGTTGGTGCCGCCGAAGCTCCCGTCCCCGTCTTGGGGGGGGGGGGGGGGGGGGTTCCCGGTGGCACGGTCCCCGACCCCCTGCTTGTCCCCGCAGCTGGCCATCGAGGCCCTGGAGCAGGAGAAGCAGAGCCTGCGGGCGCAGATCGCCCAGGTCCTGGAGGACAGGCAGCAGCTGATGCACCTCAAGATGTCCCTCAGCCTGGAAGTGGCGACCTACAGGTGAGGTCCCTTGGGTGGGAGGGCACCCGCGGGGCACCCTACGATCCCAGGGGGGGACCCCAGTGCCCCCAATCCCCTCCCCACGGCCAGCAGCCCCCTTGCAGCACCTCCCAGCCTGGCCGGACAGCGGGGACGGGACCTTTGCCCCCCCCCCCCCCCCCCCCCCAACCTCGGGGCCGAACCCTGCAGCCCCCCAGCCCCAATCCCAGCCCCTCCAGATGGCCCCAGACAAAGGCAGGCTGCAGAGGGCTGGGGGGACAATTAGCATGACAATAGGGGCTGTCCCCAGCAGAGGGGCCTCCCCGGCAGAGCTGATGTCACCCAGCGGCGGGGGGATGGGAGGGGGCCCAGGGGGCTGGCGAGGGGACACCCGCGAGGAGGGGGGGGGGGGCACCCTTGGGGTCCCCCCCCCCCCGTGCCCACACCGAGCTGGGACCACGCGGCGAGGTTGCCAAGCGGGTTGGCATGAGCAAAGCCATCCTTAGCCCCTTCGTGCCTCAGTTTCCCTGCACTCAGCCTGCTGGGGGGGTTGCGGGGGGGGGTGTGCTGGGAGCCCCGGGGCAGCTGAGCCGTCGGTGAGGGCGGCTCTGGGTGCAAACCCCCCCCACCCTGTGTGTGTCGCCCCCCCACCCCGCCCCGCCACCTCCTCTCCTCGCAGGACGCTGCTGGAAGCGGAGAGCACCCGGCTGCAGATGGCCCCCGGGGAGTTCAAGCTGGCCAACGGCTTGCGAGGTAAAGTGGGGGGGGGGGGGGAGGGTGCTGGGACCAGACCCAGTGCAGACGTAAGGGGGGGGCCGGGGCCAAAGGGGGGGGCACCAGCATTTTCCTGGCAGCGCCGCTCCCCCCCGGCAGGGAGGTGTGAGCGGTGGGGTGCTGGCACCTGGCTCGCCGGCACCTCGGCACGGAGCAGATAAGGGCTTATCTCCTTCGGCGCCTCCTTTTTTATTTTTTCCCATTAAATTCCTGCACGAGGAGCCCGAGCACGGGACCCCGGGCTCAGCAGCAGGTTGAGAATTGCTTCCTCCATAAAAAATAAAAAAAAAGCAGACCCCCCCCCCCCCCCGGCTCCCCACCCATTTGCTGCCCCAGCAGCGCGACCCCGCTGCGCTCCCGACCCGGCCCCCGGTGCTGCTCCTGGCAGCTCTCCGGGGAGGAATTTCCCACTTTCCGTGGAGGGGCTGTTTTAAAAATAGGACCAGGGTCAGCGGGAGGGGAGAGAGGAGCTGTTGGGTTGAAATTCCCCCAGCCAAGCACCCAGCGTGCCCCCCAGGCCCTTTCCCCCCCCACCCGGTGCCTTCCCGCTGCGGTCCCCGTGGTGTTTCGGGTGCTGCTGTGCCCCGTTGGGGTCCCGTTGGGGCCGACCCGGCTTTTTGGGCTGTGCCCCCCCCTCCACTGCGCTCCCCCCGGCTCTTTGCAGATGTCAAGCTGGAGGCGAGCAGCAGCAAGCACCGCGCCGGCCCCGCCGCCTTCCCTTGGCCGGAGGGGACAGCGCAGCCACCCAGGGCCCCAGGGGACGACCTCAAGGCTCCGACCCCCAAAACCAAGAGCCCCGGCGCCAGGGAGTTCCAAAAAATCAGCTCGGTCCTGCAGGCACCGAGGGCCAGGGAGCCGGCTGCCCCTACCCACGCCGCCCCGCTGTTCTCCCCGGGGAGCCCGGGGGCAGAGGGTCCTGCCCGGCCGGGGGGGGACGCGGGGGAGAGGAGCCCGGAGGAGCCCCCCGAAGGCCCCGAGGAGCCCCCCGGGACGCCGCCCGCCCAGGGCCAGCTGTACCCCGAGCAGCTGGTGAGCCACGTGCTGCAGGACGCGCTCAAGGAGATGCAGGACGATGCCCAGCCCAAAGAGGAGCCCGCGCTCAGCGCCGCCTGCGCCCCCCGGGACGCCCGCTCCCCCGGCCCCTCTCCGCCCGTGGAGGCTTGCGAGGCCGAGGAGGCCGGGGACGAGGGGGGAGAGCCGGCCCTGAGCGTTGGGGTCCCCGAAATGGAGGAGGAGGAAGCCGGAGGAGGCGTCCCCGAGGGGCTGGGAGGCGAGAGCAGCGCTCAGCAGGACGGCACCGGTCCCCGCGGCGCTGCGCCCGCGTCCCCCAGCGACACGGAGAGCCAGGAGGAGACGGGACCCTGGGAGGAGGAGGAGGAGGAGGAGGAGGAAGGGAGCAAGGAGGAGGAGATACCGAGCCCACCGAGCCCAGAACAGAGCGGGGGGCTGCGGGGAGCGCCCCGGGAAGGGGACGTGAGCGGTCCCATCCAGGCAGGGACCGGCGAGGAGGAGCCGGAGCCGGGGGAGGACGACGTGGAGGCCACCAGCACGGAGGCGCTGCACCTCTCGGAGGACGAGGAGCCGAGGCGAGCCTGGAGCCCCTCCAGGGAGGACGAGGAGCTCCCGGAGCAAGAGAGGGAGAGGCGAGAGGAGGAGTGCCCGCAGGGGGAGATCGAAGCCGCTTGCGCGCTCCCGGTGGGAAGCCGCCCGGTTCTCCCCTCGGAAAGCAGCCTGGAGGAGGAGGACTTGGTTGGGGGAGAGCAGGAGGAGTTTGGGCACCAGGAGATGCCCCCCGGGGGGGCGGCTGCGGCTGCAGGAGGGGAAAGGGAGCAGGAGACGTGCCCAGAGCTGGAGTCCCCCAGCAGCCGGGAGGCCGGGCCGGCAGAAGAAGACTCGCTGGGGGCTGAAGGAGGGGAGACCGCAGACAGAGCAGGGGATGGCGAGGAAGAAGAGGGAGAGGAAGGAGAGGAGGCGATGGGGGGAGAGCACCCCCGGGCAGGGGAGGCCTGGGGGGACGAGGAGCTGAGGCAGGAGAGCGGTGGCTTGGAGGAGCCGGAGGAGCTGCAGGAGGACGGGCTGGAGCAGGACACGGAGCTGCAGCCGGGAGAGGACGCCTGGGGCACGGGGGATGAGGACAACGGCCGAGAGCATCGAGCAGAGGATTGGGAAGGGGCAGCGGGGGACGTGGAGGGGACAGGAGGGGACGCCAACGTCACACCCGAAGAGCCAGCCCGGGCGGACGACAACCCGCCAAGCACGGGGGCACCAGAAAGCCAGGAGGGAGCCGGCGGCACGCCGCCCGCGGAGTTGAAGGAGGCGCAGGAGGAGGATGAGGAAGCTGCTGGGAGCGAGGTGCTGAGCCAGCAGCAGGCACCAACACAAGGCGAAGAGGAGCAGGAGGCTGAGCCGGCCCCGGGGCTGGAGGAGGCTGAGCAGGGGGGCACCACGGAGGCACCCGGGGACGCCCACGACCCGTCCGAGGCGCTGGAGGAGGTGTGGGAGGCACAGGGCGCCGCAGGCGAGCTCGGCTCGGAGCCAGCGGAGCTGGAGAGCGGCAACACCGACCCCGCAGAACCTCAGCAGGATCCGGGCAGTGGCGTGGGGAGCGCTGAGCCCACGGAAGAGGACGCTCAGCGGTCAGGGACGGGCAGGATTGAGCTGGAGGACACCCTGCCCGACAGCACGCCGCTGAGCGCGTACCAAGGGGAGATGCTGGCTGCAGCCAGCCCAAACCCCGTGGCCAGCGAGGAGGCCACAGAGACAGCGCCCGGAGCTGAAACGGAGCTGGAGGATGACGAGCAGCTGGGAGGGAGCCACGAGGCAGCAGCTGCCTCGGTGCCAGAGAGCCACAAAGAGGAGTCGGAGACGGAGCTGGCCCCTGCGACGGAGTGTGCCGAGGAAGAGGAAGGGTATTTCATGGTTTCTGCTCCCAGCCAAGAGGCGTCCAGCTGGGAGGAAGCTGAGATCTCGGAGGACTTTGAAGAAATTAAAGTTGAAGCGGCTGAAGCCGGCCAGGAAGAACTCAAAGCTCCTGGAGACGCATCTCCGGAGCCAGAGGCCGAAGAGCACTTGGAGGCTTTTGGGGGTGAAGATGAAGATGTGAAGATGCCCCCAGAAGAACAGGAGATGCCGAAGGATGAGGACGAGGATGATGCTGGGGGCTTTGCCGCCGAGCTGGAGGAAGGCTCGGCCGTGCCAGCGGCACAGCCCAGCTCCCCCGCGGCCGAGGGGCCGTCTGTGGGGCACGCCGACGAGGCACCCCAGGGTGACGAGGGACGGGGGCACTCCGAGGGCTCCGCCGCCGAGCCAGAGGAGGAGCTCGATGGCACGGGCGAGCAGGAGCACGGGGCCAGCGGAGAAGATGTTGCAGTCCCAGGCTGCGATGCCCCGGGGCCGCAGAGACCGGCGGAGACCCCCCCGGGGCAGGAGGACGAGCGCATCCCCCCGGCAGAGCTCCAGCCACCGGCGGCTCCGGTGTCTCCACTGCCCGAAAAAGCGGAGCAGGCACCAGCCAAGCAGCTGCCCCTGGAGGAGGACGCGCAGGATGGTGATGGCCCCCCGGACAAGGGGCCCTCCGACGCCGAGCCACCTTCCCCAGGCTCCCCGCTGGAGCAGGGAGGTTTTGTGGAGGCCGAGGACAGCCCCGAGGCGCCCGCTCTCCCCGCACAGCTGCCGGCGGACGTCCTGCAGGACTCGGATATCCTGGAGATAGTGGAGCAAGCCCTGGAGCTCAACCAGGAGCTGGTGCTGGGGGCCAGGCTGGCGGCGGGCGGGCAAGGGGCTGGCGGCAGCGCCGAGCCCCCCCAGGAAGACGAGGGGGGCTCCTCATCCAGCGAGGAGCAGCCGACGGTGCAGGAGGCGCCGGCGGAGCCGTGCCGCGCCGAGGGCGGCGAGCTGAACGGGCTGCACCGCCAGGCCAGCCTGGAGGACCTGGCCGAATTCGCCGAGGAGGGGCTCAACGGCATCGCCCCCCCCCGGCGAAGCCCCCGCCGCCAAGCCCGCCGATGCCCCCCAAAGCCTCCCCCTGCCCGGCAAGCACGGCGGGGCCGACGCCGTCCCCGCGCTGTCCCCCACGGGGGACCAGGTCCCGCGCCTGGAGCCAGAGCCCTGGGCCTCGGGGGACGAGTGAGGGCGGCCAGCCCCCCCCCCCCCCCCGCAGCCCCGCTCCCTCTCGACAATCGGACGCCTCCCGTAGCCCCCACCCGCGTAGCATGCCCGTTTCCTTGTGGTTTTTAACACTTTTCGTGTGGATTTTGCCTCCTTAAGCGGATGCCCGGCAGAAGGTCGCGTCCCGAGAGCGGAGAAGAACCGGGCTCACCCCGTGCCCCCCGAACCCCACGGCCCCGCTGGGCTCAGCCTCGTTTCGTGCCCCCCCAGGTGCGCTCTCCACCGCAGTATTTAATTTAAACCCCACGTCTCCTCCTTCCCGGCTCAGCCCGGCCCGGGGGGGCGCAGCGGGGTTTGGGGCCGCGCTCCCCTGTCACCTCTGGGCGAGGGCACCCAGGGGTGCCCGTCCCCAACCCGCCCACGCTGGCGGCGCTGACCCACGGCGGACGCATTCGCTGCCTCGACACTAATTTAATAAAGCCTCGTCCTCCCACTCGGACCTGCTGCGTCCCTCATTCCTGCGGGGGGGGGGGGGGGGGGGGGGGGAGCGGGACGGGAGCCCCACGGCTTCGGGGCCGGGCTGGGGTGCGGGGAGGGCACGGCGGGGGCTGCACGGCAAAGCTGAATCCCCCCGCCCCGGGGGTGCTGCTCGGGGCTCGGAGCTGGCAGAGAGCAGGGTGGGGACGGGACGCCAGCCCACCCCGACCCCGTGCCAGCGCACTCAGCGATGAGACAGCAGAAAGTGGCTGCGAGCCCTGCCCGGGCCGGGCACGGTGCCTGCGGGCCGCCCTGCCCCGGAGCTACCTAGGACCTAAAGCATCCTGACCCCGAGCGCGCCGACCACAAACATCCTGTCCCCAAACATCCCGACCCCGAGAATCCCGACCCTGAGAATCCCAACCCCGAGAATCTTGACCCCAAGCATCCTGACCCCAAGCACCACGACACCAAGCACCCCGACCCCAAGCATCCCAACCCCAAGCATCCTGACCACAAACATCCCGACCCCAAACATCCCGACCCCGAGCACCCCTACCCCGAGCACCCCTACCCCAAGCGTTGCCCCTTCCCACCCCGCTTCGAGGGGTCCCCAAGGGGTGTGGGTGCCCCCAGCCCCCCCCGCCCGGGGCGCCTCAATCGCCCCTTTGTGTGCCGGGCACGGGGACGAGGCGCAGAGACGCGCCAGCGGCCGGAGGACGGGCGCCTTGCTGCCAGCAAAGGGCTGAGTCACGGCGGGCACGGAGGGGCCGCGGGTGGCGGCGGCGGCGGCGCTCAGCACCCACGGGTGCGCTCAGCGCCGCTGCTCGGCCGCCGGGGCCGCGCCGCTCGCCCACGTGCCGGATTTGGGCCCGGCCGTGCCCTTGGCAGCACGCGGGGCCGGGCGCCGATAAGGACCCTCCATTTATCAGATAAGGACCCTCCGTTTATCAGCCTTGGCCGCGCGAAGCCCCCGGCCCCCTCCCCTGCCCGCCGGCGACGGCTTCCTTTTAAGGCCAAACTCGAGCGGATCCCGAACGTCGCGATACCCCCAAAAAAATCCCCGCCGATTACTTTAATCAGGCGCCGGAGCCTGCGTTCAATCAGCCCCTGGCCCCGATCCGGCCCCGCAGCGGGGCCTGGGCAGCGTCAGCCGGCGGCAGCTCCGGGTGCCCCCCCGGGACCCCCCCAAAAAAGCGGGGTCGTGGCCGTGGGGGCGCCGTGGGATGGGGCCGGGGGGGTGTGGGGGCCCCGCCGAGGGGCTCGGGAGCCGAGCGAGGCGGGGGGCGGCATTCCTCCCGAAATTAATCCGCATTCCTGCCGGCCCGGGCTGCCAAAGAGACGAGGGGGGACAGATGGCGGGGGGGGCGGGGGGCGGCAGCCCCCAGGAGGAGGAGGAGGAGGAGGAAGAGGAAGAAGCGAGGGTTGGGGGTCAGCGGTGGAGGGGGGGGGGGGGACACGGCCGCGGGGCACTTGGCGAGGGGCTGCAGCGATGCTCGACCTGAGGCTGCACAAAAATCCTAAAGCGGGTGTCCCCAGACGGGGACGAGCGTGCCCCCCCCCCCCCCCCTTCCTATGCCCCTAACCCCATACAGAGCCCCCCCCAGCACACCCAGCCCCCCCGGTGTCGGGGTCACCCCCGTGCCCAACAGAGCACGCAGGGGCACACCAAAAGCCACTGACCCAAACCGGGGGCCACGGGGGCCAGCACCGCCCGCTTTATTAAACCCAGCCAGCCGTAATTTCATTTTTGGGGGGGGGGGGGGCTTTTGGGGTGCTGGATGTGCCAGCGGTGCCCCCCCGGAGCCGCTCACCCCCCCCCCCCCCTGCAAGGTGCCAGTGCACGAGGGCCGGCGGGCACGGTGCGGGCACGGCTCACGGCACGGTGCCGGCCAAGCGGGAGCGCTAAGAGCACCCCCCCCCCCCCAAAAAAAAAAAAGCCCCCCCTTCCTTGCGGCCTGGCCCCCCGCCAGACAATGACGGGTTTTGTTTCCGCGCAGCCCGGGCCGAGAGGGAGGATTTCAATGGAGCCCACACAAAAAACCTCCCCGTGGGGCGAGCCCAGCGCCGGCACGAAGCTGGGGCGGGGGGGGGGGGGGGGGGGAGAAACAAAGTGGGGGGGGGACCGAGTTGGGATGACCTCAGCGATGACTTCACTCGGCTCGCAGTTCCCAAAAAAATCACGGAAACCTTATAAGGGAAGGACTAAAAATAATACCCCCCACCCCGGAGGGGTGCAGGCGGCCCCCGCTCCCCTCCCCAAAATGAGGGATGCTTGGCGAGGGGGAGCCGCAGCGGGGCCGCCGGCGATGTGGGGGG